>NC_134269.1:186329255-186929255 GCF_031893055.1 Leptodactylus fuscus
TAGATAGATAGATAGATAGATAGATAGATAGATGATAAGAGATAGATAGATAGATAGATAGATAGGAGAGATAGATAGATAGAAGATAGATAAATTAGAGATAGATAGATAAGAGATAGATAGAGAGATAGATAGATTAGATAGATAGATAGATAGATAGATAGTTAGATGAGGTAGATAGATAGATAGATAGATAGATAGATAGATAGATAGATAGATAGGAGATAGATTAGATAGATAGATAGATAGATAGATAGATAGATAGATGATAGACAGTAGATATATAGATAGATAGATAGATAGATAGATAGATAGATAGGAGATAGATAGATAGATAGATAGATAGATAGATAGATAGGAGATAGACAGATAGATAGATAGATAGATAGATAGATAGATAGAAGATAGATAGATAGATAGATAGATAGATAGGAGATAGATAGATAGATAGATAGATAGATAGGAGATAAGAGATAGATAGATAGATAGATAGATAGATAGATAGATGAGATAGATAGATAGATAGATAGATAGATAGATAGATAGATAGATAGATAGATAAGGTAGATAGATAGATAGATAGATAGATAGATAGATAGATAGATAGGAGATAAGAGATAGATAGATAGATAGATAGATAGACAGACAGACAGACAGACAGACAGACAGACAGATAGATAGATAGATAGATAGATAGATAGATAGATAGAAGAGGTAGATAGATAGATAGATAGATAGATAGATAGATAGATAGATAGATAAGGTAGATAGATAGATAGATAGATAGATAGATAGATAGATAGATAGATAGATAGAAGATAGATAGATAGATAGATAGATAGATAGATAGATAGATAGATAGATAGATAGATAGGAGATAGACAGGAGATAGATAGATAGATAGATAGGTAGATAGATAGATAGATAGATAAGAGATAGATAGATAGATAGATAGATAGATAGATAGATAGATAGATAAGAGATAGATTGACTAGACTGGCCATCAGCTGATCGCCAGTGAGTGTAAGACCTAGTTCACACATGGCATATTTTGTGCTTTTAGGCTGGTCAAGAACACAGAATCCAGATGTGCACGTCTTTCAGAAAGGTTTTTCTCGTAAGAAAAAATAAATCCGGAAATCACAGCAAAAAAAATAGATATTTTTGCTGATATTTTAGGGGGGGACTAATGGAACTTCACCACAATCTCCCCAACTACACCATGTATGAACGAGGCCTCAGCGATGATTGAAGAGCCACCTACCTCAACAAACCGTCCTCTTCAAGCTGTCAAGCTCAAGTGACCCAAGATGGCGCTGCACAACTTCAGACATTCTATTCCAATGGTGATGTCAGGTGGTGTCTATGATGTCATCTGTCCTGTGATGTCATCACTACGGAAGAAGAATGGAATTAATGATAAATGGGGAGGATGGAGTTAATAACAGGCTGAGATTACTTACAGTTATTAATAATAATTTAGTGGTTTTTAGTTTTTATAACGTACATTTACTCTCAGAGATGGTATTTAAGAAGTTTTATCCTGGATTTACAATGGTTATGGATATCACAGAGGGTAGTTAGGACCTGCTTTATGTAATAGGATCCCCTCTATGTAATAGGATCTTCTCTATGTAGTTAGGACCCGCTCTATGTCGTTAGGACCTGCTCTATGTAATAGGACCCCTCTATGTAGTATGTAGTTAGGATCTCCTCTATATAATAGGACCCCCTCTATGTAGTTAGAACCTCCTCTATGTAGTTAGGACCCCTCTATGTAGTTAGGACCCCCTCTATGTAGTTAGAACCCCCTCTATGTAGTTAGGACCCCTCTATGTAGTTAGGACCCCTCTATGTAGTTAGGACCCCCTCTATGTAGTTAGGACCCCTCTATGTAGTTAGGACCCCCTCTATGTAGTTAGGATCCCTCTATGTAGTTAGGACCCCTCTATGTAGTTAGGACCCCCTCTATGTAGTTAGAACCCCCTCTATGTAGTTAGGACCCCTCTATGTAGTTAGGATCCCTCTATGTAGTTAGGACCCCCTCTATGTAGTTAGGACCCCTCTATGTAGTTAGAACCCCCTCTATGTAGTTAGGACCCCCTCTATGTAGTTAGGGCCCCTCTATGTAGTTAGGACCCCCTCTATGTAGTTAGGACCCCTCTATGTAGTTAGGGCCCCCTCTATGTAGTTAGGGCCCCTCTATGTAGTTAGGACCCCTCTATGTAGTTAGGACCCGCTCTATGTAGTTAGGACCCCTCTATGTAGTTAGGACCCCCTCTGTGTAGTTAGGGCCCCTCTATGTAGTTAGGACCCCCTCTATGTAGTTAGGACCCCTCTATGTAGTTAGGACCCCCTCTATGTAGTTAGGGCCCCTCTATGTAGTTAGGACCCCCTCTATGTAGTTAGGACCCGCTCTATGTAGTTAGGACCCCCTCTATGTAGTTAGGACCCCTCTATGTAGTTAGGGCCCCCTCTATGTAGTTAGGGCCCCCTCTATGTAGTTAGGACCCGCTCTATGTAGTTAGGACCCCTCTATGTAGTTAGGACCCGCTCTATGTAGTTAGGACCCCTCTGTGTAGTTAGGACCCCCTCTGTGTAGTTAGGGCCCCTCTATGTAGTTAGGGCCCCTCTATGTAGTTAGGACCCCCTCTATGTAGTTAGGACCCCTCTATGTAGTTAGGACCCCCTCTATGTAGTTAGGACCCCTCTATGTAGTTAGGGCCCCCTCTATGTAGTTAGGGCCCCCTCTATGTAGTTAGGACCCGCTCTATGTAGTTAGGACCCCTCTATGTAGTTAGGACCCGCTCTATGTAGTTAGGACCCCTCTATGTAGTTAGGACCCCCTCTGTGTAGTTAGGGCCCCTCTATGTAGTTAGGACCCCTCTGTGTAGTTAGGACCCCCTCTGTGTAGTTAGGGCCCCTCTATGTAGTTAGGGCCCCTCTATGTAGTTAGGACCCCCTCTATGTAGTTAGGACCCCTCTATGTAGTTAGGACCCCCTCTATGTAGTTAGGACCCCTCTATGTAGTTAGGGCCCCCTCTATGTAGTTAGGGCCCCCTCTATGTAGTTAGGACCCGCTCTATGTAGTTAGGACCCCTCTATGTAGTTAGGACCCGCTCTATGTAGTTAGGACCCCTCTATGTAGTTAGGACCCCCTCTGTGTAGTTAGGGCCCCTCTATGTAGTTAGGACCCCTCTGTGTAGTTAGGACCCCCTCTGTGTAGTTAGGGCCCCTCTATGTAGTTAGGACCCCTCTATGTAGTTAGGGCCCCTCTATGTAGTTAGGACCCCTCTATGTAGTTAGGACCCCCTCTGTGTAGTTAGGACCCCTCTATGAACCAGAGCCGCTCTATGTTGGGCAGACCTGGCCCATCGACATTCTGTTGTGTACACTGTATTGAATATTAATCCAGGGTCTTGGAGAATCCATTGGGGTAAACCCCATAGTGAAAGCAAATCTAAAATATCGTCCCAACATAGCATCCCCCTTCTAAATATATTGAGGCTAAAGCAAACTGTTTTAATGGCCCATAGCAACCAATCACAGCAGAGCTTTCATTTTATATTCTGGTCCTTAAAAATGAAATCTGCGCTGTGATTGGTTGCTATGGGTAACTAAGATCATTTTGGTTTTAGACAGTTGTAATAAATCTGCCCCATTAAATACTATATATACTGAGGGGAGGATGTGTTCATTTTGGCGCCCCCTCCCATTAACTCTGATATAATGTAACCATCTACTACCACCGGTTATATCAGATTATCAATAACGGAGTATTGGCGATCTCGCGCTTGTCCGTCTTCTCAGTGTAGCCCATAATCATGCAGTTTATACTCCAACCACAAGGGGCAGGTTAAATACCAGTCTTGCTAAAAATCCTCATTGGTGTTTAGATGTCCTTTCCTTGGTACTCATATGGCGCTATAATACAACTACAAGGACTAAACCCAGTAATGTGCAGTGAAATAAATACAAAAGGCATTGATTTATAAAATGCTTTATTGACTTAAAAAATAAAATGACTCCATAGACACGTTGGGTTTCCTGACTTTATGCCACCTTCTTGCTAGTTCTCCTAAAGGTGACTCCTCCAGCAACTGAAGTCTGCAGGAAGAAAAGCAAACTAAGGTTAAAAGGCTTTCACTTTAAGGCTAAGGGATTATCACCTGAGGCTACATGCACACAGAGTTACGCGGGCTTGTAAAAATCCTCATTCACAGCCGTACACGCGAGCGCTGCGGACGGCTCCCGAACACTTCCCATTCACTTTAATGGGAGCGCTCGTAAAGCCGGCGTTACGAGCGCTCCCATTGAAGTGAATGGGAAGTGTTCGGGAGCCGTCCGCAGCGCTCGTGTGTACGGCTGTGAATGAGTATTTTAACAAGCCCGCGTAACTCCGTGTGCATGCAGCCTTAAAGGGGTTTTCTGTCCTAAATGGAGTTTTCATAGTGATGACCTATCCACAGTATGTGACCCATGAGGGTCCAACGCCTGAACCCTGCACAGCACATCTCTTTTAACAGCTGTTTCAAGTAATAGAAGCGAAGAATTGCAGCAGACAGCCTCCACTTCCTGTACATTGCACCAGCTGATCTGTGGGGGTCACATGTCACATATTGATGACCTATATATCCATTTGAGAATAGAAACCCCTTTAAAGACTCTTGGGATCCAATGTTATCTTTATATAATTTATTATATATAATAAATGCTTCATCATTTTTAATATTAATCATGTAGTAAATGTTTTCCTTATATAGTCTATGTAGACTACATGCTGCATGGTGTATAGGGACACTATCCATCCCATATGTCCACAGCCTTAAGGCCTTCAATACTATTATGGAATAAACCCATTTATGGTGCTCTCAACCAGATCTCATTTATTGTCTGTGATAACAGCCATCTTGTAGTCACTACTTATTATCAGAAACTGATAAGAGATACACTGAAGAATGTATTCAACCATCTTACCTCCACTAGTTTTCCTCCAGCAATCTCTGAGGAGTGACTGTACTTGGGGAAGTCCACAACCAGTTTACCACCTTCCAGTCGGACGGTTGCCTACAATAGAAATTTTTCTTTAGTTTCACAGATAGTGCGAAATAGTGTATGCAGCTTAGTGTAGACATCAGGAAAAACTACATCTATAAAAGGCCACCTACAGTACGTCCTTCTTTGGGCCTTCTCAAGTACCAGGCCAGTCTGAGGCTACTAAGTAAAAGTATGACACTAACATAAAATCCATTGGACTTCTTAAAGGGGCTCTTAGATCTGAAGAACCCTTTTTCATAAGTCCTGTAAGGGCATATGGATCTGATGGGGGTCTGTCTCCTATTTGAAACCCCAAGCACCTCCAAGCATCTCTCTCTGAAGGATTCAACACCACCATGACTTCCCATTCTTTTTAGAACACTTCTTTCTAAGAAAGGTTTGTCCAGTTGGAACAACCCCTTTAATATGCCCATGACAAGTATAGCATGGTTATACTGTGTGCTTATAGAATACAATAGTCATTATTAACTTTTTATCTTCCATCTGGAGAACCTCCAAATGATTTCTACAACACCCACCTCAAAGATGCATTACTAAGCATTATCTTATTAATCTCTACATCCAGGCTGTAGGTTGTTGACTACTTTATCTGGGCATTTTTGACAAGCCTGACATCCATCTGCCATCTAAATTTGACTTCACTTGCTGTTATTTTACCTTGATCTGGTTGCAACTTGACATCAAACCCAACTTTTGTTAACTTACCTTAAACTTCTTCCCACCCATTGTCTCGAGATCTGCCTCTTGGCCAACGGTGAATTTATTGGTAAGTGTAAATCCTGGATAGATCTGTGACCAAGTAAAGTCATTTCCATTTTGGACAACTTCTGTGGTATATTTGAAATTTCTTCCTTTTTCAATTTGCTCATCGGGAATGCCTGTCATAAAAACAACTCAGATATATGTATAGTATATGACATTATTGGGTAATAGTCGGTTTTAAAGAGTATTTCAAGTCAAAGGGTGTAGCTGACCAGGGTGGACGTACCACTAAAATTCTCAGGAAGACCTAACTGTCTAGAACAGGGGTCAGCAACTTTCAGCACTCCAGTAGCTGTGAAACTACAAATCCCAACATGCTCCATTCACTTCCATGGGAGATCCAAGAAGAGCAGAGCAAGTATGCATGCTATAGTTTGACAACAGCTGGAGTGCTGAAGGTTGCCTACCCCTGGTTGACTACCTCTGCCTGAAACGCCGCGGGAAAAATCGCTGTGTTTTATAGTACTTACAAAGTGGATGGAATTCATGTGAATCCCATCTCCACTTTGCGGAGAAAATCGCAGCGCGGACACGCTGCGATTTCCAAAACCGTTGCGGTTTTGAAAATCGCAGCATGTGAATTATATCTACGGAATCCCATAGATATGATGGCAAGAGAAAGTCCGCGGAGGAAAACTCCGTGAACTTTCTCTTCAAAGCCCTGCAGGAAGAACCGCAATGCGTTCACGCAGCGGTTCTCCCCGCAGAGCATTAGCCCTGCGTTTACAGCTCGTGGGGCCTTAGACTTAAAGGGTTTTCTGGGCTAAAAATATTTATGACCTGTTCTCACTGGGAATGGGAGCTGAGCTGCAGTAACCTTGTCTGACCACTAGACAATCTGATGTTGATGTCCTATCTTCAGGATAGATCATCAATATTTTTAGCCTGAAAAATCCCTTTAAAACAACCTATGTAGGCCCATATAAAGTTCTTGAATGGGCCCATTGCTGTCTGTGTCCAATGTGCAATGTTGGGTAGTCATCTCAAAG
Source organism: Leptodactylus fuscus (assembly GCF_031893055.1). Lineage (NCBI taxonomy): Eukaryota > Metazoa > Chordata > Amphibia > Anura > Leptodactylidae > Leptodactylus > Leptodactylus fuscus. The sequence continues at coordinate 186,336,065 of NC_134269.1, forward strand.
ATGTTTCACCTTACAATATTTTGGAATTTGGCTGCTATGGACTACACCACTTTCCAAGACAGGTACCTGTGCCCCATGCAATGCCGTACATATCTAAAAGTACAGAATGTAATTGTAACATATCTTACCAATGAGTTTCATGAAGCTGTCATAGTTCTCCTGGGATTCTACCTCATACTTTCCAGTGAAAGCCATGGTGATGTTGACCCTGTTGGTGAAGAAGACCTTAGAACAAACCCAACAATGAGTATGGAAGGGCTCGAGTTTCCTCCTTATATTCCGAATACTCTGTGGCCCTGCCTCCACAATGATCTTCTGACATTAATTGTGCAATCTGATATATGAGTGTTATTGACCTCTAGGTAAGAAAGAGGTTCAAAGGGCTGTAAAACAATCATCTAAGGTGTTGGTGGAATTTTACCCAGAGTCTTAAGTGGATTTGAAAACTGTGGTAATAACTAAACTAGTCAGAATTTTTAGGTTTCATGGAGGGGCAAATTTTATCTGGTGGGGCAAATAAATAAGTTCTCTAGTTAAAAAAAATACATTTTATATTATGAAATCCAGAGTTAAAGGGGTTGTCTTGGGAATAAAAAAGCAAAGCTTAAGCTTTATTACTAATATACACCCCATTTTATATTTGTGGAGAACAGCTTGGTTGGCCAAATTCTTGTTTCTCTTTCTCCCGTTCTGGTGTTCCAACTCTGTCTGATGTCACAGACGCCCTTCTTTATCATCTTCCAGATAACCTCTTTACTAGAGGAGGTCTTATGTCTAGGATCTTTATATCTTAACCAGAGTGGACAGCAGTTACAAAGGGTATTTCTTACACTGGAGGACTTGTCCTGTCCTGCGTTACATAGACATCCAATTGATTTGAATGGACAGTGTGTAATGCCTAGTTTCTCCTGTGGGGGAGCTGCAGGGAAATTGAACACCTACTGCCCAGATCTCCCCACAGATTATATCTGGCTGACTGGGATTTCAGCGGTGAGGGAGGTTATCTGTATTCTGTCAAGTAATCTTTTTAACAAGTATAATTTGGAGTGGACAACAACTTTAAAGATTTGCAATAGATCTATCCTTTTCTATATTGCATTTTTTATGTGGTTCATGTAACCTTTGTTAAGGATTCAAACATGAAAGACTTGTTTGTTAGATGGGTGCATCTGATAATAAAGTGATCACAGACAGTGTTGGACTGAGGCTTCAAGGGCCCACCAGATCAAATGATTCTGGAGCCCACCCTAAAATATCCACTATCTAATAGACCATAGTATCCTTCAAATTTGGATTTCTTCTGCTGGACCCATTACTATGTTAGAGCTTGGGACCACCAAAGAATCATCTGGTACGCTGGTAGGCCAGTCCGACCCTGATCACAGTGTGTCTTGTTGTTAGGACCAAATAGGAATCAATTATAAGGGATCCCAGCAGTAAGTGTTCAATTCCTCTGCAGCGCCATCAGAGGAGACATTAAGAACTGCACAGTTCCAACAGGATACCTATATACAGGTAATGCATGCAAATATGCCATATTCACTGCTTTGGCTAATAGCCAGAGACAGTCAGGGCATGGTGGTAGGAGTTGCAACATTTCCAACTGGTTATAGACCCTTCTCTAGACCACACTACTAAGTGAATGAACAAGCAAAGCAGAACAAATGGAACCAAAAAGCTACAAAACATAAAGCTAGTGTCAGAGCCAACGCTGATATTATCTGATTTCTGAAATAACCAGCATCAGACATAGCGTAATAAATGTTCTTATCTGGGATAAAGGTTTTATTCTGTTATCTCCTTCTACAATCTGCAGATCAGCTGTCATATAAAACACAGATTTAGAAGGGAGGTAGACTCTGATAAATCCAAGCCGTCTGATCTTATATTACCCGTCATAAAGCAGACACAAGGAGAGGCAGGAAGAGAATGAATAAAATGGAATCTATCTATCTATCTATCTATCTATCTATCTATCTATCTATCTATCTATCTATCATCTATCTATCTATCTATCTATCTATCTATCTATCTATCTCCTCTGCTGGGGCAATGGGGCTATGAAGACTGACCCTATGCCTCTAGTGGTGTTGGCGTAATACTGAGATAGATCCATTTAGATTCTGGAGACTTACAACATACTTTCAGTAAAAACTACAGGCAATGCTTCCTGGAAAAAATCTGCAAATTAGATCATGGTAGTCGCTCTAATATTGGAGACAATACATTTTTAATAATATGTTCTTAGAAGAAAGTCCTGTAGCCTCATCAAGAACATTAGGAAAATGCAGCAAAAGATTTCTAAAGCTGGTCTATAGAAAATATGGTGGAATAAAACAAATTGGACAAATCATTATGCAAGGCAACTTTATTATTGAAAATGGTCAGGAGTCAGTGGAGATGCAATGTTTTATGCAATCTTCTTACTGGTCCTCTTGAAGGTGATTCCTCCGCTCACTGATGTCTGTAGAATAGCAGAAGTAGGTTAGACTTCATCTCACAAGAACATTGTGATGAGTATTTATAGTACAAAGGCATAAGATTGACCCAAGAAATCTATTTAGATGTTTATTTTCTCTCGATTTAAAGAATAAATTATTACATCTCTGGCTATCTATGACTGGCCGAGGTTTACAACAAGTCATAGAAAGGTAGTACTGTCCAAAAGATATAACTAATTTTCAAGAATAACTTTTAGGCCGGGTCCCAAGCAAGAAAAACTGCGATAAAAACCCATTTCTTTATAGTACCTGCAAAGTGGCTCGGATTCTGACTAATCCCATCCACACATTGCAGGAAAAATCTGCAGTGGAAGTGCTGCTATTACAAAATCACAAACGCAGCTAGCATTTTCCGTATAGGTATAATAGAAGCAGAAAGTCGGCAGAGGAAAATTCTGTGGACTTTTTGTCAAGAACGCTGCGCAAAATACTGCGATGTGTTTCTGCCGCGGTCTTTTCCACAGTGATTTTTTTAGCTGCGGCTGGATACGTGGGGCCTTAGCCTTACCAGTTCCTTTTTGCTGTGTTGGAAGAGTCAGAAGACCCCCATAATGTAATATAGGTGGGTTATTGCATATGGGAATCTTGGCTTTTTATATATCTTACAGTGACATATAGAAGATCTTACCTCAACAAGTTTTCCACCGACGATCTCTGAAGTATGATGGTAGTTAGGGAAATCCACTACGATCTTACCACCTTCCTGCTTTACTGTTGTCTGTAAGGAAATTATGATATATTGGAAAGATAACCAGTTATTTTACAGTCTAAGGCTAGCAAATCTACAGGTATATATCCAGGGCACCTTTCAATGAGTAAGATACCTGCTCTGGCAGACCTGACGTGGCCATATAATACATGGTTGTCCACTATCTTGAAACGGCACAGTGTAATATTGTGTAGTTGCGACTGATCTTTGAGTCTGAATGCCCTGATAAATATCCCTTCTAAACTCTCCATATAGTGCATGTTCGGCATGTTCTCAATGGAGAGAGGGGTATAAGCTGTTGCCAGGCAGCTCTGGTGGTGACTGATTTTATTCTAAGAAGAGTCATTCACCTGGAACAACCACTATAAACAGGCCATAAACCACAGAACCTACGCTGCGCATGCACCGAGAGCTGTCAGGTCTCAAGTCATGTCTCCTCTCCAGCGGATTTTAACTTTAAATATCTGCAGAAAGTTGCCATAGGTGGGACAGGGGTAATCTGGTTTAAGGCCCTGAACTCCAGCAGCATAAGGACAAACTGCCGATTTATAGGCCAGAAATCTCATCACATCCTCCATTTTAAAATTCCTTTAAATTGCTTCACATAAACCTTCCCAAATGTCCAATGAGGCTGGCCATTTTACTTATTCTTTTACTGTTTCAGAGTGTTTCATACACCAAAACTATGAAGGTTAAGGAACCTGTCAATGCTCTTAAAATGTCTATTTTAGTAAGTACTTGAACTCCCCTTAAAATAATTCCATAATATCTGTGATGTTTCGATTCTCTGTTATTCCTCCAAGAAATGTATGAAATTGATAATTTGGCATTACTAATTCTCTTAGCGGTGTGTTTATACACAGTACCATCAGTTCTGATTGGACAATGTAAGAAAGTATAATGAAAGACACAACTGGTAACGCCTATTTGTCAATTTTTTCATACATTTATAGGAGAAAGAAACGATACAACACAGAGATGTAAGAAAAGATCTTCCAGAATTGCTATAACATGAAGATATCAAGTATGTACAGTAGTAAACCAGACATATTGAGATAGAATATGGTTTTCCTTTAAACAGATTGACACTTTAACCATATACGTATAGAAAAACAGCTATATTGAGAATACTGTAGATATGATCATTGTTTTTATATGCTATTTGAAAATATACCTTACATCTTTTATAAACAGAATTTTAAAAAAAAATTGAAACAAAATATTTGGACATGTTTTACAAACTGTTAAAAAAATATATTTTTTTTCATCAAAATTGAATCATTTAAACCCAATACCATCATAATACTCCATCAAAACCGGCCACTCATTTTAGGAATCTGTTGATCACTTCATTACCTTAAACTTCTTGCCGCCCATGGTCTGCATCTCAGACTCTTGGCCGACAATAAATGTATTGGTGGTTGTGTGTCCTGGATAGATCTGAGACCAGGTGAACTCATTTCCGTTCTGGACTACTTCTGTGGTGTACTTAAAATTCTTTCCCTTTTCAATCTGTGCATCAGGAATACCTACAAAGTGAGAATACTAGGTTAGATGGAGACAAATGTTTTATTTGTCCAAACTTCTGGCCAAAACATTAAGTTAATGTCGTATACGTCAGTTTTCGCAGGATAGGCCAACTATGCAATGTGTATGGGGTCTTCTGAGCCTCCACTGATGGCAGATGTTGGGGCTGATGGATTTTAACATAGCAGAGTCTAGGAGACAGCTCACTCCTCTTTATGGGCAGTTCTGCATGTCCATCCATTGGCCATGTCTGGTTTTGCAGCTCTTCCCCAGTACACTGGAGTTGAACTGCAGCACCAGGCATAGCACAAGAATAGATGTACTGCGGTTTGGCCTGATCTTCTTCTCCAAGGCCTTCTGTGTTGGACTTCTTCAAATGTTTTCCCTTAACCTGGCCACACTTGAACAACAACTATTCTTCATGCCGAGAATGTCATTGTTTTCAATAGGGAGAGGACATCCTCTGATGGTACCTCATTTTCCCTGAGAGCAAAGACATCAGCCATCATGTCTAACTTTCTTTCTGCAAACACTGCTGTTGGAAAGAATTGGGAGGCTATACTGTCAAAACTGGAAGGTTTGACCAACATTAATCTAAAGGGTATGGCCAGCTTTAGAGTAATTTTTATACATATATTTCTCAGAAGGCTATACAAAAGAATGGAAATTCTTACCAATAAGTTTCATGAATGCTTCATAGTTCTCCTGGGTCTCAACTTCATATTTTCCAGTGAAGGCCATGTTGAGGTGGAAGCTGCAGTGTAGGACTACTGAAGATTCAGAAGCTGAAGAGTAGTGAGTAACGTCTGGCTGTAAGTTCCTCTTTATATACCTTGTGGGGACTGACTGCGCCTCTCTTCCCACCAAAATTATCTCTCTTAATCTAAGAAACAAAGAATGTATATCAAGCAGATAAAGCAGATCAATGGCTGATAAATCAGTGTTAGTGACCTGCAGGGAAACGCCAGGTTCACATATCTCCACTCCAACTGAGGACTTTAATGGGCATGTAAGATTAGATTAGACTCTGCTAACACAATAGGATGACTATTATGGTCAATGTACCCTATGAATGCTATAGATATTGTGTAGGAGCATTGAAGGAAAAAGTCATATACATTAATAAAAAAAACCATGATGAAAATGAATAAACTATAATACTATAGAGAGGACATTTTTATATTATAGTTCCTTGTTCCCACCATCTATTTCACTCTAAGTTGGTCCCTGCAAATTCAGCATGTGCTTTACCATTTAAAAAGGTATAAAGATTGGGGTCTTCATTTAGGATCCCCTCCATAAAACTATACGGAGGGATACTAACAAGTGCGGTTCCCATTCTGCAGGATCTGATCCATCCATATATTATATGGCCAGAATGTAATACTTAATTTCTCCTGCAGTGGCCACTATAGTGTAAAGGCATGACCTCTGCCTCCTTCGTGATCACAGCTGATTATATGGGGTTAGTGTGAATTCACACTATATTAGCAGAGTCTGTCTGTTGCTTTCGCCAGGAAACCTCTAGCCACATACGTCATTTGTATGGATGCAGTATTTTATGTACAGGCATTCCACATAAAAAAAACAAAAAAACATATACCCCTTTGTATATATTTCTTTAACATGTGGGGGCCGAAGTATGGCTTATGCTGTTGTATGCCGATACAGAGGTTTCTATTACAGTTATACGTTTGATGTACACTGCAATGTGCACAGATCCTTTAAAAATGTTTTCTCAGATTTTACGTTTATGACCTATTCTAGGGTGACCCTTCCATCAGTGACCAGTAGTGTTCCCACCCCCTTGACCTAAAGCAATAAGCAAAACTCACAGGGGTAGTTTCATCAAGACTGGCATATTATACAGCGGTCATCATGATCCCTTCAATGGTGGAAAGGACAACACTAAGAACTTTCTAAGGATATTTTTACTCCTAAGCCAGTGACAGTGACAAGGGGACATCCTCTACGTCTGGAGGAGAAAGTTTCATCGGCAACATAGAAGGGGATTCTTCACAGTAAGAACAGCGAGGCTATGGAAGTCTCTGCCCCAGGAAGTGGTGATGGTGGATTCATTGAACAAGTTCAAATAAGGCCTGGATGCCTTTCTTGAAGAGAACAATATTACGGGTTATGTTTCCAGATTTTAAGGACACGTTGATTCAGGGTTTTTATACTGACTGCCAGATTTGGAGTCGTGAAGGAATTTTTTGCCCTGAAATGGGGCAATTGGCATGAGCCTAATGTTTTTTTTTTTGCCTTCCTCTGGATCAACACTGTAGGGGACTGTAAGGTTATAGGTTGGACTTGATGGACTAATGTCTTCATCCAACCTCATCTACTATGTAACTATGTGACTGTGAAGGATATGCCAGATTCATGATAATGTTCAGCGCTGGTCATGAAACGGACACATCCTCTTCTGGTCCGTGCATCTCTGCAATCATAACTGGTATAGATTTTCCATTGACATTTTTTGCCACAAAAGTGTTATACAAAAATTTTAGTGAATCTGACATAGATATATATATATATGTATATATATATTCATACCCCACATGGCCCACTTTTTGAAAAGTGTTGAGGTGAGATTGGTGTAAAAATGCCACTTGCGACTATTTAAGTGGTATTAAAAAGTCCCAAAGGACTGGCTGGTGATTTTTGTTTACATGAAATACTGGAGCAGATTCTTAGAGAATTTACCCCAATGTCTCTTCACTTTATCACCTGATAGAGAGATGTCCATCTACTTGTAGCTGTATCTGGTGCTGTACAGTAACTCAGCCATTTATCAGAATTATTATTTATTTATAGAGCACCATTAATCCTATGGTGCTGTACATTATTATATTAATCCCATGGTGCTGTACATAATAGTATTAATACCATGGTGTTATTATATTAATCCCATCGTGCTGGACATTATTATATTAATCCCATGGTGCTGGATATTGTTAGGTTAATTCCATAGTGCTGGACATTATCATATTAATCCTATGGTGCTGTACATTTGAGGGTTTACATACAATACACAAAATACACTGAACAAGTACACTACTAATATTGACCAACTGGTATAGTGGGATAGAGGGCCCTGCCCACCATGGCTTACAATTTATGAGGGGAAGGGGATAGAGACAGTAGGTGAGTAGAAGTTGTTCAGATGGTGGTGTGGTGGTAGTAGTGATATTTAAGCTTGTAGGCCTTCTTGAAGAGATCTTCCTGAAGGTTGTGAGGGACAGTCTTATATGTTGTGGTAGTGAGTTCCAGACTACTGTATAGGGAATGCATGGGAGAAGTCTTGTAGATGGTTGTGTGAAGATTGAATTGGTGCAGAGCTGAGTAGGAAGTCTTTAGAGGATTGGAGATTACGTGTGGGCCGGTAGCAGGAGATTAGATCACGGTTGTATGGAGGGAACCTGTTATGGTATGTCAGCGTTCGTGTTATAAAATCTATTTATGGATAGGGTTGGCAAAGGGGAGACACTGATGAAACACAGGGGGAGAGGTGTATTAAGCGAGTGGCAAAGTTGAGGGTGGACTAAAGGGGAGAGAGGGCATTTGTTAGGAAACTGTGGGAGACGATTACAGTGGGAGTTTATGAGGGAGTTTCAGGAGTGAGGAAAGAGACAGTTCGATGCGTACTCTTAAAATAGAGTGAAAGGAGGTTTTCAAGGCTTGAAGGATAAGGCAGAATCAAAGGTTACTGCAAGGCAATGGACATGTGTAATAAGTGTGACAACATTAACTTTGAGAGATGGGTCAGGTAGGTAGCTTGGTGCGTGTATAGCTGGGTCTATACTGCAGTAAATGGGCTGCTGGGTCACTACCTGACTCCCACCAACGACACAACCCTATTCTCAGACCAGTAATGTTAAATTTGGTAAACCCCCCTGTAGTTCTTAAAATAATACAAAAAAGTCATATAAGAAACTTGATATATTCATTTAGGGTAGGGGGGGATATCGTCACTCCATAGGGAGAGACCACCATTTAGGTGTGTGGAGTCTTATTAAGCCATGAGCGCTCCATTGTGCAAAGGAACATGGGAAGAATATGCAAATCTGACTTCCATGATGTAATTAGGAAGTCAGTGCCTCAGTCATGCACACCAATAGAGGGCGTTCACTGAGAATGTGCAAGTCTATCTTCCATGATGTAATTAGGAAGACAGAGCCTCAGTCAAGCAATCCAATAGAGGGCGCTCCCTTTAACGTCATACCGCTCTCATGCTGAGAGACTACCTGGTAAAATCCCAACATCATTGCAAACAAAGGCCTCTGAGAAGGTCGGCATGATGTTAAAGGGAGCGCCCTCTACTGGATTGCTTGACTGAGGCTCTGTCTTCCTAATTACATCATGGAAGACAGATTTGCATATTCTTCCCATGTTCATTTAGGGTAGTGAGCAAATTGGAATTTGACCATAATTGAAATATGATGTATGATGGTGGAGGACCTTATACTGTGTGTATGAGCATCTGATAAGATAAGGAGCAGAGATAACGCTTATCTTTCCTTTATCTCTTAGGTCCTGGTTTGTTCCTGAATAGAGGAATGAACTCACTGCAGCCAGATACGTCCAGACACAAGCATAATGTCTGCCGAGAGATTAGTCTTATTCCACAAGGTCTATGACCTGCAGTCAAACAGCAGAGTAAAGAGGGAGTTCAGCTCTGGAGACTGCTAATCTAGAGGAAATAAGAACAATCCATTCAGATAGAACAATATATAAATATTTTAGGAAGAATTATATATAGTTTTTTTAATGTCTTTTTTTATGTTGCATTTGGGCATTTGGTGAGTTACAGACTATAAATGGTGGTACAATTTGATGCAAAAGAGTCGTAATACAATGGAAAGTATGTGCCACACACAATGATTTCTTCTTCAGCCTTTCTTTGTAAAATCGTAGAATAGTATTGGTATATAAGGATTACATAATACTACTGTACCTAAATAAAAGCACCACACAGAGATCAAATAATACTGCTATGCCAGGGCCCATATGACACAGTTATATAGCGGTCAAATGATATCATAGCCACAAGCCATAATGTACTCTAGTTATTTAGTACAATGCTCAGATAATATCGTTATACAGTACCGTGGGTATAACTAAAGACTCGCATGTCTTCGTGAAAAAGCTCAATTTGGGCCCCCTGTGCAACTACTCCTCACAAGCATCAACCCCACTCCATCCAAACATTTTGACAGCATTTACATTTCTCTTTTCTTCTCTATCTGGATCCAGGCCACCATGATGACTCGTTCACATTATGTCTGTACACACAAGCTTCCCGTCTTTCCCAACCCTTGTCGGTGCCCCTCACATTGCCCCTTTTTGTGCCACAGCCTCCACTAGAGAATTCCTTCTTTACCATATGCTGCTGACCAACTGTTATTTTAAGTTATTTCATAACCAATACAAGGGTTAATCTTGTTCTTTCTGACAGTGGATGGTTGGGTATCAAAAATCTTCTCACTCGTACAAAGGAGCGCAGGGTGAATAAATTTGCAATGCACAGGCTGACAGTCATCAAAGGGAATCATAAAGGGGATCATAGAAGTTTATCCAGCCCTAGAGGTGGTGAGGGTGACTATGGCCTGTCTATGGCCATGACTATGCTGTAAAGTGTATCACTAAGTGCTGTTAACACAGTAAAGGAAAAGCTTAGGCAAGATGGTCGCCCTTATAATGATGTTCCGGAAATTAAATACTAAAGGTTACAATCAGATATTAAAATCAGATTAGAAATAACTAATACATTTTGCTATGTAGGTTCAAGAAAGAAAAAAGTGGCAAAACATTCCCTTTAAGTCGCCAAGACCTGGGTGCAGCCTCAGCACTCTCTATAGCTTCACCCCGATTATATATATATATATATATATATATATATATATATATATATATGGGAAGTCATATCCCATAATAGCTCTAACTTGCAAAATCAGATAAGACAAAGGACAATGTAACCGAGATCTTATCTCTCAGGGCTGGGAGTACTTCAGTAAGGTGGAATGACCTCATTACAGTCAGGGACATTTAGTCTTAAGGGTTTTGTCTGCAGAAAAGTTCATTTCTATTATACTCAGTCTATGACCTGTAACTGATTGGTGCTGTTAAATGGATTTACTGTGCCCAGATCTGACGCCTGGATTCTTACTAGTGGAAATTAAAGAGGAACAATCTTTAAAATGATAAGGCTACTACTTATATCCCTAGTCTTTAGTCTGTGGTTCTCCAGCTGTTGCAAATCCCCCTGACAACCACAGACTGGGGGGGTTGTGGACATGCTGAGAGGCAATGGTGTACATATAATCTGTAACAGTCTATGTAGTTGTTCAGGGGCCCCTAGAGAGGGACTCCAGTATAGGTTGGTTGTATCCTTTATTTTAATGGGAACCTGAGCATGTGAACCCTCTCTACAGACCCTACAATGCAGACCTGGGCAATGCACTGCCCGCGGGCCACATCCAGCCCTCTGACTGCTTCTATCCGGCCCACATAGCTAGTGGAAGGTTTTTCAAGGACCTGAGATGACGTCATCACAGCCTATCACCAGGATAGGCTATAACTCGTTAGTTGGCGGAACCACACGGGACTGTGTGCTTGATGCAAGCTGCCAGCAATGGGGGCTGCTGGATGATAAAGAGAGAAGAGACAGCATGTGTGAGCAAGAGGGAGGAACTAGGGGCAGATGTAGGGGGGCAGTTAAACTGAATGCACATGGAGGGGGACATTAAACTAGGGGGCAGATGGAGGGTGACATTAAACTGGGGCAGCTGGAGGATATTAAACCATGGGGGGTAGCTGGAGGGGGGACATGTCTGCCTCTAGTTGCCACCAATTTAATGTCTCCCTCCAGCTGCCTCAGTTTAATGCCCCCTCTAGTTTCTGCTAGTTTATACTGGGGCACCAGGAGAGGGACTTAATACTGTGGGACATTTGGAGGGGAACGTTATAATGTGGGGGGTGTATAATGTTAGGGTGACTGTAGGAGGATTTTACTTTGTGGGGCACATGGAAAAATGATTGAAATGGGCGGAGTCAGCAGAGAAGTGGGTGGAGCTAAATTTGCAGTGACGCGCATGGCCCTCTAGAACCGTTACAATTTCTCATGTGGCCTCATGGGAAAATTAATTGCCCACTCCTGCCATAATGGTATCAATGTCCAGATAGTCAGGTATGTGGTTATGTTAACCAGCATCAGCAGGGGGCACCATTCTAGTGTTTACCATGGGGACCTTACATTTCTATGTATGCTCCTGCAAAAAGTGAATCATCCTTGGATAACTGTTCATTTGGTCAACAGCCATTCCTCTTTACCCTCCTATAAAAGCTTTACTCAGCTGAGGGTGTATGTCTTTTCAAAAGCCTCCGATAGCAGCGAATCACCTCTGAGTAGAAAAGGATTGGACATTTTCAAATCCAACATGCCCAACTTTTTTTGCCCCAACATCCGCTGCAATGGGAGAGTTGGCATATTCTGTTCACAATAGATGGTCGTCCATCCTGTCCTGGCAAAATCAGTGTGTTGGGCCGACATCCCTCTAATGTGTAAGGTCACAATAGCTTTAATAGCGCTCAATAAATAGCAAGACAAATTAACCAAGTAAATAGTATATGACCCTGGCAATGTACTGTATATAAACTGTATATAAACTTCCTGGCGCCGCCTTGTGTGTGGCTGCCTGATACAGTGCTCCAAGCTGGGAGCAACCTTTATCTTTCCTTTTTCACTCTTTTTCTCTGTATCTTCAAGAATCCTGTAACCAAGCAAACTAGCACTATGAATTAGCAACTATAAATCGAATGGAAGATCCTGTGGAGTATTTTGTTCCTTTTGTTTCTATTGTTAAGCATGGACAATGACTCAAGACCTGTACACATGTGCCTGTTACCATCCCCCCAGGAGCTAAGGACAGCATGGACACCATGTGGCATGGAGGAGAAACCTACATGGAAGTGTGGACTTCTTCTTTTCAAGGAGATGATTTTTGGAGTCTATTGCTGATGTGTGAAGATGCCTACAGCTGACTGGTATTTCTTTCTTTTACTGTGGACACGTGGGACTCTGTTACAACCTGGGAACCTACCATCACCCACCTACCCATGTGTTTATGGAAGCACGGTAAGAGAGCAGCTCCCTGTCTACCTGGATGGCTTCAGACCTCTCTGGGCAGTAGAACACAGTGGTAAGAAGAAAGGAGGAGGAGGGCTTGTGATGAAGGATATTTGGGGCATTTTTTTGTGGTTAAAGGACAATAGCGCTGATGCAAGATACCGAACTATCAGCTGTGAGCATGAGATCTCACCACCTACCAAAGGAGCTGCCACATGTTATCATGATAGCTGCATTTGTCTCCCACCTCTGCAAAAAAAAAAAAAACACGTTTTTTGCCTGTTATATCTACATGCTGTGACCCCCCCCTCCTCATGTCCTCCAACCACGGTCGGGCTGTATTATTAACATCACTTCACACAGAGAACTAAATGATCCTGCAGTGTGTCTGTGTTTCTTTCTTTTTAATTGCTATGATTCCTAGGATTTCTCTCTTGTTATATACTACTGTACCATCTATGAAACTGTATCACTGAAATTTCCCCATTGTGGGACTATTAAAGGATTATCTTATCTTATCTCTTATATCAGCTAAGTTGGGGTTCTTCGAATGTATTTATATTACAACAACCAGCATGCCCTGACAGGGCTTTTGGCCCATAAGCCCTTGCTATGACATCCACCATATCACTATTGCAACATTGGTAGTGGGTGTGGCTCCTTCTGATGACCCTTAAAAGGCCAGTGTGGACACATCCAACCATTCCGCAGCCAATCCCTGAAGCCCAAATCATGTTTAAAGCAGCTCCATTGGGCACCTGACACTTGAGCAATATTGGTTCCTAGAATGCTAGTTCCTATGAGGGTGGTCTACTATTGCAATGTGTTTGATTCTCTGTGTGATGACCTTGGCTAGTTCTTGTCTCTGATCCTGACTTTGTTCTGTTGACCTTTCATGTCTAATTCTAGGTCATCTCTGACCTTCGAACCTTTGCTTCCCACCCTGACTTACTGCCTGTATATGACTCTGAATTAATGCTAGTTCCTGACCTTGACTTGTACCTGACCAACCTTTTTCCAAACCCTTGGTGTTTCACGCTGGCATCTCTCTCTTTCTCTGTTTGACAGCTGATACCTATAGCAAGTCCACTCTGAGAATTACCAACTCTGTAGTCTCCCTGTAGTCAAGATGCCATACAAGGGTTAAAGGGTGAGTAGAAATGCCCTTTGGAATAGCAAAACTGTTAGGTGGTATGGTGGGTGCACAACCTACTGCCCCTTACAACTATGGAAAATTACTGTTACATGGATTTATCCTGCCTGAATTGACATTTTGACCTAAAGTTATAAAAAATTTACCACAAGCCTGAAGCAGCGAAGCGAAGACAAGACCAAAGTCCCACCAGTCAGGTGCGCTCGAGTGACTCAGCCATATGGAATAGTCATATCCATTGTGAGGCTATCATCAAATCAATATGGTACCAGCGAGGGAAAGGCGATCTCCAGACTGGTACGTCATCTTTAATAAAGATTTATTACACAATTACCTCCTTGGTAACAGATAATACATATCTCATACAGTGGGAAACCCCTCTACATTGTAGGTTGTGATATTTTGGCTTTTGGCCAACATGTAAGTAAATACTACATTAAATGTTTTCCCAGGAAGTGGCGACCTTTGTTCTCCTATAGGATTGAATTGGAAAATGTAATCGATACCATTGCAGGTACACACCGGTAGACAGGTGTATATATCCAGACGTATGGCAACAACTAGTTGTATGGGCAAATGGGCTGAAGGTGACCAACCCTTCGAAACGAAAAAAGTTCCCTATAGTTACAGTTTCTGCCATTGAATGAATGACTCATTATTCAGACTGCCGGGTAAAGGAGGAAGGTTAATGATTATCTAGAATAAAATAGACAGCATGTCATAGTGATATAGTGAGAAACAATAAGTAAATATAGGGACTTAGCAGAGTCATAGCATGTGGGGGCCTGCTGTGTCTACAATATACAATCCAGTTATAAACATCAAAGGGGTTTTCTGGGACTGGACTATTAGGATAGTTCATCAATATCTGATCAGTACCCCTCTCACTTGAATGGGACTGAGCCATAACTGTTTATGAGACTGATGAGCATGACATTAATCAGAACAGAGAGTGCCACGGCCTCTTCAAACAAATTATCTCGGAGGGTCCTCACTGTTAGATCTCTACCGAACAGATACTGAGTCACCCCAAATTACTCGACTATGTGTTAAGCTCCCTCTGCTGGCAGAGTACATACGAGGGCAGTCTGAAAAGTTTCTGACCTCCACATGTAGATGGCAACACTCGTCAACCAAACTTGGGGAATGTATTCGCACATGCGTTGGAATGTACTCACAAAAATTTCAGCCATTTTGCACCAGCGGTTTTCTTTGACAGTCGTTGTAGCGAGTCGATGCGAGTGATTTTGTGAAAATGGATAAAATGGAATATCGAGCTGTCATTGGGTATTTGTTTTTGAAAGGCAATACGTGTTCATAAATTAAAGACGAGTTGGACGCTGTGTATGGAGACTCTGCACCATCATGTACCACCATCAAATTTTGGGCAGAATCAACACATTGCCCAAGTTTGGTTGACGAGTGTTGCCATCCACATGTGAGGTCAGAAACTTTCAGTCTACCCTCGTATCTTCAATAATATCCAATCTCTTGATATTTACTATTTCTATATGGTGTCAGTCTTTTTCTTACACCTACGTGTATCAATCTGACATTTATCTCAGAAGCAACCATAAAGGGAGTCTGTCAGCACCAAACAGAATCTTAAGCTAAGTTCCTTACAGGGCTTCAGATGCTCTCAGGACGTCTTTCTTATCCAAAGCTGCGTTATAGAGAAATGATAGATTTTAAAATATGAAAATTATTTGAAATGGGCTTTAGGGCGTGAAATGTGCATTTTGGGCGGTTATGGTTTTAGCAACCAAGTTGGGCCACTTAGGAGCCCATTCCTTTGGAATTACAGTGTCAATGGGGAAGACTTATGAAGGTCTGAAGGTACGCACCACCATTACTGCTGGTAACTACGTCAGGCCTACAATTGATGGATCTTAGATTGCACCTTAGCTGAAAAGTTCAATACTATAATCTCCAGCCACTGATCCTTGAATTGGTCAATATAGTAACGTGTTCCTATATCCTATACAACATTTATCTGATTCCTCTTACTGATGGGCCTGGAAACTTGTGAACCATGAGATTCTGGATTGAACATTGACTAAAGATGTCCATACACCATTAATAGCTGTCAGATAACCATTATGCTTATGCTATTTCTTCTCACTACCCCGTACATATGGGCCAAGTGTGCACAAATTCTGCCTAATACCTCTGTCGGTAGTTTACCTACTGTGAAAGCAAATGGATCAGTCTTGAACTACAGTATGTCTGATTCTTTCTTGCCTGACATCATCTTTCAGGGCTCACATATATAGTCCAGACTCTAGAGGCTTGCTGCCAAAATCGGTGGGTTCAAACAACTTTTTGTCTTCTTTGCATGGTGGTCTTTAGCGCTAGTCGTAAACTTCTGCCTCATTGTCTATGATGGAGTACATAAAACAGAAATATGACCCTGGAGTCTAGCTGAGGCTCTGCTATGCGCCACCCATAAAAATCTTCTCCCCTCCTTCGCTCACACCAATAAATTGAATTTTCCAGCTGAATCAGCAAATGTTAATTAATAAATTCACATTAGCAAAAATCAGTTCGCCATCATCTCTCATGTATGTTACCGCTCAGTAAAAAGCAGAGCTGGATTTGTCTGCTTGTTTGCAGCTGTAGGGTCTGTTTGGCATCATTGGTGTCTGCTATATAAGGGTCCATTCACACGGAGGAAAATGGCGCTGAATTTGAGGCTGAATTTCAGCACTGAAAGAAAAGCCTCCCATTGATTTCAATGGGTTCTTTTTTCCGCTAGCAGAATTTCAGTTCTGCTAGCAGAAAAAGGAACCCATTGAAGTCAATGGGAAGCTTTTTTTCAGTGCTGAAATTCAGTCTGAAATTCAGCGCCATTTTCCTCGGTGTGAATGGACCCTTAGTGGTCCTTGTATTCTGTCAGGGGATTAGGACACACGGTCGCCACTGTGAACTAAGGGTCACTGTCATTTGGGTTCTGGAAAAGGATTTTGTACATCCCATTGATTAACAATAGAATTTAACAGAATGAATGACAAGACACCCCACTTATACCTCCAACCATCCCCAATTCAGCAAGACAGTTCAGGATTTTGGGTTTTGGGCCCACTTTCATGGTGATATGTCCCAGTTTCAATTCTATTTGTGTTCTTCAGTGGTGAAGCAGGAAGCCATCAGCTTCCTTCTCCTCCATTCCCCCCATATCTCTGTGCCTGCATCTTGGACACAGGTAGGTGTAACATAGTAACGTCACTACATTGCACCTTATGCTGCAAACCAATGATAGCAGAGACTTGAGTGGACTCCAGGTGAAGAGGGCAAATTAATGACACATTATAATGTGTGGAAGCTACAATGAGGGGGCTTTATATCCTGTAGAGACCACAAGGGGACATTAAAATGTGGTTGGGTTCACAAGGAGGTACTCCAGAGGAACACACTAAGGTATTACTATTATTATTATTATTATTAATAATAATAATAATAATAATAATAATAATAATAATAACAACAGATTTTCCCCCATTTCTGTCATCAGAAAATTTGGAGGTTTGATTATACCCCCTTATAGTGTCCATATACTACAGTTGTACAATGCCCAAATAATACTGCCCTAGCAATAAACTAGGCCATGTGGCTTCATTTTACAGCTTCCTTTCCATAGGTTTTGGCACCAAGTATGAGATTAGGGCTTTGAGTTCCTTGGCCATTGCAAACATACAGATCATATATATATATATATATATATATATATATATATATATATATATATATATATATATATATATATATATATATTACATATCTTCTGATGTACATCTCAAGGAGGATGGGCAATGGGTTAAACTGCACCAGAAGGCCCCCATTTCAATTTTGTACTTGCTATAGAGCTCCTTTATGTCCTTATGTGACACAAATCTTGGCTACAAAATATTTGAAGTACACCTTTAATATAGGTAGCAAATGTAGTACAAGAAGTTACCTATCTGTACGATGTGTATCTCAGAGGTATACCCCGCCAACTCTGGAGTATCCGCCACAACGAGATCTACTGCAACCCCCCCCCCCCTCCCCCTGCCAAGCATAAACACCCATGTGTGCTTCCATATACTGGCATTGGGCTTGTATTGAATATTACATGTGGGGGAATGTTGGGGACCATTTTTTTAATACATGGAGGCAGTGTCAGGGCTATTATATTACATGTTAGGGCACTAGGGGGCCATTATATTACATGTGAGGTATTGAAAGGGCTGTTCTTCTCTATAAAATATGAAACCCGTCTATGTAGTTCATGTGTTACTTCTGACAGTATTTCCCACACACCTCTCAAATACAGGTCATTCAATACAAGGAACCCCATTGTTTGGACTCCTTTCTCACTTTGCAAGTCTGTGTTTCTTAGACTCCTGCTCTTATCCCTGTTAGCGCCCCTCCAATGTCACCCCTAGTGTACAAAGACACAACAATATGGTCTACAAAGTATTGACCACTAGTTTGAACTAAAGAGTGCAGATAATGTTGTTCTATGGTGATATCATTGAGGTGGAAGGTCCTGGCAGGGCACTACCTAGCTACCTCTGAATATTTGCAGTATGGTATAATAGTACAAAAGGAAATGATAGCTGAAAATTATGTACAGAAAACACAAGACTGTCTTTACTTAAAGGGTTTATTATACTTTGTGCAACATAGTCAAGTAGTTTGTGTTTAGGCAATTTTTTTACTGGTCCTCTTGAAAGTAACACCGCCAGCTTCTGAAACCTGGAATGGAAAAGGAATACAAGAGATAAATATTACTAAATGTACTTGTATGTCAATATATAGTGAACGATACAGACAAATTTATCAGTTGCACCCCCCCCACACCTCATATGTGTATGACCAGTTGCTGTCAGCTGTATGCTCATTCAAGTGACAGCTATTCCCTCTGACTCCTCTATAAACATGCACACTCAGCTCGGCTAAGTGTGCTTGTGTTCTCTATGGAGAGAGGGGAGTAAACCTCTGCTAGACATCTTTGACAAAAAAGATCAGGCATATGGAAATTCAGTATGCCCTATCCTTCTATGCCCTGACAATCCCCATACACATGGGATCGTAGGCCAACTATGTTTTCATGTACATTAAATGTCTGGGAAACTTATGGCATATGCACTGGCTATGCTGTCGGATAGATTTGGGTCCCACCTCTTGCCATCACAGCTCTCTCCATTCACTGCTATGGGACTTCTGGCTATTTTAGGAGCTCCTATAGCAGTGAATGTGGAAAGCTGCACATGGGCATCCACTTGTATCACTTTCGCTATAAATCAGGAGTTTGGTGACCCTCAGAGGGAATACCCCTTTAAGTCATTTCTGAACAGTGGTTCATTCTTAGCTGTATTGTCAAATGGAGTCTGTAGTAGTCTAAAGTCTATCCCATCTGTCCAGATGCTGACACTGCTGCTCCTCTCCCCTACTTTATACTGAAGCTCTGCTTCTTCAGTGCGGCCTCTATACATAAGCAAATGCCCGTCAAGCCATCATTTATTATATATATGCAGCCATAACACTGTGAAAAATGAAAAATTGGACACTCACTTCCACAAGTTTCCCTCCGACAATCTCGGATGAATGCTTGTATTTGCCAAAGTCAACAACGATCTTCCCTCCTTCGCGCTGGACGGTCGCCTAGATAAAATTATTCAAGAATTAGTCATTGCTGTGTAGAAAAATATAAAGTTTCAAAAAACAACCATGTTATGCCGTGAGCAATAAACTATGACACCACCTGTAGGATGTAAATGGAATTGTATGCAATTTGAATGTACAGTATATATTATTAGGTGAATAGTGAAAGTAAACTATGACACCTTTAGGTTATATGTGGTACTGCAGGCTATTAAAGGCAAGGTGTAGCTGAACATTTGCATCACTGAAATATTATATGGCGGCTATCTGGGGCATAACTTGACATGGTGAAGAGGATGTGGTCGCAAAAGGCCGCGGGAGCCTTAGGAAATGTCCTTTCCCAATATAGGGACATCAATACTATAAATGATACATTATGGTTGGAGGGTGCAGAGTTTGCATTCAGGCCCAAGAGCTACATGTTATGCCTCTGGCTACTACATGGACAAGAGTAATAGAGGTACGCCACCTGTAGGTTATTAAAGGTATAACATGGCATGAATTATATGAAGCCTACCAAGGGCCTACTGAATCCTTCTTGCTTACCTTAAATTTCTTTCCACTCATGGTCTCCATTTCAGACTCCGTTCCTACTGTGAATTTATTGGTCATGGTGTGGCCGGGGTAGATTTGGGACCATGTGAAGTCATCCCCATTTTGGACTACTTCCGTGGTGAATTTGAAGTCTTTTCCTTTTTGGATGGTTTCAGCTGGGATGCCTGAAAAGGAAAAAATACAGGAATTCAGGCTAATAAATGTCTGACTGGACGGCATAGGCAATGGCCTAAGTGTTATTTGGTAAAAGATGGCGTCCTGTGCCTCACACATTGCTATTATAGATGCCAGTCTTCAGTCTGGTCTGTGCTGATGGGGCACTCCGCTCTGACAAAAATGACCCTCTTACTCCACATACAATATCAGGACCGCTGCTTGGTTATGTGGGCCATTGGGTATCACACTGGGCTCCAGTGTACCCCACCCTTGGCGCGACATGTTTACTCAGATCATTAAAGGCCCCAGGCCCAGTAGACCTTGGAGACTGTCTAGGTTTGCGTGGCAATTATGCCAGCCCTGTTCAGTTTGCTTTCTTGTATCCTTCAGATACTCTGTGCTGCTGTGAGCATTTCAAATATTCAATTTGGTACTACTAAATATTAGTATAACATGAAAAATGGACGTAATTGTCGTATAAAATGGACCACAGTGTCAAATTACACCTTAGTAGAAATTTTCCATTTACTTGTCTGTAAATAACCTTACACTAAAGGGGTTCTCCGGGGGAATACTAAAGATTACCAGTCATTCCCTGCACTGGATAAGTTTTATTACTAATATATACCCCAGTTCCCTGTTTTATTACATGTGTGGATGGCAGCTGGGCAGGCCTGGACTCTCGTTACCCTGCTGACGCTCCAACTGTCATTGACGTCACTGATTCCCGTCTACTCGGGCTGCAGGTTCATTGAGGAGAATGGGATCAGTCACGTGATGAGAGTCAGAGCATCAGAAGGGGGGGCAAAGGAACAAAAGTTTTGGCCTACCCAGCTTTAGGTAATGGGGCTATAGGGGACTGGGGTGTATGAGTTCTAAAGCTTAACCAAGGCAGGGAATACAATGATAAACTTTATTATTCATATTTATTTATCTATTATAACCCCTTTAATGTCAGTACCGGATGAGTATACAGAGATGAGTGGCGCTACATAGGTGCTGCTCATCTCTTCTGATAGAAGCAGTCTGACACAAATGGAGTTTTCTAGTTCTCTAGTGCTGCCTCTTTTTTTAAAAAGAGTTTCTTCAGCAGCTACAATGTGTATTATATAAGTATATATCCAGCTGCCTCATCATAATACATACCTCAGCTTCTGCAGAACATCATAACACATACCTCAACTGCTGTAGAACATTATAATAAACACTTCAGCCGCTGCAGAACAGCTTTTTGAATCCAACTGGAGTTTTATATTGATTAATAGACTTACACTGTCCTCTTCTAAAAGAGGTTCTGCAGCAGCTATCAAGCAGCAGCTATAAGGAATAATGTCCCCATACTATCAATCATATGAATATTAGGAGTCACTTCAGCTTTTCGTGAGCAGTATAACTAAACCTGTCCATTCATTTTGACTTACCAATGGTCTGCATGAAGGCTTCATAGTTTTCCTGGCTTTCGACCTCGTACTTTCCAGTGAAGCTCATGGTTGTTGGGTGGATGAGTGTGAATGGACTAGGAGAGAAGGTAAGGAAAGAAGAGAAGATACTGAGATGAGCAGACTGGGGCCTTTTAAACCATTTTACCCCTGACCCCTCCCTGCTGTGATTTTACTATGACCGGTGTAGTTTGTCCAGGGTGACCAATCCGAGCAGCGAGATGTGATTCACCAGCCCCGGTGTTATTGAACTAGAGATAAACTGTAGAGTTTATTGCTCTGAAATCCTCCAGGTATTCTGAGATGGTGGAAATTTCCTTGTTGCCGTAATGACTCTCAATGTGACTTCTCTTCAGTAATTTGAATAAGGGCAACGAAATATGGGGTGAATTTATTAAAACTGGCATTCTGTACCCAAGTCTTAAAGAAGTCCCCAGATGGCACAAGGAGTGCCTGAATTATTATGAAGCTCTGTTTTGTTTGTTTTTTTTTTATGTAGATTGTGAGCCCCACAAAGAGCTCACAATGTACATTTTTCCCTATCAGTATGTCTTTGGAATATGGGATGGAAATCCATGCAAACACGGGGAGAACATACAAACTCCTTGCAGATGGTTTTTTGCCCTTGGCGGGATTTGAACACCAGGACTCCAGCGCTGCAAGGCTGCAGTGCTAACCACTGAGCCACCATGTGCCCCCCTCAAGCTCTGGTTTCTTAAGGGGACCAATAGTCCCTTTAAGATGCACCAGTGCAATTGGCGATCCATTCACTTCTATGGGGTTAATGAGAGTACAGAAGTGAATGGAGCGTCGGTCACACAAGTGTTCTTGTACTCCACTCACAAGGAGACTTTGGTCTCCCATTCTCCTGATTCCAGCAATCCTTCAGCAATCGGACACTTTTCCCCTGGCCCATGGCAGAAGTTGTAATAAATTTGTCGGGCCAATGTGTCCCCGTCTTGGTTCACTTTAATCTCCTCACCATTCCATCTACATTTGCAAAAGTGTGATCAAACAATATGGCACATCTTTGGCGCAAGAAAGGACCAAGCAAATTGGTGTAGATGGGGTAATAAATTCCCCCAATGCAATACTTATTTTCAGTCTGTATGTTACAGTCTGTATTATATTCCAGATCAGCAATTTCAATTCTGCAGTAATCTGATGTAGGGAAAACTAACTGACCCACATTAGACCTTACCTTAGTTGTTAGGGTAAGTTCACACTGGGTTTTTTTGTCAGGATTTTGAGGCCGTATCCGCTTCAAAATCCTGACCAAAAATACGGCTCCCATTGAAATCAATCGGAGTCGGTCAGTTTTATTTCCGTTTGTTACACGCTCATTCTTTCAGACACTCCCTTCCGACTAGGCCCATTCATTTGGGCCTAATCCGGAGCGGAGTGCGCGACTGCACGCCGGTGCAGTGCATCGGCATCCAGTCGCAGCTACCCGTATTTTGGTCCGAAACTTGAGGCGGCCTCCCCCTCAGGTTCCGGACCAAAAAACCCAGTGTAAACTTACCCTTAGAGGTACGTGCTTGGTAACCTGCATGTTGACTGCTTCCAATAACAATTACCATAATTGTGCTTTGTAGCTGTGGACTATAATACAGGTTTAGAGAGTGTCGGAAAGAAAAATTGCCAACTCCGATTAGCTTTTTAATTAATTAATGTGTCTGACTTGCCATGATTGTAAACCATAAATAAAGGAGTCTGAAAAAAAAATAGTCCTAGTTGGTGGTCTGGCCTACCCACTCCACAGCCCTGCTAGAAAACGCCATACTCAAGCTCAAAATAGGCCTCTTATGGTGCCCATTTGTGCCACTGAAGATAAAAGGGCTTTTCCATCTCCTCAATTTTTCTATAATTTTCTACACCAATTACGCTAAAAGGTTTTACTATGAAGCAGCGTGGTACCGAGAAGTGTTGGATATTTTGGGAACCTATGCTAGAAGTACTGACATATTTTAGGAATATTGGAAAAATAAACTTATTTAAAAAAAAAAAAAATAGAATTAATTTTACATCCTTTACAAACAATTTTGGAAATGGAAATGCTCCAATTATCACCGCTCTACTGAAAATATATATAATGTTGGCAATGGAAATATAATAAGATAGAAGTAAACTCATAACTAGCAAAGAAATCATGAACTAAACCAAAATAGTAAATATATATCAGGCAGCTGCTATGTGACTCTTGGGAGACAGGGCCTCACATTGGTTGGTCCCATCCAAATAGGCAAGAACTTTTGCAGGGTTCTTCCTACAGTAAATTGTTAACAAACAGGGGGTAGGGTGTCCAATAGGGAAACAGACCAGATCCCAAAATGGGCAGGTTGCTTATATGATGCCCTTTGGGAGTGACCGAGATCACATTACATCACATCTCATTGCCTCTTCATGTGGATTAAAAAGGGTAATGGGATAATGTGGCCAACAAGAAGAAATGCGATAAAACTCCCTTCTGGTCCTCAGCTGTGTCATGTGATCACTGAGAAGACTCTACATAATGGGTAAATTTATTATCCCATCTATTTGCCGTGTGCCTGTTTTATTAGGGTCCATTCACACGGAGTAAAAGCGCTCTCATTTTGGTGTGTATTTGTACACGTGTAAAATTAGGCGAGGCGTGTTTGATGCGTTTTTTGGCGAAGTGTTTTTTGACGTGTTTTTTGGTGTGTTTTCAGTTATTTTACACATGCAAAAAAAAACGCGCCAGAAAACGCGACAAAAAACACGTTGCGACAAAAAAACGTGTCGCCTTTTTTATACGTGTAAAAATACACAACAAAATGAGCGCGCATTTACTCGGTGTGAATGGACCCTTAAGTTGCTAGACTCTCTTGATAAGTCAGTCAAGCCTTGCACTTGTTAGAGCCTTCTTTAAAACCGGTGTACCAAACTCCAGTCTTAATAAATCAGTCATAGTGTCTTATATGTGGAGAGGAAGTCAGATTCTCCGTTCATTCCTATGAGAGGCTTGGTGGAGTGCATGGATAAACTGACTTCCTGTCCACACTTAAGACACTGTGTCACGTAGAGAGTTTAGGTATTGGTCACATGACACAGCTAAGGACCAGAAAGTAATTAATAACTCACAAA
The DNA here is from genome assembly GCF_031893055.1 of Leptodactylus fuscus. Classification (NCBI taxonomy): domain Eukaryota; kingdom Metazoa; phylum Chordata; class Amphibia; order Anura; family Leptodactylidae; genus Leptodactylus; species Leptodactylus fuscus. The sequence goes on from NC_134269.1 coordinate 186,360,984, forward strand.
TACAGCCATCAGTTAGAAAATTACATTCAATTCATATCACAAACCTAATGGACAGGGGTGTAGCTATATGGCGTGCAAGGGAAGCAGTCATTATTAGGCCATAGGTCCAGAGGGGGCCCCAAAGGTCTCTCAGCCATATAAAATATACCATTATTCTAAATGGGACGTGGTAAGTAAGAGCACCATTACAGATTTTGCGATGGGTTTAAGGAGTTTGAGGTTATACCTCTGTTAATGGACAAAATAATAAACTTGTTTGTGCTACTTTAAGCCATAGAGAAATTCTAATAAGGTGTGAACATGCGCTATAGCAATAGCCAGAAGTCCTGAATTCCAGCATTTATCATAAGGTTATCTACAACAGAAAACCCCTGGTTGTTCCAGTGGGGCGAGTATATGACTCACTTTCCTGCTTTTAGGGAAAAATATTTGGCTGAATTTTTTGATTGAGAAAAAAAAATTTCAACCACAGAAACTGAAATAAAGTTCATTCACTGTGACTCCAGTCAGTTCTCAAACACGGCCACTCCTTCATGTCAATTACCTTTCTATGAAGTCCTGCCAAAATCCAACTGATAACAGGCAGCCATTAAAACTGGGTGTCTGATAAGTGGTGTGAGCGCCATAAAATGAATGGAGATATATACTATAAGAAAAGATAAGAATGTCAATAAATCTATTACAGGAGATACAAGAATTCTTCTTCCATATTCATCTCCATGGGGGGCTGAATAGATGAAAGATGGAATCAATAAAGTAAATCTACATTGAGCACAAAATCATCTCACTGTACTGAGGAGGATAATACAGACACTTAATTGTATTCATTGTTAAATCCAAGGATCATCAACAATTCGGTCACGTAGCAATGACAGGAATGGCTATCATGGATCAACACACACATAGATTAAAATTTCTACCTGATCTGTTGCTTGAGGCAATTAAATTGAAATATAGGGGGCGCTAATGAGCTCTTCTACACAACAGATGTGCTTGTTATTGCTTCACATGTCAATAGATTTCAGATCTTTCATAGAGAAGGAAGCACCCTGCCATGCCACTGGCACAACTGGTGATCCAGGGTCTCGAGCCCAGTAGTTGGTGTTGGTAAACCTTCTGGCTGGCCAGATTGAAAGGTGTAAACATCTGGACATTCCCCTCTTATCCTCTTCTTTTGTAACCCCTAAATGTGGCTGTAAACACCTAGACAGCTGCTCATTTACCTGCAGTGGCCACTTCTGGGGGAATGTGACCCTTGAAATGAAAAGGGACTATGTAATGTGTGGTTGAGTTGAGTCTGCTTGAGTGTATGCTTATGTTGTAATGAGGCCATTGGGTCCCTCAAGTTTCAGGGTCTGGTAGTGGTTGCTACCTATAGCTACACCCCTGTATGTGAATGTTAATGCAGATGGTGATATCATTGCACACAGTATAAGGCGACATGTAAATGAACAAGTGTGTGACTGGGCCATGATTAAAAAGCAAGGATGGCATGACATCCATGTGTCACCCATACCTACACAGCCCCATCCACTGATGTCAGTGAGCATGGGGCACAAAATGGGCAGGAATAGCACTGGTCCCCGGCTCATGGCATCATACTGTACATAGGATCATTAAAATATATGGTTGTGTCTATGGGGCCACAGAAATTAATATGTTTTTCATGGATAGCATCGGCCTAAATGCTTATTCACACTACATGGTTTAATGGCCATTTACTTGCTGTTTTGTTTTTGTTTTTGTTTTTTTGTTTTTTAAAGTCCATGTGATTGATTCATTGAATAAGGGTAAGTTCACACTGAGTTTTTTGGTCAAGGTTTTGAGGCCGTATTTGCCTCAAAACCCTGACCAAAAAGATGGCTCCCATTGAAATAAATGGGAGCCGCTCCGGTCTTTTTTCCAGGAGCCATTTCTTCCGGCTTTCAGAAAAAAGAAGCGAGATGCTCATTCTTCAGGCCGAGTCGCCTCGCAATTCGGCCGGAAAACACACCCTCCTCTGGACTAGGCACATTCATTTAGCCTCCCATAAAATTTGGATAGAGATATAGAGAGAGGGGGTCAGTCACCCATATGTCCATACAATAAAAACCTCGTCTCTATTCCAAAACAGGATATAAAACCTGTAAAAGCTGTAACAGTAGAGAGGACGTGGAAAGCGTTGGTGTCCTCTCTCCTGTTACTGCTACTTTTATATCCTGTTTTGGAATAAAGGCGAACTTTTTATTATATGGACATATTGGTGACTGCCCCCTATCTTTATATGGCATCGCTGCACTATTACTGCTTAAAGGAGGTTGAGTGCCATCAATGAATACTCAATAATCAATCAATAATCAATAATCTCCTCATGTGCCAAAACATATTTATACTGGGCTTATGGCTATGCTGCTCCTCACTTTTCTGGACTTGTACACTAAAATTTGGAGAAACCCACTTTATTTTGGTCCATTTCACATTTGTTTTAGCAATTGGGGTTATTATTGGCATGTATGGTAGGTGACTGTGACTCAGCAAACTGTATTGGTCATGAAATTTTGAGACGATAAAAGAAAACTTTAAATTTCTGTGAAATGAATCTAAAAATGTTAATGTCTGGTATTAACTGCAGCATGAAGACAGTCTCGTGTCACAGTTCAGCTCCAGGAGGCTGATGAGAAAAGGGTCATTCACTCCGTTTTATGAGTTCATGAACTAGTGGTAGATGACAGGGCGCGACGAGAAATCTAATTCTGGTAACTTCAGCAGTTGAGTAAGGAGAAATATGGCTCCCTAATACACGGCAAGATGTACACATAATCCTCATGTAGTTTGCAGGGATGTCCATGAACTTTAGGTCATCAGTCACGTACTTAGACAATTTTATCTGACGCTATCTGTAAAAATTGTACAACATACAGTCAAACCAGTGTCAGACTGGTCCACGCAAGTTAAACACAATATCCAAGACTAAAGAAATGGCTGCTTCCACCATAAACAATGCCACATGTTATAGGATTTACTAAGATCAAGCTGCAATGCCACAACTCAGCCTTAGTGTAGTTTTGCAAAATCTGTTTCATATTCATGGGGGTCTGGGGACCCCTGTGCTAATGATTGGTGGGTCCTCCGGCGATCAGGCATTTATCTCCTACACGTTGAATAGTTTATAAATATCATTTGAGGAAATACCCCTAAAAGGGAAAGCGTCACCAGAAAATAATCTAATTTTTAAACCAAGTTTTCATATTAAACATATTTTTTAAGAATGTTTAAATATATTTTGATGTTTTTTCCATGTCCCCATCTCTATTTAAAAATGTATTAAATCCTGCAATTTTCATTGTGGCCACTGAGCCTAATAATAGACTGACAGTAGTCACCTCATTTACATCACAAACAGTATTACAATAGAAGATAACACCACTTAATTATGGGGATACCGTCCATCCTTAGGGAGAGACCACCTTTTCAGGTGTGTGGAGACTTATACAGCACGGTTGCTCCACTGCAAGGGAACATGGGAAGAATATGCAAATCTGTCTCCCAAGATGTAAACAGGGAGACAGTGCCTCTGTTATGCTGCTAAGGATAGACGTTATCCCCATAATCTGGTCTCTCAGCCTCTCACTTCTACCAAATCAATTCTCTCTAGGCTGCGCTGATGACGTCCAACCAGACAGAAACGGTGCCGTCTGTAGATGAGAAATTGATTTGGTTATAACCCCGCATTACGCAATAAAGACTTCTGGGAAGTCGGGCATGTTGTTCAGGGTGCTTCCCATAGAGGGCGGCATAACAGAGGCACTGTCTCCCTGTTTACATCTTGGGAGACAGATTTGCATATTCTTAACACCACTTAGCCATCATTACATCCTCTACTAATAATAGATGGCATCACAACTTATCTACTTCACCTCCCTGCACAGAGGATGTGTAGAAAACCCTCCCACAGACTTCAATGAGTTGGCTCCAGACTATTGCAGCCTATGGCACTGACTACCGGGTTTCCGTCTCCTGTCTAGTTTCTCGGGCACAAGATGGAAACCTACAAAGCGGAGACCAGTCGCAGGTGGCAACCCGCCCTAAAGCATATCACTAAACTAATGCCAAAGATTAATACACCAATGTAAAAACTAGGAAATCATGTATATATAGATATAGCCCCTGTTGGATTTGTACCCAGGATCCCAGAGTGTTAACTCTCCATGCTGACCCCATCACCAACTAATCCCCAGATATAAATAAGTGAATTAGCTGAGGCGTATCTGACAAGTAACAAGTATCTTGTAGACATTAAGCAAGTAATTCAATTAATAAGGACAAATGACAAATTAACCAGCGCCAGCCTGTGAACATGTTACACCGCCATCCAACACTTGGCTCTGACACGGTGACAAACAGCGGATCATAGTAACACGGACTGTCATGCCATGAAGGTGTCAGCAAGCAGTGTTGAAATTTGTCAGCTCTTACATATTAAAGTGATGCGCATAGAAGATGTTCTCACATTCAGAGGAGAATGAGAAGCGTATAAAGGTGAATGTGTTACTTCCAGGCTGAAAATAAGTCTGGGTTTCAAAAATGTCTCTCAAACCAATAGTAGTGCCACGTAGGGGTCTTTATTAGAAACAGAGACATACCTGTGTGACCACAAACCGATAAAGCCATGCAGAGAGATTCAGCTTTTATGGCTATGTACATTAGGCCCGGTTCACATAAGTGTTCGGTATTCTGTTTGCAAAGTCCGCATGGGGACCCCCCGAACGGAATACCAAACCTATTGACAAGCGGTGAGCTTATGGGGTCCATGTGATTTCCGCACGGTGTCCGCACGAGTCATGCGGAGAGGAAAGTAGTTCATGAACTACTTTTCTCTCAGCATGACTCGTGCAGACACCGCGTGGAAAACACACCTACCCATTATAGTCTATGGGGTCCATGTGCTTTCATAAGCTCATCGCTTGTCAATGCGTTCAGTATTCCATTACTATAATGCTCTTTTTCAAGTGCATAGAATTCACCTTTTAGGTTGAAGGTTCCTGCTAAGGTTCTAAAGCAGGAACCTTCAACCTAAAAGGTGAATTCTATGCACTTGAAAAAGAGCATTATAGCTCGAAACGCGTTGTGCTGTGATAATAAAATTTTGTTGGTTCTTGGGCGAGCGCGGTCTCCTTTCCTTGATTGAAGGACGGTCCTTAATTGTTAGGAAATGGATGAGGTCAGGGATCCGCGCTCAGAGGTCATACGTAGAAATGATATGTACGAAGACCATATGGTTAAAACGGAACGTGCTCCTGTGATTTCTTGCACTTGAAAAAGGATTCCTATAATCCGAAACGCGTTGTGCCTACTGTTTTATCTACAATAAAAAACGTTCCGTTTTAACCATATGGTCTTCGTACCTATCATTTCTACGTATGACCTCTGAGCGCGGATCCCTGACCTCATCCATTTCCTGTGCTATTCCCGGTCCTCCGGTGTTTCCCACGGAACCGCTGCCACTCCCACCCGATCCATCTATCCTGTGCTCACAGGTATCAGGTGACCGTAGGTGAGAGGTTTTTTCTGGTCATTCATCTTATTGATATATCTCCATAAGATAATTTTTCTATACGTTTTTGAGCGCTCGGTGTCTCTGTTTTTGTTTTGCATTTTACCAGATAGAACTGGCTGCACTTGTTTGTCCGCCAGCTGAGCATCTTTGTGATGATCACATGACCAGGAGAGATTTTTATCCATTGGAAGAAAACAATATAGTAAATTCAATGACTGTAAACAGAGATCATATCAGATCAAAGAGAATAATATTGCATTTGGTCATGTTGGTGTTACCTTTGTATATGAAGTCCTAAAAATCAGAAGAGAATCTTGTATGGGTTTGTGCTTTAAGGCATGTGCCATCCAATACCCTCACCAAAACCTAACATAAACCCCAAAGCTCAGCTAATGAATCTACATTTTGTGCGGCTACTTTTCCCCGGTCTGGTACCAAGTATTCGATCAGAGGTGCCAACTGAGACCAGACCCTTTTAGTATTGACCAATAATACAATGTCCCTTTAAATCGAGAGGTGGATTTCTAAATCTTCACAAAAACTGAAATAATGTCATTGATATTACGCACGTCCAGAATTGTATTTCTCCCATCATTTTGTACCCTAGCCTCTGCAGAGCCGGTTACTGTTATATACGACATGTTATGTTATACGACATGTTATGTACGGTTACGGTTATATACGACATTGCTCATTATCTACTTTGCAAGCGGAGAAAGTGAATGACAAAGAAATGCATCAGATTTCAACCTGCTAAGAGTCAGATGTGTCATAACAGATCCTTTACATCCAAGGTTCAAAGATTACTTCTCGAGATGCGGGGAGAGGCGTGAAAGAGCTGCTCCTCTGGAGCTGAAGGAAAATGGGTTTTAAAGAAAGTTTTTATAGAGGCATTCCCATCTCACACTTTTAAGGTAAATCCATAGCGGTAAAAGGAGAGCTGTGTACGACTCCATGGGGGTCTTCAGGTGCCAATTAAAAAGGTCATATGAAGTTATATCTTTACATGTAGTGCATTGAAATCCTCAGTACAGTGGACTGCAAGGACACACATACCATAGAGGTATACCATGCAGCTGGTATGGGGACATTTAAGACAGGGGAGCCATCCTTGTAGGGTCCCATTCCTTTCTTACAGATGGAAAGTACCTGTTTTAAAGGGGTTATCCAATTAGGATAGGTCATCAGTATTAGAGTATCAGTATAACCTTGCAGGTTTAATATTGATGGCTTATTCTAAGGATAGACCATCAATTGTAGAAAGTGGATAACCCCTTTAAATCATGATGCAAACTTTTGATTGTACAAGAGTCAAACGTATTCTAGAAATTATATCTTGATGACCTATCCTTAGGTTAGTGAATCAATATGTGATCCATGGGGGTCTAACACCTGGGACCCCACAGATCAGCTGGTTGCAGAGTCTACAAGAGTTGGGCAATGCGGCCTCTTCAATGAATACCAAATACAGGGTTGTTTATTGCTTAGGGGCTCTAACCATTCACTTGAGGCAAATTTTGGCATGAACAGCATAAATCAATCGATCTTTCCTATCCAGGGTGTTTAAGCTGGTGGAAGAGGGGTAATGGCATTCCCAACCATGCTGGATTTCCCCAGTTGGCAGGAGATATTTTCGCTTCCTGCTTCACCATTCAGCCCCTGTCTCTGCTTCTGGTGCTTGGGAGCAATAGGCATGATGTGGTGACTTCACTTTAATCGCACCTTTTGAAGGGTTCAGGTATAGAGAACAGCAGGGGAACACAGCAAGGAGAGTATTTGTTTTTTTTTGTTTGATTCATCAGTCTGTGGGGTACTGTATACTGTGAGGACAATTGGAAGGGGGTTGTATACTAAGGGGGCTCATAGAGGGGGCTGTATACTGCACTGCTTTATACTGTGGGGGCAATTTGAGTGGGACTGTAAACTGTAGGGTCAACTGGAAGGGGATCTGTACACTGAAGGGGGGATATATACTGTGGGGGTAACTGAAAGGGGGCTATATCATGTTGGGGCAACTAGAGGGGAGCTGTATACTGTGGAAGCAACTGGAGGGGTTCTGTACACTGTGGATACAATTGAAGGGGGACATAAAATCTGAGGCGGCTGGAGGGTGGACATTATATTATGGGGGTATACAGTGTCAGGGCCACTATAGGGGTGCTATATTGTGTGGGAGCACAAACTGACATTGATGAAGCCATAGTGGAAGTCGGTGGGGCTAGAGATGGGTTTTATTATAAGTAAATTTGCCACAGCGCACATAGTGCGGCACATTTTCTGACCCTTTTTCAGTCCTTTGAAAGTCAGGAGGTATGTAATGGTGTGTTATTTGGTGGGATGTTTTCTTGCTCCCCCCCCCCCCCCAGGTCCTGATATCTTTATAAGCCACAATGAATTGTTGTCATTTTGAAGGTCAAAGGAGATCGCATGTGCTACTAGATGGGTGTCTCTAATAAAGTGGCCATTCGCTGTTTGTAGGGTGTATATTTTCATCATGCACATCTGTTATCCTTGAAGGAACTCATTAATGGAGGTTGCAGCAGGGTCAGATTCTGCTTTTATCTTTATGGAAATGTTATTGTAAGCCTTATAAACCACGAATTTGTGTTTACGGTAATGTTTCATAAGTCCCAATTTCATGCGTGTGTTGATCGGCGATGACTAGAACAATTGCGGACGCGCTCTAATCTGAAGCTCTGCAATCAATCAATCAAAACAGAAGAGAATGAGATGCAATTTCTAAAAAACAGATGGCGAGACGAAATCTCTCTCTGATGGATATACGTGGAGGCATAAATGCGGCAATCAGCCGTACGTCTCTGGATCTCGCAGGTGGCCGCTTCTTGATTGCATACACCGCAGAGTTTACAAAGTACAGATGTCAACTATGAAGCAGGGCGTCTTCAGAGACTGGTGCCAAAGTCAAAGAAACCTTAAAGAATGTGTATTTGTCATATACGCATAGGATCAGTCAGATCCTTCACAGGAGAAAACAGGTTAATGTGGCCCAAGCACTTCAGGAAACATGAGGTCTACATGAATTCCTCCTGACTTTCCCTATACATATGCACACTCGACTTGGCCAAACATGCATGTGATGGGGAAGAGGGACACCTCTACCAAAAAGATGGGTAGGAAATGGGATGAGTGAATTGGTTTGTAACAAGCCGGGTTTGTTACAAATTTACTGGATTCTGGATCCACAACACCCAGATGACAAGTTATGGGACAGCATAGGTGCGTAATCCAGAAACAAGGTCAAGGTCATGATCACAAATAGAGTTGAACGGCAACAGGAACAATATCCATCAAAGGATGTATCTTAATATGCTGCGGTCCCCTTTATATAAGCGACCCGAGCATTCCTCATCCAAGAGGACCAGTTACCTGTCTGATGTCCAGAGAAGGAGAACCATGGTCAGATCCAGAAAGGTCACGATGGAAGACATAGTTGGATCAGATGAGGTTTCTGGGGTGTCTGTCTAATAGATGAAGGTTGAGAATGATGGACTGTCCAATATTTGTTTAGTTTAATCCTGATACGTATTGAGACCTCTGCTTGACAAAGAAATGTGACCACTTACATGTCTAAGCTATGGCTAAGGAGGCCATATTTTCAGGTCAACAGAAATCAGGAAGTACAGAGTGTAGTGGGGAACCCAAGAAGTGTAGTAAGCGGAGTGGTGGGAAATTGTTAAAGGGGTTGGTCAGGAATTTGTATGGCCTTTGGATAGGCCATAAATATCTGATCAGTGGGGGGCTGACAAGAGGCGGATCAGCAGTATGGGGTGGCTTCCAATGCCCATACTATACACTGCACTGTTCCCTCTATGGATATACACAATATAGGTAGGTTTCTGCTCTAGACTCTAGGTATGCTGGGTGATAGGTGTCCATATTGGTTGCTCCCAAGAAGTATGAAGGGTATAGCAGTTTTTGGTCGTCCTTGAGTTTGCTAATCATCTTAATCTTTAAGTAATCTAAAGTCAGGACATCTTATCAAGGAACTTACTATAAAATAATAAGGTGAGGAAGACTATAAAGCAAGGTTATCCTCCTGTGTGCTATCTACAGATCCAGATAAGATTTCATTACTTGGTATGGGAGGGTGAGATAAGATAATGGTGATTTCATCATTCTGCAGAGATAGAGATCACTGATAATATGGTTATCCGTGGCTGAGATCTTCCTAATCTGCTGTGAAATCTTCACAAGTGATGTGTTTGGATGGTCTCAGGTTTATGTATCACATCTCACATCCTATGTTAAGGAGCATCAAACCAGTCCTGGGAGACCAGTGAGTACGAGAATCATAAAAATGAATATAAAACAAGTATATAGCAGCAAGGGAAGCACTACCGAACGAACCCAAAGGCCCTTCTAACCATGTACAGAAAGATGACACCACATAGTGCATGGTAGGTGAGAGCCCTCTTATCAATGTGCAATGGGGCCTAGGAGTTAAAATTTAACATCTCGCTCCAGAGGTGTAACTTGAAGCTCCTGGGACCTAATCAAAATCTGTAATTTGGGAATCTACAATGTGCTATTTACAATTCTGGTGACTTGTACAGAGTCCTCCGGGCCCCCCTCAGGGTCTGGGGCCAGTAGCAATTCCTACCTCTGCACCCCTATAACTGCCCCCATCTCCTTCATACTATAACAAAATAAATATGAATATGTATATAATCTTCCACACTCTAAACAGTGTTATTTATTGTGAGCACTTTGTTTGCTCATTTTATGACTGCAATCTCTCTTCTTAAAGGGATCCTATCATTAAAACTCAATTTTTTCTGCCTTCTGCTATTCTTCTCCTACCTTTAGATGTCTTCTCTGTGCCGCCATTCGGTATAAAATACGTTTTTCGTCGGCATGCAAATGAGTTCTCTCGCAGCACTGAGGGTGGTCCCCAATGCTCAAATAGCACTGGGGGCGTCCCCAATGCTGCGAGGGAACTCTCCAGCACCGCCTCCATCTTTTTCAGGAAGAGGTCTTCTATGCGCAGTCTTCCGGCGGTGGCTTCAGACTTCTAGGCCATTTTCCTGTGGCCGGCAGGCATGCGCAGTCAGTTGCCCGAGTCCTAGAAGTTTGAAGCTAGCGCTGGAAGAAGACGCGAAGAGAGCCCGTTCCTGAAGAAGATGGAGGCAGCGCTGGAGAGCTCTCTCGCAGCATTGGGGACGCCCCTAGTGCTGATTGAGCGCTGGGGCCTGCGCCCAGTACTGCGAGAGAACTCATTTGCATACCGACGAAAACCGGATTATATACCGAACGGCGGTGCGGAGAAGACATCTAAAGGTAGGAGAAGAATAGCCTTTCTTAAGGCTATTCCTATGTAGTAGGCAGAAAAAAAATGAGTTTTAATGATAGGATCCCTTTAAAAGGTTTTTCCACGCTAGATAATTGATGATTTCATGTGATCAGTGAACATGACATCACATGGTCCAAAAAGCTACTCCAGAAGCCAGCCAATTGATCTACCAGGGTCCCAGGTGTTGGATCCCACAGATCTTCAGTTCATGACCTATCCTAAAGATACAGGACGACCAGGACAACTGATCCGTGTACATGAAATGGGGCCATGTATCGTGAGATTTTGAGTCCAAACGTTCTTCCATCAGCAAGGGCACTGAAGATGAAACGTGGCTGCGTCATTCAGTATGACAATGATCCCAAGCACACCGCCAGGGCAACAAAGGACTGGCTTCATAAGAAGCATTTGAATGTCCTGGAGTGGCCTAGCCAGTCTCCAGATCTCAACCCTATAGAAAACCTTTGGAGGGAGTTGAAAGTCCGTGTTTCCCAGCGACAGCCCCAAAACATCACTGCTCTAGAGGAGATCTGCATGGAGGAATGGGCCAACATACCAACAACAGTGTGTGCCAACCTTGTGAAGACTTACAGAAAACGTTTGACCTCTGTCATTGCCAACAAAGGAGATATAACAAATAGAGATGAGCGAACACTAAAATGTTCGAGGTTCGAAATTCGATTCGAACAGCCGCTCAATGTTCGTGTGTTCGAACGGGTTTCGAACCCCATTATAGTCTATGGGGAACAGATACTCGTTAAGGGGGAAACCCAAATCCGTGTCTGGAGGGTCACCAAGTCCACTATGACACCCCAGGAAATGATGCCAACACCTCTGGAATGACACTGGGACAGCAGGGGAAGCATGTCTGGGGGCATCTAACACACCAAAGACCCTCTATTACCCCAACATCACAGCCTAACAACTACACACTTTACACACTCAATACCACCTCTCTGACAGTAGGAAAACACCTTGAAACATGTGTATTTGGCACTTGCAGTGAGGAGAGCTTGTCACCAGCAGTGAATTTGGCCCTTGTAGTAAGTTGAGGTTGGCACCAACATTTGTTTTGAAAATCAGGGTGGATTGAGCCTCTAACCAGCAGAGTTTGGGCAAATTCATGGTGGAGGGAGCCTCTAAACACCCCAGTTTGGGCAAATTCATGGTGGAGGGAGCCTCTAAAAACCCCAGTTTGGACCAATTCATGGTGGAGGGAGCCTCTAACCAGCCCAGTTTGGGCAAATTCATGGTGGAGGGAGCCTCTAAAAAACCCAGTTTGGACCAATTCATGGTGGAGGGAGCCTCTAACCAGCCCAGTTTGGGCAAATTCATGGTGGAGGGAGCCTCTAACCAGCCCAGTTTGGACCAATTAATGGTGGAGGGAGCCTCTAACCAGCCCAGTTTGGACCAATTAATGGTGGAGGGAGCCTCTAACCAGCCCAGTTTGAACCAATTCATGGTGGAGGGAGCCTCTAAACAGCCCAGTTTGGGCAAATTCATGGTGGAGGGAGCCTCTAAAAAACCCAGTTTGGACCAATTCATGGTGGAGGGAGCCTCTAACCAGCCCAGTTTGGACCAATTAATGGTGGAGGGAGCCTCTAACCAGCCCAGTTTGGACCAATTCATGGTGGAGGGAGCCTCTAAACAGCCAAGTTTTGGGAAATTCATGGTGGAGGGAGCCTCTAACCAGCCCAGTTTGGACCAATTCATGGTGGAGGGAGCCTCTAAACAGCCAAGTTTTGGGAAATTCATGGTGGAGGGAGCCTCTAACCAGCCCAGTTTGGACCAATTCATGGTGGAGGGAGCCTCTAAAAAACCCAGTTTGGACCAATTCATGGTGGAGGGAGCCTCTAAACAGCCCAGTTTGGGCAAATTCATGGTGGAGGGAGCCTCTAACCAGCCCAGTTTGGACCAATTAATGGTGGAGGGAGCCTCTAAACAGCCCAGTTTGGGCAAATTCATGGTGGAGGGAGCCTCTAACCAGCCCAGTTTGGACCAATTCATGGTGGAGGGAGCCTCTAACCAGCCCAGTTTGGGCAAATTCATGGTGGAGGGAGCCTCTAAAAAACCCAGTTTGGACCAATTCATGGTGGAGGGAGCCTCTAACCAGCCCAGTTTGGGCAAATTCATGGTGGAGGGAGCCTCTAACCAGCCCAGTTTGGACCAATTAATGGTGGAGGGAGCCTCTAACCAGCCCAGTTTGGACCAATTCATGGTGGAGGGAGCCTCTAACCAGCCCAGTTTGGACCAATTAATGGTGGAGGGAGCCTCTAAACAGCCAAGTTTTGGGAAATTCATGGTGGAGGGAGCCTCTAACCAGCCCAGTTTGGACCAATTCATGGTGGAGGGAGCCTCTAAACAGCCCAGTTTGGGCAAATTCATGGTGGAGGGAGCCTCTAAAAAACCCAGTTTGGACCAATTCATGGTGGAGGGAGCCTCTAATTAGCCCAGTTTGGACCAATTAATTGTGGAGGGAGCCTCTAACCAGCCCAGTTTGGACCAATTAATGGTGGAGGGAGCCTCTAAACAGCCCAGTTTGGGCAAATTCATGGTGGAGGGAGCCTCTAACCAGCCCAGTTTGGACCAATTAATGGTGGAGGGAGCCTCTAACCAGCCCAGTTTGGACCAATTAATGGTGGAGGGAGCCTCTAACCACCCCAGTTTGGACCAATTCATGGTGGAGGGAGCCTCTAACCAGCCCAGTTTGGACCAATTCATGGTGGAGGGAGCCTCTAAAAAACCCAGTTTGGACCAATTCATGGTGGAGGGAGCCTCTAAACAGCCCAGTTTGGGCAAATTCATGGTGGAGGGAGCCTCTAAAAAACCCAGTTTGGACCAATTAATGGTGGAGGGAGCCTCTAACCAGCCCAGTTTGGACCAATTAATGGTGGAGGGAGCCTCTAAACAGCCAAGTTTGGACCAATTCATGGTGGAGGGAGCCTCTAAAAACCCCAGTTTGGACCAATTCATGGTGGAGGGAGCCTCTAACCAGCCCAGTTTGGACCAATTAATGGTGGAGGGAGCCTCTAACCAGCCCAGTTTGGACCAATTAATGGTGGAGGGAGCCTCTAACCACCCCAGTTTGGACCAATTCATGGTGGAGGGAGCCTCTAAACAGCCAAGTTTGGACCAATTCATGGTGAAGGGAGCCTCTAAAAACCCGTTTGGACCAATTCATGGTGGAGGGAGCCTCTAACCAGCCCAGTTTGGGCAAATTCATGGTGGAGGGAGCCTCTAAACAGCCCAGTTTGGGCAAATTCATGGTGGAGGGAGCCTCTAACCAGCCCAGTTTGGACCAATTAATGGTGGAGGGAGCCTCTAACCAGCCCAGTTTGGACCAATTAATGGTGGAGGGAGCCTCTAACCACCCCAGTTTGGACCAATTCATGGTGGAGGGAGCCTCTAAACAGCCAAGTTTGGACCAATTCATGGTGAAGGGAGCCTCTAAAAACCCGTTTGGACCAATTCATGGTGGAGGGAGCCTCTAACCAGCCCAGTTTGGGCAAATTCATGGTGGAGGGAGCCTCTAAACAGCCCAGTTTGGGCAAATTCATGGTGGAGGGAGCCTCTAACCAGCCCAGTTTGGACCAATTAATGGTGGAGGGAGCCTCTAACCAGCCCAGTTTGGACCAATTAATGGTGGAGGGAGCCTCTAACCACCCCAGTTTGGACCAATTCATGGTGGAGGGAGCCTCTAAACAGCCAAGTTTGGACCAATTCATGGTGGAGGGAGCCTCTAAAAACCCCAGTTTGGACCAATTCATGGTGGAGGGAGCCTCTAACCAGCCCAGTTTGGACCAATTAATGGTGGAGGGAGCCTCTAAACAGCCAAGTTTTGGGAAATTCATGGTGGAGGGAGCCTCTAACCAGCCCAGTTTGGACCAATTCATGGTGGAGGGAGCCTCTAAACAGCCCAGTTTGGGCAAATTCATGGTGGAGGGAGCCTCTAAAAAACCCAGTTTGGACCAATTCATGGTGGAGGGAGCCTCTAATTAGCCCAGTTTGGACCAATTAATTGTGGAGGGAGCCTCTAACCAGCCCAGTTTGGACCAATTAATGGTGGAGGGAGCCTCTAAACAGCCCAGTTTGGGCAAATTCATGGTGGAGGGAGCCTCTAACCAGCCCAGTTTGGACCAATTAATGGTGGAGGGAGCCTCTAACCAGCCCAGTTTGGACCAATTAATGGTGGAGGGAGCCTCTAACCACCCCAGTTTGGACCAATTCATGGTGGAGGGAGCCTCTAACCAGCCCAGTTTGGACCAATTCATGGTGGAGGGAGCCTCTAACCAGCCCAGTTTGGACCAATTAATGGTGGAGGGAGCCTCTAACCACCCCAGTTTGGACCAATTCATGGTGGAGGGAGCCTCTAACCAGCCCAGTTTGGACCAATTCATGGTGGAGGGAGCCTCTAAACAGCCCAGTTTGGGCAAATTCATGGTGGAAGGAGCCTCTAACCAGCAGAGTTGTGGGAAAGCAGGGTGGAGGGAGCCTCTAACCAGCAGAGTTGGGGGAAATCATGTTGGAGGGAGCCTAGTATTAGCAGAATTGTGCAACGCTTATGGTGGATGAGTATGAGGATGCGGAGGAATTGGAGAGGTTGAGTACAGACATGGAGTTTCATGTTGGGGTGCTTTACACAGGTGGGCACAAAAATGAAGGCTCTATCCAGTGGTGGTTCATTTTTATCAAAGTGAGCCGGTCGGCACTCTCAGCTGACAGACGGGTGCGCTTGTCAGTGATGATGCCACCGGCTGCACTGAACACCCTCTCAGATAGGACGCTGGCGGCAGGACAGGACAGCACCTCCAAGGCATATAGGGCAAGTTCAAGCCACAGGTCCAACTTCGACACCCAATACGTGTAGGGCGCAGAGGGGTCGGAGAGGACAGGGCTGTGGTCGGAAAGGTATTCCCGCAACATGCGCCTATACTTCTCACGCCTGGTGACACTAGGACCCTCCGTGGCGGCACTTTGGCGAGGGGGTGCCATCAAGGTGTCCCAGACCTTAGACAGTGTGCCCCTCGTTTGTGTGGACCGGTGAGAACTTGGTTGCCTACTGGAGGAACTGCCCTCCCTGCCGCCACTGTCACATGCTGGAAACATCTCCATCATATTCTGCACCAATTGCCTGTGGCAAGCATTGATGCGATTGGCCCTCCCCTCTACCGGAATAAAAGACGAGATGTTGTTTTTATACCGGGGGTCAAGGATAGCAAAGATCCAGTACTGGTTGTCCTCCATGATTTTGACAATACGCTTGTCGGTTGTAAAGCACCCCAACATGAACTCAGCCATGTCTGCCACAGTGTTAGTTGGCATGACTCCTCTGGCCCCACCGGAAAGTTCAATCTCCATTTCCTCCTCATCCTCCATGTCTACCCATCCGCGCTGCAACAATGGGACGATTCGAAGTTGCCCGGAAGCCTCCTGTATCACCATCACATCATCGGACAACTCTTCTTCCTCCTCCTCCTCCTCCTCCTCCTCCATTAAACGCAGTGAAGCGGACAGATGTGTGGACCTACTCTCCAGCTGTGACGGATCGGATGCTATCCCTAACTCCTCTGTGTGATCTGAGTTATCCCTGATGTCAATCAGGGATTCTCTCAGAACACACAAGAGCGGGATTGTAAGGCTCACCATCGCATCCTCAGAGCTCACCCTCCTTGTGGACTCCTCAAAGACCCGTAGGATGTCACAAAGGTCTCTCATCCATGGCCACTCATGGATGTGAAACTGAGGCAGCTGACTTTGTGGCACCCTAGGGTTTTGTAGCTGGTATTCCATCAAAGGTCTCTGCTGCTCAACCACTCTATTCAACATCTGAAACGTTGAGTTCCAGCGTGTGGGGACGTCGCACAAAAGCCGGTGTTGTGGCACATGCAGGCGTTGCTGGAGAGATTTTAAGCTAGCAGCGGCTACTGTCGACTTGCGAAAGTGGGCGCACATGCGCCGCACTTTCACCAGTAGCTCTGGAACATTGGGGTAGCTCTTTAGGAAACGTTGCACCACTAGGTTGAAGACGTGGGCCAGGCATGGAACATGTTGGAGTCCGGCAAGCTCCAGAGCTGCTACCAGGTTCCGGCCGTTATCACAAACGACCATGCCTGGGCCCAGGTGCAGCGGCTCAAACCATATTGCCGTCTCATCGAGGAGGGCATCCCTCACCTCGGAGGCAGTGTGCTGTCTGTCCCCCAAGCTGATCAGCTTCAGCACAGCCTGCTGACGTCTACCAACGCCAGTGCTGCAACGTTTCCAACTCGTAGCTGGGGTCAATCTAACAGCGGAGGAGGAGGCGGTGGCGGAGGAGGAGGCGGTGGCGGAGGAGGAGGCGGTAGAGGAGGAGGAGGAGGGGGGTGTTCTTCTCGTGTCCCTGCCAGGAATGTTAGGCGGGGAGACGAGGTACACCGGGCCAGTTTGGGAAGCAGTCCCAGCCTCAACTACATTCACCCAGTGTGCCGTCAGTGAAATGTAGCGTCCCTGTCCGCATGCACTTGTCCACGCGTCGGTGGTCAAGTGGACCTTTGTGCAAAGCGCGGAACTAAGGGCCCGCCTGATGTTGAGTGACACGTGCTGGTGCAAGGCGGGGACGGCACACCGGGAGAAGTAGTGACGGCTAGGGACGGCATAGCGAGGTGCCGCAGTTGCCATCAGGTCCAGGAAGGCGGGAGTTTCAACAAGCCGGAACGCCAACATCTCCTGGGCCAGCAGTTTAGCGATGTTGGCGTTCAAGGCTTGCGCGTGTGGGTGGTTAGCAGTGTATTTCTGCCGCCGCTCCAATGTCTGAGAGATGGTGGGTTGTTGTAAAGAAACGCCTGATGGTGCCTTTGATGGTGCAGGAGAAGGAGATAAGACAGGACCAGGGGAGGATGAGGTAGAAGTCAACAAAGTGGCGGAGGCAGATGAAGTGGTGTCCTGGCTCGTCCTCTGGAGTGCATCGCCAGCACAGTCAGCAGTGGCAGTGGCAGAGGCAGAGGCAGAGGCAGTGGCAGTGGCGTGAACGGCAGGCGGCCTTTGTCCTGCCGTTGCTGCCTGCCACTGATTCCAGTGCTTGGATTCCAAATGACGGCGCATTGAAGTGGTGGACAGGTTGCTCTTCTCAGAGCCCCTAATCAATTTCGAGAGGCAAATTGTGCAGACAACACTATATCTGTCCTCGGCGCATTCCTTGAAAAAACTCCACACCTTCGAGAAACGTGCCCTCGAGGTGGGAGTTTTTCGGGGCTGGGTACGAACTGGAACATCTTGGGAGATTCCGGGTGTGGCCTGGCTTCGCCTAAGCTGCTGACCTCTGCCTCTGCCTCTAGCTACCCTTTTTGGTGCTGCACCTGCCTCAACATCCACACTACTTTCCCCGCTTGACATCCCCCCTGTCCAGGTCGGGTCAGTGTCCTCATCATCCACCACTTCCTCTTCCAACTCCTGTCTCATCTCCTCCTCCCGCACAATGCGCCAGTCAACTGGATGCCCTGACGGCAACTGCGTCACATCATCGTCGATGAGGGTGGGTTGCTGGTCATCCACCACCAAATCGAACGGAGATGGAGGAGACTCTAGTGTTTGAGCATCTGGACACAGATGCTCCTCTGTTAGGTTCGTGGAATCGTGACGTGGAGAGGCAGGTTGAGGGACAATGAAAGGAGCGGAGAACAGCTCTGGGGAGCAGGGACAGTTTGGGTTATTGTTCTGTAAAGCTTCGGAATTTTGGGAGGAAGGAAGACAAGACTGTTGGGTAATAGGAGGAGAGGAGGCAGAGTCTGACTGGCTGCTGGACAATGTGCTGTAAGCGTTCTCTGACAGCCATTGCAAGACCTGTTCCTGGTTCTCGGGCCTACTAAGGTTTGTACCCTGCAGTTTAGTTAATGTGGCAAGCAACCCTGGCACTGTGGAGTGGCGCAATGCTTGCTGCCCCACAGGAGTAGGCACGGGACGCCCTGTGGCTTCACTGCTACCTTGCTCCCCAGAACCATTCCCCCGACCTCGCCCACGGCCTCGTCCACGTCCCTTTCCGGGAGCCTTGCGCATTTTGAATTCCTAGTTAGAAATTGGCACTGTATACCAGTAGTAAAAATTGTGGGTGCACGTAACCCCAATATATTCTTTGAATTCCCAGTCAGACACTGGCACTATATGGCAGTAGCAAGAAATGAGGGTATTTGTATTCCCAATATACTCTTTGAATTCCCAGTCAGACAATGGCACTGTATACCAGTAGTAAAAATTGTGGGTGCACGTAACCCCAATATATTCTTTGAATTCCCAGTCAGACACTGGCACTATATGGCAGTAGCAAGAAATGAGGGTATTTGTATTCCCAATATACTCTTTGAATTCCCAGTCAGACAATGGCACTGTATACCAGTAGTAAAAATTGTGGGTGCACGTAACCCCAATATATTCTTTGAATTACCAGTCAGAAACTGGCACTATATGGCAGTAGCAAGAAATGAGGGTATTTATAACCCCAATATATTCTTTGAATTCCCAGTCAGACAATGGCACTGTATACCAGTAGTAAAAATTGTGGGTGCACGTAACCCCAATATATTCTTTGAATTACCAGTCAGAAACTGGCACTATATGGCAGTAGCAAGAAATGAGGGTATTTGTATTCCCAATATACTCTTTGAATTCCCAGTCAGACAATGGCACTGTATACCAGTAGTAAAAATTGTGGGTGCACGTAACCCCAATATATTCTTTGAATTACCAGTCAGAAACTGGCACTATATGGCAGTAGCAAGAAATGAGGGTATTTATAACCCCAATATATTCTTTGAATTCCCAGTCAGACAATGGCACTGTATACCAGTAGTAAAAATTGTGGGTGCACGTAACCCCAATATATTCTTTGAATTACCAGTCAGAAACTGGCACTATATGGCAGTAGCAAGAAATGAGGGTATTTGTATTCCCAATATACTCTTTGAATTCCCAGTCAGACAATGGCACTGTATACCAGTAGTAAAAATTGTGGGTGCACGTAACCCCAATATATTCTTTGAATTCCCAGTCAGACACTGGCACTATATGGCAGTAGCAAGAAATGAGGGTATTTGTATTCCCAATATACTCTTTGAATTCCCAGTCAGACAATGGCACTGTATACCAGTAGTAAAAATTGTGGGTGCACGTAACCCCAATATATTCTTTGAATTACCAGTCAGAAACTGGCACTATATGGCAGTAGCAAGAAATGAGGGTATTTATAACCCCAATATATTCTTTGAATTCCCAGTCAGACAATGGCACTGTATACCAGTAGTAAAAATTGTGGGTGCACGTAACCCCAATATATTCTTTGAATTCCCAGTCAGACACTGGCACTATATGGCAGTAGCAAGAAATGAGGGTATTTGTATTCCCAATATACTCTTTGAATTCCCAGTCAGACAATGGCACTGTATACCAGTAGTAAAAATTGTGGGTGCACGTAACCCCAATATATTCTTTGAATTACCAGTCAGAAACTGGCACTATATGGCAGTAGCAAGAAATGAGGGTATTTATAACCCCAATATATTCTTTGAATTCCCAGTCAGACAATGGCACTGTATACCAGTAGTAAAAATTGTGGGTGCACGTAACCCCAATATATTCTTTGAATTACCAGTCAGAAACTGGCACTATATGGCAGTAGCAAGAAATGAGGGTATTTGTATTCCCAATATACTCTTTGAATTCCCAGTCAGACAATGGCACTGTATACCAGTAGTAAAAATTGTGGGTGCACGTAACCCCAATATATTCTTTGAATTACCAGTCAGAAACTGGCACTATATGGCAGTAGCAAGAAATGAGGGTATTTATAACCCCAATATATTCTTTGAATTCCCAGTCAGACAATGGCACTGTATACCAGTAGTAAAAATTGTGGGTGCACGTAACCCCAATATATTCTTTGAATTCCCAGTCAGAAACTGGCACTATATGGCAGTAGCAAGAAATGAGGGTATTTGTATTCCCAATATATTCTTTGAATTCCCAGTCAGACAATGGCACTGTATACCAGTAGTAAAAATTGTGGGTGCACGTAACCCCAATATATTCTTTGAATTACCAGTCAGAAACTGGCACTATATGGCAGTAGCAAGAAATGAGGGTATTTGTATTCCCAATATATTCTTTGAATTCCCAGTCAGACAATGGCACTGTATACCAGTAGTAAAAATTGTGGGTGTATATAGCCCCAATTCTATTGCTAGGGGACTTGCAGGGTATTTCTGGGGTGAAGGTGGGGGGGCACACCGTTGGAACGGGTATCGGGGTATATATCGGGTATACGGGAATACACTGACAGTGTATTCCATTCAGGATCCTGGGAAAGCTGGGTTGCGGCGATTGAGCCCGTCAGTGCCACGTTACACTGACAAGCTTCTCCCTGGAATTTAGCTCTTACAAGAGCTGTTGGTTGTCTTCTCCTTCCTATCCTAGCCTGTCCCTGCCTACCCAGAATCTAAGCCCTAGCTAGCTGGACGGAAACCTCCGTCCTCGGTGAATTGCAAGCTCAGAATGACGCGAAGCTGGGCGGCGCTGTTCTTTTAAATTAGAGGTCACATGTTTTCGGCAGCCAATGGGTTTTGCCTACTTTTTTCAACGTCACCGGTGTCGTAGTTCCTGTCCCACCTACCCTGCGCTGTTATTGGAGCAAAAAAGGCGCCAGGGAAGGTGGGAGGGGAATCGAGTAATGGCGCACTTTACCACGCGGTGTTCGATTCGATTCGAACATGCCGAACAGCCTAATATCCGATCGAACATGAGTTCGATAGAACACTGTTCGCTCATCTCTAATAACAAAGTATTGAGATGAAATTTTGTTATTGACCAAATACTTATTTTTCACCATAATTTGCAAATAAATTCTTTCCAAATCAGACAATGTGATTTTCTGGATTGTTTTTCTCATGTTGTCTCTCATAGTTGAGGTCTACCTATGATGTCAATTACAGACGCCTCTCATCCTTATAAGTGGGAGAACTTGCACAATTGGTGGCTGACTAAATACTTATTTCCCCACTGTACCTACCCTTCCTATTACAGTATATAATCTAAAGTAGAAGCAAAGTGCAGAACTTACTCCCCAGTATAATGAAATGCAAGAGTGTGAATGTACAGCGCGAGGCTGCCTTAAATAAAGCTGACACGCCGCAGAGAAGCGTATCCGATTAATTATAGCGGTAGAAGGAACACATGTAGTAAAAGTTGCACTGAATTTTAATGGGACGTACATAGACAGGTGTCATCTCATGATATATAGGTACGATGATTTATGCAGAATAAACAATATGCAATCTCTGGAGATATCACAAGAGCGCACCTCATATATTATATGATTAAAGGCTGCAGTGAACATTGCATGTCTTCACAGAATACAAAGCTCAGCAATGTACATATCATAGGGGTTGTGCCTGGTATTGCAGCTCAGCCCTATTCACTTGAATGGGACTGAGCTGTTGCTGTGCCATGTTACTGACGAACATGACATCATTTGCACAGATAAGCGGCCTATTCAAATACATGATGTGTTTCAAGATGTTTTTTCATGAACTGCTTAGAGGGTGGTTTTCAAGTAATGGTAATATCCCTTTAAATAAAAAAAATCCCAATGTGTTCTTGCAAAATGTCCCCGATCTAGTAAACTAGATAAAACCGTAGGTGAAAATATTTTACTCTGGGATCTCTTTAGACCTCAGGGTGTAATAGGTGGATTCCCAAGGGGAGGTGTAAAATTTTTTAAATTTTTTATATTTACCCTCTCTCACTTCTTCCACATCCGATGCTCGCTCTCGGATTTCGAGGTGAAATCATGTGCTCAGGGTCACTGCAGAAGCCTGTGATTGGTTCCTGTGGTGACAACATGCGTCCAGCATGCCCATGTGACTGGTACCATCACAGGCATCAGTGGTGACCCTGGGCCCATGACATCACCAGAAGGGCCCTGGATGCTGTGGGGAGGTCCAAATAAGGTAAGATAAGGCTGGTATAAAGGTCTTTTTGTTTTTATTCACCTCCTCTGGGCTTCTACCTGTTATACTTTAGGGTCTGAATAATAATTTACAGTAATGCATGTTGTGGCAGTCATTAGTTTGTCTGAGACAAATCCTCAATTATTCGGTTTTGGTAAAAAACAAACAATTTGGGATAGTTAGGGCGAACCGGGCTCACGCTGACGCTGTCCTCCCATCTGTAATCATCTTCCACAGACAAGACACAAGTGTAACACTGGCAACATCAGAGACCCGCCTGTCACATTATTACGGCGCTGTCTATTTTCACTCACATTTTATGCCTCAGCGACCATGTTTTCACTTTGTAGCTTTTTTTTAAAGATTTTTACAGGAGAGAGGCAGAGATGTTGATCAAAAGCTTTGCTACTATTTGATAACAGGTAAGTATAGAAACCAGACCACTAGGAAAATGATGTTTAAAGAGAACCTTTCACCACCTCTAACAGGTCCAGTTCTTTACATTATTTAATATACGCTGCTCCACTGATTCTGCCACAGTTGGATTTTTTTCTTTAGCCCCCACCATTCCTGAAAAAATGAATATTGTTTGGTGCCTGATATATTCTTTAGTCTCTGTACTGTCAGGAGGGCGGTGTCAGGCAGGAGCAGGTAAGGGGTGTGACCTCTGACACTGGCTGCCTCTGATTGGAGCTCTGAATCACACCCCCTTTTCTGCTCCTATCTATCACCCACTTCACATTAGAGAGTCTCGTCAGGGACCAAAACTAACTGCACTTATTGCTCGGGAACGGTGGGAGCTAGAGAAAAAAATTCCAACTATGTGTGAATCAGTGGAGCAGAGTCCATTAACATATGCTAAGAACTGAATTTGCTGCAGATTAGTGAAAGGTCCTTTTTAGAGATGAGCGAATATTGTTTGATCGAGTAGGTATTCGATCGAATACTAAGATATTCGAAATATTCATATTCGATCGAATACCAGCGGTATTCACAGTAAAAATTTGATTCCCCTCCCACCTTCCCTGGCGCTTTTTTACACCAATAACTGTGCAGGGGAGGTGGGACAGGAACTAGGAAAACGTAGGCATCGAAAAAAATAATAAAAAAGCCATTGGCTGGCTAAATCAGGTGACCTCCACTTTATAAGAATAGTGATTGTCAGACTGTTCAGATGCGACTTGGATTTAGACAGGGAGAGACTTCTGCTCAGGGTTAGCTAGGATTTAGCTTTATTTAGGCAGGAATAGCACACCAAGAGCTCTTATAAGAGCTAAACTGCCTGAAGATTGTATATACACCATCAGTATATACAAGATGTATACACCATCAGTATATACAGGATATATACTCCATCAGTATATACAATCTTCTTGCAAATAATTTTCACAAAAGCCCTTGTTAGGGCTCCATTTCCCTACCACCTTTTATATTTGCTATACAGTATATACCATGTATACTTGCCATACAGTACGCTTGTATACATAGGTTTGTGCGCCCAATATACATTTCCCTATCCTATACTGGTTGGAAGCAAGGTGTATACTTGCTATACAGTATATACCATGTATACTTGCCAACTCACAACTCACAAGGCTCTACTCACCTCAAGGGCCTCAATCTCTGCTGGTACAAGGCTCAACTCACCTCAAGGGCTTAAAACTCTGCTGGTAAAAGGCTCAACTCACCTCATGGGCCTCAATCTCTGCTATTACAAGGCTCAATTCACCTTAAGGGTCTCAATTTCTGCTGGTACAAGGCTCAACTCACCCTAAGGACCTAAAAGTCTGCTGCTACAAGGCTCACCTCACCAAAGGGCCTGAAGCTAAGCTTTGGAGGGCTCACCCCAAGGGCCTAAAAAGTAATTTTTGTATGGCTCAGCTTAAGAGCCTCTAACGTAATTTGGAAGGGCTCACCTCAAGGGCCACAAAAGTAATTTTTGGAGGTCTCACCACATCACACACACATGCACAATGACAGTTAAGGGTGGGTGCTGTTTGATTTCCCCCTTGCCTATGCCATCTGTGCTTGTCATGGGCAACGTGATCTAAAGGGGTGCATGCTAATGTTTCTTTAGCTTAAAATTTGTCTTTCTGTCCTTACTAATGTAGAGGAAAGAAGGTTTCCAAGTATTTTTCCACTTTCATAGAGGTTATATTGAGTTTGGAATGTGTCTAGTTGATAGGCGGTGATAGTGGGGTAATACTGGGACTTGGGCGTGCTAGATGCCCCCAGGTATGCTTCCCCTGCTGTCCCAGTTGCATTCCAGAGGTGTTGGCATCATTTCTTGGGGTGTCATTGTGGACTTGGTGACTCCAATTAGTTGAATATTGGTTTCCCCTGAAACAAAGATTTTTTTCCCCATAGACTGGGATGGACATAGATGGGATTCGATATTCGATCGAATAATTGAATATTGAGGGTCTATTTGAATCGAATATTTCACTACTCGCTCATCTCTAGTCCTTTTCATAGAACCATCAATTTAAAATGTAACTAAATACTTTTAGGGCTCACTCACACAACAGGTATCAGTACTTTTGTTCAAGACTGAGTACACAGCTCTATTGTGTGAATGTAGCCTAAGGAAGCGTTCCACTACCGTCGGTGTCCGACAGGTAGTGTCCGCTGCTAATGTCCGATCAAAATCTTGCACAGACATTAGCAGCGGACACTAGCTGTGTCCGTGACATTTTGCATTCATTTAAATGGAGATCGGGTGCGTTGTTTTACACTCCGTGCCTGTCATTAAGTGTCCGTTCCTAAAGATGTCCGACTTTTCAAGCGGACAGAAAAAAACTACATGTTGGGTTTTGCTGTCCGCTTGAAAAATCGGACATCTTTGTGAATGGACACTTAAGGACAGACACGGACACTAGCTGTCGGACACCGACGGTAGTGTGAACGCCCCCTAACAGTATAGCGCATCCAAGCGATTCTGATATTGTTTTTTCGTGACATGTTGTACTTTACTGAGAAGGTAAAATTAGACTGATATAAGTTGCGTTTTATATATACCGTATTTTTCGGACTATAAGACGCACCGGACCATAAGACGCACTAAAGTTTTAGAGGAGGAAAATAGGGAAAAAAAAATTTTTAAGGAAAAAAATTGGTGAACTATTTAATAACCTAATAATATAATATTTCACCAATGTAAATAGAACCGGGGGCTTTCGGACACAGGGATACCAAATGTGTATGTGTTTCACAGTAATGTTTTTGTTTTATATGTATTCTAGGGATATGGGGGTGATTTGAACATATCTATCTATCTATCTAATCTATCCTATCTATCTATTCTCATCCATGGATGGAAAGAGACACCCTGCAGTGAAGCTATGCAAGAAGAGAAAAAGGGGTGGGCCAGACGGGTGAAGGAGGTGTGGTTTTCTAAGCAAACTTGAAAACACGCCTCCTTCTCCCGTCTGGCCCGCCCCTCCTTCACTGCCTCTCAGATCTGGCTCTTGCAATGAAGCCACACAGGCAGGGAAGTAGGGGCGGGCCAGACGGGTGAAGGAGGCGTGGTTTCGAGCTTGCCGAGAAAACCACGCCTCCTCCTCCCGTTTGGCCCGCCCCTCCTTCCCTGTCTGTGTGGCTTCATTGCAAGAGCCAGATCTGAGAGGCAGTGAAGGAGGGGCGGGCCAGACGGGAGAAGGAGGCGTGGTTTTCTCGGCAAGCTTGAAACCACGCTTCCTTCACCTGTCTGGCCCGCCCCTACTTCCCTGCCTCTCATATCTCGCTCCTGCAAACACGCGATACAGACAGGGAAGGAGGGGCAGAGCAGGCAGGCACCGTGCTGCTCTCCTTTTGATTCTCATAGACAGGACACAGACGCTGCACACGCTGCATTCGGACTATAAGACGCACACACATTTTCCTCCCATATTGGGAGGAAAAAAAGTGTGTGTTATAGTCCGAAAAATACGGTATATATATATATATATATATATATATATATATATATATACTGTATAAAAGTTCAGTTATTAAAAAATTCGCAAATGCTGAAAATTTTGAAAATCTTTCAATTTTTTCCATTTTCAGCTGCAATATCTCACATATACACAATACAGGGCAAAAAATGTTAGTAGTTATATATTTCCAAATGTTCCTTTGGTGTTTCAAGCATATTTGAAATAATTTAATCATATTTGAGCAATTTAGACAAGCTTATAATCAAATTTTGGAAATTTTGAGTATGTGATTTTTTTTTCCTGTACCGAGCTATGTTTGCAGACAGGAATAGGTGGCGTAATGATAGAACCTCCTATTAAATGACCCAATTTGGAAAATTAGACCCCTTCAGGTGTTCTTTGAGAGGTATAGTGAGTATTTTGAGCAAACAAATATTGTTTTGCAAGAATTATTGTTTTGCTGACACCCAGCACCCCCACAGATCACTAATACTGAGGCTCTCCTGTGCTGCTCACTCACTATATAAACTGTATAAGGAAAATGTTTGTTCTCGTACCGTGTTAGCCAGTGGGTTGGAAATCTAAAAAAACAAAAAAACTTGATAGTCTTCAGTAGTTGATACCTTTTTAATGGCTAACTCATAATGATGACAGATTACAACGTTTCGGAACGTCTAGGTTCCTTTCTCAAGTAAATTTAAAGCCATTTCTGAAGGAGCAGATATAAATGTATATAAATCTGCTCCTTCAGAAATGGCTTTAAATTTACTTGAGAAAGGAACCTAGACGTTCCGAAACGTTGTAATCTGTCATCATTATGTGTTAGCCATTAAAAAGGTATCAACTACTGAAGACTATCAAGTTTTTTTGTTTTTTTCATATAAACTGTAGCAGCAAGAGTCAGTACTGCAGTACTGATCCATTAGATCTAATATCCTGAGGATAGGCCATCAATCTGACAAAAAACGGATAACCCTTCTAAGCCCCTGCGTTATGTTGGTATGTCCCGTCCTCTATGTTTTATGTCACTGTTTTGCCGCTTTCCCTTGTTATTTTCCCCCTTTGTGTTCAAACCTTCCCTTGGTACAGCCCTGGAATATCACAAGCCACTGGGTGGGGTTGCAGGAGACTTAGGTCTCTGTGGTGACTGTTGAGAGCTCAGTTCAGTCAATTCATGTCTGTGAGCAATTGAGTTCCTGCAGTCTGCAGAGGTACTTCTCAGCACTGAGACTGTGCTTCAGTAGCCGTCCATACAGCCTCGAGGAGGACTGTGACTTGCCTTAGGCTCATCCAGAGATAGCCCTGAGAAAAGAGTTTTGCTGTCAGGTCTTTTGGATCCCGTGCCAGGAGGATTAGTGGAGGACACTGACAGGAGGAGTTGACTCAGGCCTAAGCAAAGGTAACCAGAACTCTGTCAGGACTCCCTGCACTACTGTTCCCAGTATCCTAAGCTGGGGAGGCACAAGAGGAGTTGTAGTTGGAGAAGAAGCCTGACATAGAGCCTGTGTTATCTCTGGGCACCCTCCTAAGCAGTGGCGTAACTACCACCATAGCAGCGGTAGCAGCTGCCACAGGGCCCGGGACATTAGGGGCCCGGTGACAGCTGCTACCGCTGCTATCATTATGCTCGGAGGTCTTTTCGGACCTCCGAGTATAATGATCGGGGCCCCCTGTTGGTGGAATACTTTCCACAAACAGGGGGCCCTGAAGCTGCAGCAACGGCTGAGACACAGGAGCTGCAGCTCTGGCTCCTGTCAGCGCTTCAGGACGTTCCCCCTCTCTCCCCCCTCCCTTTCTCTGCTGTCCTCTGCCCACCAATGAGAGGAGGAGGCGGGGCTTATCCCTGCCGTCCAGCACAGAAGAGCAGAGGAAGAAGCTGCTCTAGGAAAATGAAACTGAAGCTACACAGGTACGTACTGGGGTTACTTATTACTATCAGGCATATGGGGGGATTACTTGTGTTTTAGTAACTCCATGTGCTTCATAGTAATAGCAGTTAACCCTATCATCTCCCTCACATTAACCCCTGTTTGCCTCACCATAAGAGTTACTGATATGTGAGACATTTGGGGGTAATAGTAATGAAGATACTTTATTATTACCTCCATGTCTCTCACATATCAGTAACTCTTATGGTGAGGCAGACAGGGGTTAATGTGAGGGATATGATGGGGTTAACTGCTATTAATATGAGGCACATGGAGTTACTAAATTGTAATGCACAGGACCAGATTTTTTTTTATCCACAATTGTCCTGGTATAGCGGTCAGCGGTGACAGTATTTAGTCCTGTAGGGGCCACTAAGGGACATAATACTGTGTGCAGGGGCCACTAAGGGATATAATACTGTGTGCAGGGGCCACTATGGGACATAATACTGTGTGCAGGGGCCACTATGGGACATAATAGAGCGCGCAGGAATGCGTAGGAGGGACTCGGTCGAGATCTTCAGTGTCGGGGGGGCCCCATGTCAAAAGTTCGCCACGGGGCCCCGCCATTCCTAGTTACGCCACTGCTCCTAAGACCAAGGCTGGGAAATTGGACACTGATGTACTACTAACCCAGTTGGAAGCTGCTATTTGTACCTGTCTCTAGTTGCTGAATAAAGCTGTTATCCTGTTCTATCGCATCTACTGGCTGCCTGAGTCGTGCTTGCATCACCATTAGGCCCCTTATGAACAACATCACACCGGCTCAGAGTAGAGAGGTCCCCTCTCCAACAGGAAAATCCCTGGGAAAAGTACTACCACCACCATCTAGTGTTGCAGGATCCCGCTCAGTGGTGCCCGGCCCCTGAGTGGCGCTGGAGTGAGTGGTTGAGTGTGCTCGGCCTAGCAGGTCATCCACCACTACTACTCCCATTCTCTGATTCCCTCCATCTCGGTTGCGGCACTATACATAGACAAAAAGCCTATTGCTTCGTTTTTGGAACCACCAACATTTAGCTGTAATAGGGATATCTAACAAGTGTTAAATTTCCATGCAGCGCCAGTGCAGGAAAAATAAAAAATACACACATTTCTCATCAAAATCAATAAGTTGAACATATATTGCATGGACATACTGGGAACTCCAGAGAAATAGAGGGGTGCTCTTTTTTTTTCTTTCTTTTTTGTTTTTTTTGCTGCCTTTCCCCATGGTCAAAAATGCTGCATTTCCACAATGTGTGGCCTCAACTTAACTCAGAATTGCCTAATAAGGTATAAAAAGCAGACAACCCCTATAAACAATGGTTGGGATGTCAACTTCCTTGACTCATAGACTGAACATCTCTGAAATGCAAATTACCATGAGAAGGCCAAAAGACAGGAAATGACCCCGAGGCCCCTCAGAGCTAACACTCATTCAGCACTGGATTACAGGGAGCAGCCATGGTTTTTGGTTCTTTGTATTACAATTTGGCAGCTGAGCCTGTGTCAGTAGGAAGCAAAATGAAGGAAGAAAGAGCTTTTCTACTACTGACATGCCTGAACTGTAACGTACTACTACCCGAAAAATGATGGGGTTAAGATCGCAAGGATGAATTATCCCACTCGCTCCATAACTCCCTCTTTCCATGTAATAAAGACACCATGAGACGTGGATATCCTTTTATGTGGGCTAGAAGTCGGCCACAGCTTTATTTGTAAACATTTGTCAACTTTGTATCGACCAAACAACAACAAAGGTCAACAAAACATCCAGACAGAAGGGATAAGCCTGGCCCCTTAACTTCTGGGGGGCCCTCCAACCAGCAGTCCTGGGGTGTAACTACCATAGAGCAGAGGTGGCTGCCACAGGGCCCGGGCCATTAGGGGGCCCGGTGACAGCCGCTAACGCTGCGTTTTTTTGTTTTTTTTTAATTGGCTGATCCTGGACATAATATTGTGTACAGAGGCCACTATGGGACATAATACTGTGTGCAGGGGCCACTATGGTACATAATACTGTGTGCAGGGGCCACTATGGAGCATAATACTGTGTGCAGGGGCCACTATGGGGCATAATACTGTGTGCAGGGGCCACTATGGGGCATAATACTGTGTGCAGGGGCCACTATGGTACATAATACTGTGTGCAGGGGCCACTATGGAGCATAATACTGTGTGCAGGGGCCACTATGGGACATAATACTGTGTGCAGGGGCCACTATGGGGCATAATACTGTGTGCAGGGGCCACTATGGGACATAATACTGTGTGCAGGGCTTACTAAGGGACATAATAGAGTGCGGAGGAGGGGTTCGGTCGAGGTCTTCGGCGTCGGTGTGGGGGGGGGGCATGTCAAAAGTTCGCCACGGGGCCCCGCCATTCCTAGTTACGCCACTGCACCTGTCTACCCCCTTATCTTCTCGGCACCACCACATGCCAGCTGTAACTTTGCAGAAAAAAACGAGGATTGGCTGAAATAAAAGAGAATTGAATCATCAACAAAAATTCCTTAAAAATCAAAAGGGGGGTGGGTGGGAAGGGGGTTGGACCAGAAGACAGCTGGCCAATGCCACTGAGACGGGAAAGGACAGTGAGGAAGACCAGGAAGAGACCCATGGCAGCCATCTTGCTAAGGGTAAAGGATAGGAAGTGGATTGCATATTGCTACACCAGAATAGTTAGGAAAGGGGATATAATAGTACATATGTGTCTAAAGCACTGTTGCAGTCCCTGGCATCCTCCTGCTTTAGTCCGGTGCCTTCAAAAACTGCAGCTATTTTCTAATGCACCAGGTATAGCACTTACAAAGCCCCAAAGAACCTAATAAAACCAGAACCAGTCCCCAAAATACGTCCATTTTGCACAAGCGTGGCCATTGCAGCTGGCTTAGGGTATTGTGGCTGTTACTAGAGGCAATGTGGCTGAGAATAGGGGATTTTGTGGCACGGTGGCTGTTAACGCAGACTCTGTTACTGGGTGAACTGGGGCTGATTTTAGGTAATGATAGATGCCACCAGCCAAGTCTAAAATTTTAGGAGATATAGTGATTTCCCTTGTGCAACAAACACAGTGTTGAGATGAAACGAAAAGGCTACGGCAAACATCCCTCATAGATTGTAAGCCCTCGCGGGCAGGGCCCTCTACCCCACTGTGCCAGTCGGTCATTGTTAGTATTATATCTACCTGTATATTGTGTGTACTGTATGTAACCCCCAAATGTAAAGCACCATGGAATTAATGGTGCTATATCAATAAATAATAATAATAATAATAATAATAATAATAATAATAATAATAACATTAACATGGACCTTTTGGCCAATGATAAATGAAGTGGTGATAAAAAAAATCCCAAAAACAAGTGGAATGTAAATACTTGCGAAAGGAAACATTGCCATCTGGTGGAGAGAAATGCATTAACTTCATGAATACCATAATGTAAAAACATAGATGTTTGGATTTCTGGGAGCTGTAGCAGGTGCCGGGTTGGAAACTGAATAGAAGATACATACATAAAATATACATCTTAAAATAATCCGGTTTTCATTACACCATTTCTGAATTGAGCTGGACTTTATTGCTTCTGTATTGGATCAACATTGCAGATGCTGAAGGGTGGCAGCACTGGCAGCTAGACATTCTTCACTATTTTGACAGGTCTGAAGGTGATCTGCGGTACCTGACACCAAGACGTTATAAATCTTACATTATATGAAGTGTCTGCTATAAAATATGAACTTCTGCAGTTGTCTGTTAGCTTTATAACCTTATGGCGCCTGGTTTAATCACCTTTTGCCTATTCTACAGGTTTTATTAGCTTTTGTATCTGATCATGTTGATCATGGCATCTTGGAAGGAGGGACGGGTTCAAGTGGCACTCACTTCCCTTAAAATAGTTCAAGCCATAAATCCCTAATATCAATGGAAACCACATTGTCCCCACAATAATGCCAATCACACTGATTTATTATTTATTTATTATGCTTACTTATATAGCGCCATCATATTCCGCAGCGCTTTAGAGATATTGTCAGTCACTGTCCCATATAGGGCTCACAATCTACATTCCCTATCAGTATGTCTTTGGGAGGAAACCGGAGTAGCCGGAGGAAACCCACGCGAAGAACATACAAACTCCTTACAGATGTTGCCCTTGGCAGGATTTGAACCCAGGACTCCAGCGCTGCAAGGCTGAAGTGCTAACCACTGAGCCACCGTGCTGATTCTATAACATTGCCAGCCGCAGTGACCCATAGCAGTACTAGAGCCCTTGCTTTACATTTCCCTTTCCTTATGAAGTTACTCTTGGATTTGCATCAGAAAACTCCGGGGTCTCACCCTAAAGCCTCACACACATGGCTATGCGCACTGTTAGTGTCCTGGCTGCGTTTTTTATGGCTAGCACACTGACCCATCCATGACTAAGATCCCATACACACACGACTGTGTATTTTCACAGTTCCAAGCGTGGCGTCATGAGTGGGGAGCAACAATCACGACAGGTCCTATTCCTGTCTATTTTGCAGCCCATGCTCACTAACCTCAATGAATGGGGCTGTGGAGGCATGGGCGGCACACAGATAGGATCCATGTGCCATCAAATCACGTCCCTAAAACCCAATGCATATGACTGTATTTTTGGTTTGTATGCTATGATATCTGCAATAATGGATAGTATACAGGCCCATTCATTTCTATGGCCCCATACACATTTCTATGGACCCTTACATATAGGACCTGTCCCCTGGCCCCATAGACATACTCGTGATAATATACAAATATTATCATGGGTATGTCTTTGGGGCCATGAGCCCGGAGCACAACTCAGGATAGGTACTATACCTCTCTATTTTGTGGCCTGGGCTCATTAAAGCAAATCAATGGGTCTACAAAGTCACAGGGGGCACATAGATATCATCCATCGTCCTTCCACAGTCCTGGTGCATGCGCAAGGATTTGTGTGCATGTAGACTCCGAAACGAGCCAGGAAATACAGAAGTGGTCCTATTCCTATACTTTTTGTGACATGTTCCACCTTTTCTATTGGTAGGGCCAATGAAAAAATGGATGGTACACAGATGCCACTGATGTGTTGTCCATTCCCTTTTAGGTGGACCCCCTATTATGATTATGGAGTCTTAAAGGGATTTTTCAACCTTTATAAAAGCACTTTTTACATCCCAATCACATCAAGTCTGTAGCTCCCTATCAGGCTCATGTTAACATTTTAACTGAGTGTCCATTGGAGATCCTGTTGTAATGTCCATCAGAATCAGCAGTCAAAAAATCCTGTACATATGGCTTTTTCGGCTGCTGCTTTGAGTTTTAAAGGGGTTGTCCCGTCACAAGGATCCTATCTATACTGCTTGTTAATGTGAATGTAAGACTTTTCCTAAATACATTGCTTCAGCAAAATTGCTTTGTTTGGCCACTATCTTACTTTATTCATTTTTTTGTGGCCACAGCCCTGACCTAGCTGCTCCTGAGTCAAGTGATGTATCTGCTGCTCTCAGGGGGGAGGGAGGAGGGGCTAAGTGCACGGGAGCGAGCCTGGAGGGGGGGGGAGTTTACCCTTTGGGGGAAGGGGCCGCCAATACAGGGTTAGACGCCGGCACAAGTGAAGTCAGCAACATCTCTATGCTTCTGCCCTGCATGAAGCAAGTAGCGGCAGAAGCGATGCTTCTATTCCGGGGCGGGGGGCGGAGGAGCGAAATAACAGCATCGCTTCTGCCGCTACTGGCTTCATGCAGGGCAGAAGCATAGAGATGTTGCTGGCTTCACCTGTGCCGGCGTCTAACACTCCCCAGCATCTGCTGTAATAGAGAGGCGGATGCCGGGGACAGTTAGACGCTGGCACAGGTGAAGCCAGCAACATCGCTATGCTTCTGTCCTGCATGAAGCCAGCAGCGGCAGAAGCGATGCTGTTATTCCACTCCGGAGTCACATATGCAAAGCCAAGCGGCGAGATGCCGCCGGCCCTGCGTGCGCGCTCATACACCAGTCTAGCCTTCACAATGCGAATACAGACCCGACACCCTGTCGGGTCTGTATTTGCACTGTGAAGGCTAGACTGGTGTATGAGCGCGCACGCAGGGCCGGCGGCATCTCGCCGCTTGGCTTTGCATATGTGACCCCGCCCACCAATGACGAGACAAAGCCGGAAGACTGAAGATTTCAAAGAAACGAAGACTGGTGAGTATGCGACGTGGGACAACCCCTTTAACTACGGATACACCTACTGACCCTGTTATTGTCAATGGGGTCTGTCGGGCTCGATATGTAACTGCTATTTTAGCGGTCCACGTAGCCATTGTACTGGTCCAGAGGAACAGAGATTTGATGTGTCGGGACATGACACAGGAGATAGCCTGTCAGGTCCGGTTCATCTGCTTTCGGGATTCCGTTCAGGGAGTCCCCCAGAACCGAAACCTATGAGTGTGGTTTCCGCTTGGTGCTAGCAGGACTTTTCTCTCCGCATGTTTCATGCAGAAACCAAATGGACCCCATTATAGTCTATGGGGTCCGCGTGTTTTCCCAGGTAGCCGCTTTTCTATGCATAGGTTTGCATTTGGGTGGGTCCCCGAACGGAATACCGAACGCAGATGTGAATCGGGCCTGAGAAAGGTCAGCTCTGCGGCAAGTAAACAAAGACCATCGGGGGACTACGGAACTGTCGGAGGGGGATGGGCAGCCGAGTATTTTTCTCATCTGTAGCTGTTATTGAGGTGTCAGTGCAGAAATGTGTTTTTACTATTTATTAATATTGAATATTTTCTGATAATAATGGAGATTCTCAAAAAAGAGCAGCTGAATTATGCAGCAATAGCCATGACACATCTTATTATTAATGGTCTGACACTGCTCATAAACACACCAAGGCCATGCTGCTTCCATCTGCTGCATTATTGGTAATAGCGGTTGGCTTGCTGCCTAGCAACAAGACCAAAAGATAGAAAAATGATTGATTTCAACCTTAACCAATCAACGCCGCCTGTCACGAATGATTGACACTAGCGTCAGCCAATGAGCAAAGCAAGCTGTTATCCCTTCACCCAATCGGCAGCCAGCTTTCTTTTTTACCTTGGGAAAGGTAGCGGGACCCAGGCCTTAGGGCAGCCAATGAGAAGTGCTCTTGGGGTGATAGCGTTTGATTGACAGCGGTTTGCCCAATAAGGCGTGAGTATTATTAGCCCGGGGGCGGGGTTATTGCCAGTCTCTCAGGACGAGGATCGATTTGCCCGTGTGGTGGTGAGGAGGAGGGGGGTTAGACGCGAAAGAGAAAATGGCGGCCGCTGCTGGTGCGCCTGGTTCGGGGGAGGGAGGAGAAGCTGAGCCAGACAGCGAGCCGATTTCTGGAGATGATAGGCCGCGCCATGAGCATACGGAGGCCTCGACGCTGCACGGTGGGATGGTAGAGGAGCTCGGCTGGGAAGAAGCCCTGGACTCGGAGGAGGCCGGACATGGGGAGACAGGGCTGCGGCTACCTGAGACCGACAGACTGCCGGAGTGTATAGGGCCTGAGGTAACTCACTGGGAGAGTGAAATGGAGGAGCCCTCTGTCGTCCTGGAGGCCTCACCCCGGGCCTGGGCGCAGGGTGTGGAGCCCTCAGTGGTGGTGGACACAATGGTGGCAGATGTCCTCTCCTCCCAGCAGCCAGAGGAACCTATGCAACTGGGGAAAGAGTTTCATTGCCCTCCAGACCCTGCTCCTGAGGCCATGGAGGTGGAAGAGACCGAATGTGGGGTGACTCCCTCCAAGGCGGAGTGCCCTTCTGACCAGGTGCATTTAGTCCATGCATCCTCACCCCAGCCTCAGGTCGTGTCAGAACCGTCACTGGTTACATCTGATCCAGTCCAGGTTCCAGAAGATGTTGACACATTGCAAGAAGAATCCTTCCCAGAGACGTTTGCGTTAACGCAAGATGCCCCTGAACTTGAACAGGACGCTGCCCCCCTGCCAATTAAGGACTGTGCCCCTCTAGAGCCCAGCGACACGGTGCCCCTAGTACAGGAATGCACCACGGTTGAGGTGGACGATGCACAAGAACCAACTGAGACTGATTTGGTTGAGGAAACGTATGTTCCTGATCCAGTTCCTGATGTTTTCTTACAGGTACAAGAGCCTATATCAAAGGAGGTGCAGGAGACGGAAGGTGAAGTCGCCCCGTTGATAGGGGATGTGTCTGATGAGGACCAAGATTCCGTTCCTGAGATGGTCATAGCTGAGCCTGTGGTGGTATTGGATAAAATGCAACATACTGTAATGGAGGAACCAGTCCCTGAGATTGCAATGCCTGAAGAAGGCCTCAAATCTTGTATGGAAGGCTTTAACTCAGTAGATGCTGATAACAAGTGTGTCCCTGAAGCATTTCAAGAAGAGGAGCGAGTCCTTGAGGTTGTAGACCATGACCAAGAGGCCATTGAATCCACAGAGGCTGTGGCAGAAGTTAAGCTTTTCTTGCAACCAGCCCTAGATGAAAGGTGTCACAGTCCAAATAATCATGTTGATGAAGAATGTCTATCCAACAGGTCTCCTGAAGAATCATCTGTGAGATTAATCATGTCTGATTCCATCCCGGAAGACGTCCAGTCGCTTGAAGAGGCCGTATCGCCGATGGACAGCGGGATCAGCTCAGAACGAAGGTCTGTGGAAAAAGAGCTGGACTCTCGATCCAGTCACATGGAAACTGAGCTGACCATAGAATCTAGTTCTGAATGCACCAAGCTTGTGTCTTATTCTCAAGACGTTGAATACGATCCTTTTTATAGGGACACTAAAATGGAGGAGGCTGACGTACAAGAAGAACATGAGGCGTTGACAGCCCCTGCTGATATTGTACAGACTGATCCGCACATGGAGGAGCCCTCCACTAAGGTAGACGCATGTATGGACAATCCTAATCCATGTCAGGATCCTTTGTCCCCAGCACAGAGACTTGTTACCGGTGGAATCGATGATCTCATTCCTGGTTCTGAAGTTCAGGTTACACTCGATCACATAATTCAGGATGCATTGGTGGTTTCCTTCCGCCACGGAGACAGAATCTTCTCAGGGGTTCTAATGGATCTGTCAAAAAGGTATGGAAAGAGGAAATGACCATTTTCTTTTTCTTTGCAGGACCGATTGACATCAGTTGCCGTAACTGGAGGTTATTACTGATACTTCCTGATAAAGCCTGAAAATCTCACCCAACATCAGATGCGTTGTGTACATGACATTGAGATGTGGTTGACTCTAGAATGGGTTGGTTAGGAGTAGGTTCTCCTTGGCCTGGTATGGATCCAGTAGGTGGTGCGCTTTGTCTCTGGTATGTTATCTGTGTTGGGCACAGGTAACACCTTCCATTTGTCATTTTTGATTGCAAGGTGGTCCTAGTCCCAATAACTAAATATACCTCTCCTAAATGCAATTTTGTCCCATCTGGTTTGGCGTAGCCATAAGAGCCAAGTCAGCACCACTTACTATATCCCTTCTAGAGCTTGGAAGAAATTCTGACCACTCTGTTCTAGCTTCTACCACCCATGTCCACAACCCAAGGATGATAGACTAAAATTAAATTCCCCCAGGTCACAGCTATACAAATTATGGAAATGGGAATGTGCCCCCAGCGATGATGCGAACTGCACATGGGCAAACAGTCATATTTAAATGGGTTGTACAAGACCTGCATGCGTGTTTGATACTGATGCCCTATCCGCGGATAAGTCCTCAGAATCTGCTCGGTCTGAAATCTGGACCCTGTACAAATCAGCTAAACTGGAAGCTGTATATAGGGTATGTGGCTAATGCTCTTATTCAGGTACCTTATGCCTCCCCCACAATGCACAGCTCTGTATTCCCTGCTTCCAGAAGCTGAATCGGTTGATTTGTGCAGGGTTTGGATGTTTGACTCCCACCGATCAGGTACACATGGGGTCTTAAACAGCCCTTTTGAAAGGAAACTTGTTAGGGCAATTTAGGACACTAAACCCCTCACAAGCCCTTATAGACCTGGGGTTTAGTGCCCCAAATTGCCCTTTTAAAAAGCAATCCACTACCATATTAAAAACAAAAAATTAAAAAAAAAAAGCTTTATACTTACCTAGAGATGAGTGTTATCGGAATCTTCTCTGGTACTCCTGACGCCTGTACTGTTCTTCTGGGAAGCCAGAGATGTACCCCAGCTTCACTGCGCATGTACCAGTGGTTTAGCACATGTACACTGAAGCTGATGTGTAGGCTTCATTGAAGAACTGCATCGGTGTGGGAGAACAGCTGATAGGGGAGTATAAACCTATTTTATTTTTAAGGTGACCACGGATTGCTTTATACCAGGGTGATTTTGGACACTTACCCCTGTGAGTGGTTTAGTGTCCTAGTTTCCCTGACCGATTCCCTTTAACCATATAGTTTACTTATGATGGTGATTGTATAGAAATAGAAGCTAAACAAGCCAAATCTAATTCCTGCAGTTTCGATTGACCCTAGTTACATGCTGAGCCTGTGCCATAGGTCCCTTAGACTAGAGGTTGTGTGGAATCTGAATTCCATATTTGCTCACACTTGGGCATTGCACACCTTCTGAAGTCTGTGAGACCCTTGTGATTTGTAGGACATTTTGCCATCAGTCTGTAGCTCTTGGTTATATAACTATTGTTTGCTGTGATGCTTTGGTTTCAACTCATAACTCCAGTGATATTGCCAACTCCTAAGGTTATATACATATACAACAGTTGAAGTGCAGTTCTTCGTGCATACGACCGTAGTCGTGTGCGTGTCGCTGGAAAACTGAATGGACGGCACATAGATGGTGTCTGTATACCATCTTGTTTTTCAGTAACCCGGTCGTTAGAATAGTTGGACTGTCACAAATGTTACCAAAGGTAACACAAAGGTAACTCCATATTTTGCAGATTGGTCCTACAATCCTTCACATGGGTTTGTGTGTGACCATATGATGATTATGATGGTTAGCATATGGACCAAATCTATGGTTGTGACAGGTGCGTTAAAGGGGAATTCTGGTTAAATGAAGTTGAGTGTCCCATGATGCAAGTCCCCAGTTTATTAAACAATTTGCAGCATTTTCTCACAGTAAAATTGCCTTTTAGGTCACAGTTTGCTTTGGTTAGCCTCCATTTCTATTAGATATGGCGGAGTATGTGCGGCGAGTCCATCTTCCTTCCGCCTTCAGCAAGTCCCTTGAACGCCATGATGTCAGAGATGTTGGGGATGTCGCAAATGTTTGTCACAAGGCTCTCTGCTCCTGGGAAAAGAGTGAGCAGAGGTTTTTGTGAACACGCAAAGAGACTGAGTTGTGCTGCAGGGGGTCGTGGGAAATGTGGGCGAGAGCAGTTGGAGGAGCTCACATGACCCCAGCAGCGGCACCATAATAATTGCATATCAATCAGGATCGCTGTAGGATAAAGGTATAGGGAACCCCAGGAACAATGCTGCATGAGGGATTACATACCTGACAGGTGAATGAGCAGATTTTTGGTATAATGGATGGAGTATCCCTTTAACTAGTTCCCATCCATGCATTGCGTTTTCTGACCGCAGGTAGTGAGAGGAGAGGCTGCAGAACCGGCAAGGCTAACCCTTTAGGCTGAGTTCAGACTAGGTTTTTTGGTCAGGATTTTAACACGGACCAAATGGGAGTCGGTCATTTCTTTTTTTCCACGACATTCTCTTTCTTCAGGTGGATTCCGCTGCCGGACGTCTGCCTGAAGACACTCCCTCTCGACTAGGCCCATTCATTTAGGCCTAATCCGGAGCAGAGTGCCACGACTGGATGCTGGTGCAATTCACTGGCATCCAGTTGTGGCTAACCTATTATTGGTCTGGAGTCTGAGGCTGGCTCAATGTCTAATTCCGGACCAAAAAACCCCTTCTGAACTCAGCCTTAGGTGCCATGGTCAATGGAAAACACGTCATCTCACTGGTTGCAGGTGGAGGAGGCTTCTTAGGAATCAGCACCCCTGCAAATATGATCATAGTCCCAATCATGGGGTGGTAAGGACGGCCTTCTGGTCTACCTTCAATACATGCTTGTTGGGCCATCTATTATGCTGCCTGTCAGTTCAGGACTGAAGGTATAATATATAGCACTAGAGGAGAAGAAACATGAATGAAGAAAAAAAAAACCCATTCCAAAATATCTCTTATCTCTTAATATTAATAAATCTCTTAATAAATAAAAAATGAAAACATAATTCACATAGTATATTATCGTGTCCATAATGGGCCAGGCAAAATGTCTGTAATGTCTTCCCTGCACGTTGAAAAAACCCCAGAATAGCACAGAATTTACAGCAAGGGTGCATTCACACGGAGTATACGCTGACTGATTCTGAACGTTAAAACACGCTCAGAATCAGCGCGTACAAAGCAGATCCCATTCATTTCAATGGGAGCCGGCATACGAGCGCTCCCCATTGAAATGAATGGGCTGCTTTTTTCCCCTATTGGTTTCAATGTGATACGTGCGTATGCCGGCTCCCATTGAAATGAATGGGATCTGCTTTGTACGCGCTGATTCTGAACGTGTTTTAAGCTGAATCGGTTGATTTGTGCAGGGTTTTGGATGTTTTGACTCCCACCGATCAAGTATCCAGTACACACGTGTTTTAACGTTCAGAATCAGTCAGCGTATACTCCGTGTGAATGCACCCTAAACCTGTAAATAACCTGAAATTAGTAGAATTGTTTTCTATTTTCACTTGCTCCAAGTAAGTTATTCAATGAGGTATATGGACCCTAAAATGGTGCCATTATACACACGCACAAAAAACTCAGTTCCATTAAAGGGGCTCTATCAGCAAAATCATGCTGATAGAGCCCCACATATGTGTGAATAGCCGTAAATGTTATATTAAACTACCACCCCCACCCCCCGTTTTAAAAAGAATGTGATCTACTTGCACATCGTGCACGCTGGGCGGGCATTCAGGGTGCGCAGTCTTCTTCATCCACGCCTCCTCTTCCTGCGATGTCCTCGGGTCCCGTCCTCCTCTGGCGCTCGCGAACTGACATTGATATAAAAAAATGGCCTGGGCGCATGCGCAGTAGCATGCGGCTTCTGCTATGGCTACTGCGCATGCGCCCGGGCCAATTTTTTTTTTTTTTTATCAATGTCAGTTCGCGAGCGCCGGAGGAGGATGGGACCCGAGGAAGAGGAGGCGTGGATGAAGAAGACAGCGCACCCTGAATGCCCTCCCAGCGTGCACGATGCGTAAGTAGAGC
Organism: Leptodactylus fuscus; assembly: GCF_031893055.1. Lineage (NCBI taxonomy): Eukaryota > Metazoa > Chordata > Amphibia > Anura > Leptodactylidae > Leptodactylus > Leptodactylus fuscus. Next base: position 186,402,852 of record NC_134269.1, read on the forward strand.
ACATTCTTTTTTAGGGTATTATTTTAAAACTGGGGGGTAGTTCAATATAACGTTTACGGTGCCTGAACAGCCTTTTTAAAGGCTATTCACGCATATGTGGGGCTCTAGCAGCATGTTTTGGCTGATAGAGCCCCTTTAATGGTTTACGTTGCTGTGCAATGATGGATAGATGCAAGAAATGATTGGTCATTAAGTACCAAAATAGTCTGGCTACCAATGGATTAAAACCACCTCCAAACTGTGTGCCGTTGTGGTTATACCAGGTACAGCATGCACGCGGGTTGTAATGTGATTTCAGCATTACCTCAGCCACATTGTCTGACTATCCCGTTAGGGTATGTGCTGCAGTGTATAGCCTAGACCACTCTTGCTCACACTCCGTTCAGTATGTTCAGCCTTGAGGATATTCTTGTGTTGAATGTGTAACACATTTTGCGTTATCACTTGCCACTAATGTGAGTGGAGCGGGGAGTGCGTCGGCTTGACATTTATTGTAAGGGCGCATTCACACCACCCGACTTATAGCTGTGAAACTCTGACCGTGTGTGGGCTGGAGTTACTGGCCTGCACCTTATGTCAGGAGAGGGACGCCTAGCAGTATATTAACTATGATGCTCCGAGTCCCTACCTCCTAGTGAGGTACTGTCCTATACAGTAATATGTTGCTGAGAGGCAGGGACCCCTAGGGCACATAATTATCTATTCCAGTTCCTGACAGGCATAGTTTCCATTCTGGCATGCACTATATTTACTGGGGGCTCGATGGTTGCCTTGGAAGCTGAGCTGCAGTAACCTGGCTTGGTCTGTGCTGAATGTACAGATCTGTACTCTGTGTTTTGCCTGAGCTGTGGCTCTGATATTAGCTGATCAGTGGGGATGCTGGGTGTTGGACCCCCACTGATCTGATTTGATGACCCTATCCTGAGCCAGGCCTGGTCCACTTCAATGTGAATTCTATATGACTGTCTAATAGTACTTGGATTGTTGACTTGTTGTTGGTCTATTAGAACAGGCACCAGTTGCCCCCTACCAGCCACCTTCTGAACTTCACTAGACAGATTGCTCTAAGTGAAGCCCACCCAGGTGGTTGCAACAAGAGACCATGTGGCCAGTTAGATTGGTGTCATGGATGAAAAAATGCTATCCCTGGTCTCTTTAGCATGTAGCATTTGCCAGCACTACCCCTAATAAGTATATGAGGGGGGGGGGGCACATTGTTCTTCTAGCACACCTGCTAGTTTCAGTCAGGGATGTCAAATATCCAGTTGAGGTATCTCACCATGACACGTCCTCTGTAAAGCATTTCTTAGAAGCCATGACACTATTGTGCACGTATCTGTATCATGGATTGAAATAGTCCCAGACAGACCTTTCTCTTCTATAACCATCTCCGTCAGCATGAATCCTCTCTAGTTCTGTGTCAGAAACCCCGATAAGGTCCCCGGAAAAGCAAAGCCTTAAAGGAGTGTTTTGGATATTATTGAGTTTCCACAGTATAGTTTCTCAGTATCTCGCCCCATGGATTCCTGTACGAGTCGGCTGATCCAGTTGCCGGAGCAAACTTACGCGGTCTGAAAATACACCAGATCTGGCGTATCTGCAGACTCTTATGGCACCCTTTAGCTGGCTTACTCTATGCTAGCATTTTTGCGCATTTAAGCCACGCGTCCTTTTTCTGACAATCTACACCCACACTTCAAACGTGTAGAAACATTCTAGCCCAAATGAGATGCGCCGAAGATGCCTAATCCAGTGTCTAGTCGTATGCACGATAGTAAATCAGGGACAGTCTGTACTGCGGCTTCTATTCAACCCCAAATTCAAGGGTTGTCCAATTCCTATTTTTTATTTAATAGCGCTACTACAGAACATCTAAACATAACAAATGGGTACTCACCTCTCCCCAGGCCTCTGTTTTGACCGCCAGCAGCTTTGTTGGTTTGTATATAGGTTCCGGGCTGTTTGTATGCGGGGACCACAGCAGCCCATCACTGGCCTCAGCGGTTGTATCTTTACAAGTTGTATGGGTTCTGTATACAAACCTTTAGAGTTGCTGCCAGACGTGGAAACTGGGGCCTCTGGAGAGGCGAGTACCCACTGTAGTGGCGGTGTTAACAAAAATCAGGCTAGACCATTGTCTCTAGCTCTCCGAACTCCTTGTAGACCTTTCCTGTTGAGGATCTCTTCATTATCCAGTGTCCTGAAGAGGTGGCTGTAAACGTTTCATGTATGTTGGATCTTCTGTTCATATAATGTGTGCTGAATCACACTGCGGTATGTGCCAGGGAGGGAAGTATTGGGCATGTTGGAGTTAACAAGCCAGTTCTGTTTGTGAGGGTAGCTAAGCTGCCATCTGAAGTGTCTGGCAGCAGCTTGTACCCCCCTCCTCATTCAGAACACATGCACACTTAGTCAAGATGAGCATGTATGTGTATGGGAGGGCTGGGACAGATGGCTGCCAGCTGAGCCATCCTAATGTGTGCCCTAAAGAGGGCTTTCCATTGGCAGACCCTCTGATCTTAGGGCTTCAGTGAGAGTGTTCCCTCAAAATTGCAATAGGGTTAGAGCTGGACTCAGACATGAGGTTATGCCATGAAGTATGTTTGGATAGGATGAATTGCTGATCGATGGGGCTTGAGACCTGCTAATCCTGGGAATGGGGGTTGTATTCACCCTCATGGTGGATGAAGACACAACCCTGCTCCTGTTCACTTCAAGGGAAGTGGCAAAGATGGAGTGAAACTACAACTCTCAGAATTGCTGTTCTTGGAACTCCCATACAAGTGAATGGAGCATGTTGAGAGTTGTAGTTCCACAGCAGCTGACATCTGCCATGGGTAGGAATACCCCTTTAATGGCTGCTGCATATTGGCAATATTTGGCCTAGATCTCAGATTATGCTAAGAATTGCTGATGGTCACTTGCTCTTGGTCCGAGTATATGTGCACATGACTGCATATAGCCAGGCCGTGGTGGAACGGCTCAGACAGCACATCGATGATCGGTGTCGCCTGTACCTCCACAGCCACATTCACTGCTTTGTGAGGTGGGGCCTCAAAATGGACGGGAATTTTGCCCAAGATCATGGCCCCATACGCAGGACCATATTAATACATTGTCTTGTGTGTGTGGCCATACAGAGAAGTGGGTTCCTCTAACAAGACACATGGTTGTGTGCATGAGGGCTAGTGCTGTATGCATTATTGTAGGGATTCCCACAGAGAAGCCTCTGATGCCGTTCCTGCCCCAGGCCTTGGTGTATAGGTGGGTACGGCTCTGAGCTGGAGTCACTTTGCCTGCCCTGCTGTAAAAGTGACAGGGCAAGTTGTTGCTGTCATCTGGGGAACCCTTGATAGACTAGAATGCTGCGTGTAAGGAGCAGATCGAGAAAAAGTTCCTGTAACTTTGTATGGAAAATCTCATTCATCGGTTTACATGGCAATTTCAGTGCAACAGTTTTTCCTTTTGTGGTTTTTTTGCGGTTTTTCCTGTTGACTTCAGAGGGCTTTTCTGGGCCACTGAGGAAATGTCTGTAATGATTTGTCCACCATCTGGTGCACATTTAAAGGGGCTAACCACGGAAATTATGGAGTATATATTGATCAGTGCTGAGAATGATCAGCTAAAATGAGTGAAACGTCTTTATCCTCTATGTTCCCAGTGGAAGAGAAAACCTTCCCCCGTTCTTGGGATGGGTGGGCGACCTTTCATGTCCTCATCAATGTGCGGTATAAGCTCATAGTGCACTGAATTCAGCCGCCCCGTTGGCTTTCCCCGGTATGTCATCCTGGAGGTGTCAGCACCGATATCTCTCCACTGTCAGAAGGGTGTTTCTCAGAGCTCAGCAATGGCCAGTCAGTAAGGAAACACCCCCCCCCCCCCCCCCCCCCGACTGTACTCTTACATAGCCCTGTACTGACCAGCTCTTCACTCACTTCTATGGGACTGTAATCACCGGTAGCGCCTGCAGCTCAGTAATGAGGGTCCCAGCAGTCGGACATTATACTCACTACTCTGTAGGTAGATGGGTGAAAGATGTTTTCAGGCCAACCTATTGAAGGAATGGGGGTAGTGTGATGGTTATTGTGCATTTAGTAGTGATGGCTGGGATGAATAAAATGTTGTTGGGTCATGGAAATGGCTTTAGCATGATAATACCATTAAAGGAACTTGCATAGGATAAGTTCTCTGTGTAATCGGTGGGGGTCTGATGGCTGGGACTCTCACCTTAAGCTATTTGAAGGGGCCGAGCGCCTCATCCTTTAACCCAGGGGTAGGGACCTTCGGCTCTCCAGCTGCTGTGAAACTACAACTCCCATCATGCTCCATTCACTTCCATGGGAGTTCCAAGAACAGCAGAGCCAGTATGCATGCTGGGAGTTGTAGTTTTGCAACAGCTGGAGAGCCGTACGTTCTCTACCCCTGCTTTAACCTGTGCTGCTGATTTGCCTTTCATGTTGTTGGAGCAGAGCTGCAATGTACAGTCCCTGTGATATGTAAGACACTGCTCAGTGAAGACGTCTCAACAATCACCTGAACACTGCGGTCATGTTGGTAATCAGTGAAAGTGGTCACCTTAGGATAGGGTATCTGCAGGTTTTTTTTGTTTTTTTTTTAAGAAATGTTGTCTTCTCCTTGGGATAGTCCATCAGTATCGGTTCAGTGGGGGTCCAACTGGACTGTTGCATGTACACAAATCCCATCCCTTTTAGTAACAGCTGTGCCTGGTATTTTGCAGTTTAAAACTGCTGTAATGTCCCATAGGCTTCTAGGTGATAAGCCTACACTTTGCTCTCGAGCATCTGGCTCCGTTTTACAAGGCTTACAATATGGCTCCCAGATGCTAGTACTGTATAAATATTGTCATACCATATTCTTAGATTGTGCTGTTTGCTTTCTGCATTGAGACATTGTGCTTGCTTGTGTGCACCTGCCCGAGCGGTTCTCAATGGCTGCTCATTGACCATTGTTTTTCAGCTTTCTCACAAAGACCACTCCTGATCATATGTACTAATACATACTGATAACGTATCCTCGTGATGGGTCACCGGTATCAGAACGGTGGGGTCCTGACCGCCAGCTCCCAGTGATATGGAGAGCCACTGGAAGAAGACTCTTCAGCATGCCAGCTGTTGTGAAACTACAACTCCCAGCATACATCCTTGCTCTCCTGTTCTTAGAATTCCCCCAGGAATGAATGGAGCATGCTGGGAGTTGTAGGCCCCCAGCAGCTGGAGGGCTAACCCTTGCTGTCTGAGATAACGGCATGGCTTGGACTCGGTGGTTACTTGGCGGCTGTGGGACCTTTTAAGCAGTCTCTCTGAAAATCCATTTGGTGATATCTCACACGTCTTACTGGAAATCCATGGCTAAGAAAGGTGACTCGGAAGAATCTGCCTCTACTAGCCAGCAATCCATGGCAGACTACACCATGACCACCACATGAATGCCTGGCCTTGGGTGGTTTCTTAGCCCTGTTTACACTGCAGTCATTCAAGGATTTCTGATCTTTTAAATAGCAAAATTGATGTCTAATTCTACCTATAATAAAGGGGTTTTGTGGCGCCTAATAATACAGAATCTGATCTGTGGGGATCCGACACTCAGTTTCTGGGCAGGGTTGTGGCTGGTATAGACTTCCCTCCAGGTACACAGGCTGCCAGCGGGTGCAGCTCTTTTATGATTGAGGCGTACCCTCTGTCGTTTTACAGGGTATTAAGACTGGTGGTGCAAATGCCAGTCTTCATAAATCTCTTCCAATGCGTTTGCTCTTACACCCGGCAGCTGCCAGAGCAAGCTATCCCTCAGAATGTGTATACCAGGAGCAGGTAAATATACGGTCTGCCCTTGACTTCAGTGTAGAAAAATGTTTGTGTGTGTATATATATATATATATATATATATATATATATATATATATATATATATATATATATATATATATATATTGTTGGGGTCTGGGGTTGCTAGGTGGGGTGGCATAGACACACAAGTCCAGTTTCTTTAGTCCAAAACAAAGGTAGATTTTTATTTTCACTCTAAGAGGTAGTGCAGCAACAAAAGGAAACAATACAAAAATAAATACCTGCCCGGCTAGGCTCTAACTAAACATAGAATAGGTTACCTCACCTAGAGTAACAGAAATCAAAAGCCAGTAGAATCATTCAGGACACAGCTCCAAAAATATGACCTCTCTGTCATTCTCCAGCCAAACTCTGCCAAAGTGTTGCTGCTGGAGCTGACTTCTTAAGCCTCCTTGATGAGCAGAGTCTCTGCAGCTGAGTCGTTGCAGGAACATCCCCAAAGTGTGGACTGGAGGGGGGTGGAATGACGGGTCCCACTACCAACCTGCCTGCCATTCCTAAAAATCCAGCCCAATACTGAGCATTTACCAAAATGCTCAGCAGACGAAAGTTACATTCCTGGAGCTTTCTCATCTCGCCCACCTGAGTAGTCTGGGTAACATGTACACCCCTCAGCTTGTTGTTCTATATACCAACAATACATTCAGTTTTAATATTTCCATAGCCTAACACATTTGTGGATATTCAGCCTGAGGACTTATTCACAACGCTGATTCTCGGTTTTGAAATTTTACCATCAGTGTTCCACAGCCGAGACTTGTGTGTGAATAAGCCTTAATAGTTCCCCTTCTTGTGTGTGTTGTGATTTTTTTTATTTTTTTCTTAAAAATAAGGTTGTGAGGAGTGTCGCTACCTATCGATTATATGATATAGCAGATTTGGCCGATATAGGGTGCATATGTGAAGTAACGGTTGACCTGAACTACCCTCTTGTTTGGCCTAAGAGCGGGATCTGTCTGCGGATCCGGTCTTTTAGGAATTGGACTGAATAACCGCATTGTGAGTGTGCGGTGCTTGTTGTCACACTCTTGGCTCAGATGTGAGATTTTGCGGTCTGTTTTTTTTTTTTTTTTTTTTCCTTACACTGGCACTAGTGTTAACATTAAAGTGCCACGGTGCCTGAAACTCAAGTTTACTAAAACGGCGGTGTTGTAGTCAGAGGTGTCCCTGAGTTACCCGGCAAAGTGTGGCTGTTTGAGATGAATTGTTACAAGCAATGTCTTAATGGTCAGAATAGAGGAAAAGAAAGGATAATGATGCTTTCCACATGGATACTCCCTGATCGTCTCTACTCCCTGGTCCTGCTGGATACACAGGAAATGCCTGCTCAGCCAATCGCTGGCCGTTATTTCCTGTGACCTTCACAGCCACTCGAGGAGATGGTGACACTCAGTCGAGTTCCACTTCACAACACAGTGACATCACGTTCATTCGCCATGGCGCCTGTTTGAGGAGGGGGCTAAGCTGTCATACCCATCACAGCCACTATACAATGTGTGGCACTGTGCTTGGTATTCAGTGAAGACTCCCCAAAACGCTGCGGTCCCTTTTAAACCTCTAATAGGTGGGGGTGCCAATGTCATATCAATGACGGATCCTAAGCGAGGTCATCGGTATTACAAACCTCTTTGATATTCAGACACAACTCAAAACCAGAACTCAAGGCACCAATACATAATGTATAAGGGGTCCATTGTGCTTATATAAATTTAGAATAAGGCTGTATATATACCATGTTTCTATCCTTTATACTGTCACCAGAACCCAGCAGATCGAGGAGTTGGGGTCACCTGATCAAACTTGTGGCTTCCTCTTCTGAATCGCTGCCTCTGTTTGGCATATCAATTGCCCTGTCCTCTTCTAGTGGTGGAGTGTCCTACACAGCCACTGATATAATAGGTGATCTATATCAGAAGTCTGCAAAATCTCGTTAAGGTCCCACGTAGCAGGCAAAAAGCACTGCGGGAAAACCTGCGCCAGAAATACACAGTTTTTTCCCACAGCACTTTTCAGAGTTTTCTTCTGCGGACTTTCTACTTCTTTATACGTATATGAAAACCGCCGGCGTTTCCGTAGGTATGTTTGACTTTCAAAAATTTCTGCTATAGGTATTTTTCTGCTATGTAGGGATTGGATTCGCTAGACAACCATCCAGTTTGCAGGAACTATAAAACATTGCCTAAAGTTGGTTGTCCAGGTGAAAAAAAACTAATAATAAATCCCATGCTCCACATGCTCAGGTCTCTGTCCTGCTGCTCCGGTCTTTTCTTTCATCTGAAGTCCTTGTCGCACTGGACCACAGCAACGTAAAGGAAGGACACGAGACGTCACTTCCTCTGGGACCCAGATCAGCTGGTTGAAGAGGCCCCTACACAAAGCACAGCGCTGTGCATATAGTATTACAGCTCAGCCCACTTCACTTGAATGGGGCTGAGCTGTAGTGTGTGACTGACTTTATCGGTACAGGAAAGAGGCTGCAGTGCTAATGAGCCCTGCCTTGTTTTCAGACAGCTGATCTGTGGGGTCCCGGGTATGAGGCCCCCACAATCACACATGGATGACTTATGCTATGGATAGATCAGTATTTGGGTCCTGGAGAACCCTTATGAATACTTTCTATTGGCGGGAATCGGTGATTGTTCAATAAATGGCAGTAATTCAGATTGGTTTTATCAGCACTGTTCTATTGCAGTGGCTGTTAGGGCAGGGTGGGTGAGTGATGTATTTTGGTGCACTGTGCACCTTGTGTTTGTCTAGTGCTCTTTAGCACACTTTCATGGCTGTGTACACACTGGCGCTCACACCTGCCCGGCTGGTAAAGGATCTGCACAACAGGCCCTAGATGAGAATATAGAATAGTGCAAGTGGTCTCTGACCTGTGACCCCCTAAGTGTGGGGGAACTGATGGGGCCTGCCAGGAGTTCAGTTTCTTCCGTTTGGAGACGACCAGTCTAAAGAGAAGACATTTTTGCTGTTACAAAATAGTAGGACTTTAATGCCAAGGCCCCATGTGGTGGGTCACACAAAGCCCTGCACAACTCTCCGCTTCCATTATACCTATAGGGAAACTGCTGGTGTTGACATGCTGGGATTTCCAAAAAACAGCACCCATTTACTGAAATAGTAGCGAAGCCTAAGGTCACATCAGAGTTGGAGTCTCTGTAAGAGACTTTTCTCTCTGACAATTTTAGGCAGAACCTGCGGCAAGGTCCTACAAGAAAAACCCAAATGATGGAGACCCGAAACAAAATGAAGGAGACACTGCAAGGTGCAGTGTCTCAGATCAGCTACTACATGGAGGACAGCGCTGTCTGCTTCCTGCTCCATTCTCTGTGTATCAGCTGCTGAGAACATCTAATCGACGGGGGGCACTGGGTATTGGACTCCCATCAATTTAATATTCATGATCTTTCCTAAGGTTAGATCTTCTATATTTTTGGTCTAGAAAACCCATTGATCACTTGTTTGCGTGTTGGTGGGGAGGGGGTCAGTGCTTAGCATCCCCATGCTGCTCAGCTGGTTGAAGGGGCCATGGTGCACTGGCAGTGGGCACAGCGCCATACATGGTTTAGTGGCCAGGAATGCTGCTGAAGCTTTGTGCCATTCAAGTGCACTGCAGCCCCTTTAAGTTGAACAGTGGGGGCGTCTCAAATTGTATTTCCCCCTGAAGGGGGGTTCCCACTGAAAACTGGCCTCAGTTAAGTGAGGTTATTAATGTCTGCTTAATATATTTTATGCTGAAGTTACCCCTAAGTAGTCACTTGGAAGCAGCCGTCACCTTGTCAGTGTCCCCTTGCCAGTCTCACCTCCTAGTGGTGATCGACGTCTCCCTTGTGATGTCCGGAAGGACTTTTTATGCTTCCACTCTTCTACAGTAGAAAGGTAAGGACTCAAACTGGCCCATCATGTGCAGGATTATGGTGGAAAAACCACCTGACTGGTTCCCTTTAAGAGGTTTTTCACTGTGTTCTAAAAGAGGATGTGGCTGGAGCAGAAGGTTGTAGACTAGATGTAGAGGCCGGATGTATCTGTAAGGTTACTCAGTGTGGCCACAACTCTCCGGACTGAGGTCATAGGGGGATCCTTGTGGCCTCTGCGGAGCTTGTAAAATACTGTCTGTTTTTAAGTGGTTTTTTTTTTTTTTTTTTACTAAATGCTTCTGTATGTTTTGCATGAAAAAAAAGTATAGTGCACCATATATACTTATTATGCAAACCTATGAGCAATTGATGGCACTGTACATGTGTGCCTATATGAAGGATATACATAGGAGGTATATACCAGGACTCTCTGGATACTGCAGAACATTGTGTAGGCACTAAGGGGAGCCTTGCAGCAGCAGTGCCCCTATTGGTTTCCTTTGTCATCCTGCTGGATAGGACACGCTCCATATTCCACAGAACAGGCCACAGAAGCCCCTTAGAAACATCGAACAGCGCACATTATAATATGCGTGAGGCTTTACCTGGCGCTCTCTGATAAATGGGCCGGTGTGTCACTGTGGACCCCTGTGCACAGCAGTTGTTAGTAAGGGCTTTCAGCTTCTGTCCTTGCCATAGAATTGTAATCCTTCTTGTAGAAGAAACGAGTTTGTAACTGTGCTGTTTGTTTGTAATATGAAGCGCGGAGTATGTGTAAAAAGGCCTAATGCGCATGATGGAGTGTACAGGCTGATACTCCCCTAAGGGGGAAGTGTGGTGGTCTGCTCCAGCCTGCAACGTGTCATCGGAACAGAAGCCCCCATAGAAGAAAGTACAATCACCCGGTCAGGTGCAGGTAGCCTTAGCATGTCTGTGAATAGTCTGATACACTGCAGGTTAGCAGCAACTTCCTCCAGATCTGTGTTTAACCTGTATATATTCCCATTCAGCTGGATTAGAAACGGATGATGAAAAATAAGGATTTCGGCCTAGCTAAAGGGTGGCTATGGGCAGCATATAAGGACAAAGTAGGACTAGGAGGCATTATGATAGGAGGGAGGTCACATGACTTGAGGTCACATATTAGCTCACACTGCGATCATGTGACTTATTAGACAAGGTGAAGGTAGGATGAGGGAAGACATGGAGCAGGTAACATTACTATTCAGGGAATGGACTTTCACATGATAGGAGTAAATAAATAAAAACAAATCACCAGAGTGTCCCTTTAAGATGTACCTAGAGTTTGAGGACTCGTCAGGGTAAGTTGTAATATGTGTACATGAAAAATATCACTACTAGCCATTGTATGACTTTTCTGAATTTGATGGAGAGTGCAGTGGAGACGGGACAGGGCCATTGCAGAGATCGGTGTGGGACCCATTTTCTAGTGGGTAATGTATTTGGTTATACTGATAAGCCAGTGCCAGGGAAGGCGCTATGTATTATGGACACTTATGGGTTACGTGACTTTTATATAGATCACTTATCCTTTGGACACCCGATGACATCACTTTCATTGGTCACATTGCACTGCTGCTGCTCTGTCTGTGAATGGACCTGAGTCGCAATGCCAAGCACATCCACTACGATCTAGGCAGCGCTGTGCTAGGTCAGTGAAGAGGGCGGGCATGACCCCTCCTCCTCTGCTGTATGATTCGGACTCCTTGTTTCTAGATCACATTGTGATTGTATTTATAGTAATGGGCACTGGGGCAAATTTTAGAAAATTAAAAAATGTATTTTTCCTTGAATATGAAAGGCCGTGTGTATAAATACTGTTTTCCACTGCTTTTTTTTGCTGCCACTTGATTTACCTACAATTTAAAGATGTTGTCCAGGGAGTCTTAGTTTACTAATTCCAGGAGTTTTTTTCCAATACTTGTTCCAACCCTGGGTCACATGATCGAAACCAGCACCCTGCCATGACGTTCTGCCTCCTCTCTGCTCTCCTGTATTCCAAGGGTCTATGAAGAGGGACATGCAGACTATAGTAAAGCCAGACCCCATATTAAAGATGAGGGGAGAGGCAAAGAAACCCAGGGACCAGGTGCTGGTTCTGATCACATGACCCGAGGTCAGAATCTGCCTGGAACCCCAAACTCTGTTAATCTCTAATTGTTGCATATTTTCTCTTGCACAGAAATATGCAGGTGTGAAAAAAGTTAAGGGGTTATTCAAATCCGTTGTGTAATTTTGGCTTTTTTATTTTTTTTGCAGGTTTGGGCCTCATGGAATCCCTGTCACCGTTCACCCTAAGCGAGAGTATAAAAATAAACCGGAGGAATTCATTGAGCCTCAGAGCACATCATTCCAAGAAGAAGAATCACTGAAAACTGAGAACGGAACCGCTCCCACGGATGTTGCCCCCATCCAGCCCACCGAGCCCTGTGGAGTTAGTAATAATAATAACCTGTGGACTTCAAAGCCACCGCCTCTTTTTCACGAAGGAGCTCCGTACCCCCCTCCTTTGTTTATCAGGGACACCTATAACCAGTCAATACCTCAACCCCCTCCACGTAAAATTAAAAGACTCAAAAAGAAAATCTACAGGGAAGAACCCACTTCGATCATGAATGCTATCAAGCTACGGCCCAGACAGGTATTGTGTGATAAGTGTAAAAATGTGGTGACAGATAAGAGGGAGGTGCGGAAGACTGGCAATGACTCTTTTAAGCTAGAAGAGGGAAAGAGGCGGCGGCATGAAAGTGTAACTACTGTGAATAAGAAACTTAAAACTGATCATAAAGTAAATGGAAAAAGCCAGAGCGAGAGTCAGAAAAAAAATCCGGTGTCCAAGGTCTCAAACCTTGGGCATGGGCGAGGCAAAGTGGTCAAAGTGGCTTCTCAAACGCACGCCCCGAAAGCTCAGCTGCACACGAAGAAGGTGCTACAGAGTAAGAACATGGATCACGTCAAGGCTCGGGAAGTATTAAAAATGGCCAAAGAAAAGGCACAAAAGAAGCAAAAGGATGCATCTTCCTCTAAGAATGCTCACAGTAAAGTCCACTTTACGAGACGCCTTCAGAACACCACCTCAGGGACCCTTCCGCCGAGACTACGCATTAAACCTCAAAGGTACCGCAACGAGGAGAACGACTCTTCGCTCAAGATCGGACTTGAGAGCTTGCGCAGCAGTAAGATTGGTATCAAGCCCCAGACTCGCTACACTGCCACCCGTTCAGCAGGTGAGGCACCCTCCGAAATAAAGACCCCTCCCAATGGCCCCGAGGAGGTCAGCAGTGCTATTCAGAACACCAGTGTCTGTGTACCGCCTGGCGAGCAGGATGAGCAGCAAGCCCTGAGCAAGCGAGGCAGCAAAAGCAATATCACAGTTTACATGACCTTAAATCAAAAGAAAGCAGACTCTTCCAGTGCGTCAGTGTGTAGTAGCGATAGTACAGATGACCTGAAATCCACCCATTCTGAGTGTAGTTCTACTGAAAACTTTGATTTCCCCCCAGGCAGCATGCATGCACCTTCTTCATCATCTTCCTCCTCTTCCAAAGAAGAGAAAAAGTTGAGCAATTCCTTGAAAATAAAGGTGTTTTCCAAAAACGTCTCTAAGTGCGTGACCCCCGATGGCAGGACCATATGTGTTGGGGACATTGTTTGGGCCAAGATATATGGCTTCCCATGGTGGCCCGCCCGTATACTTACCATAACTGTCAGTCGAAAAGATAACGGCCTGCTTGTGCGGCAGGAGGCCAGCATATCATGGTTTGGGTCCCCAACGACTTCCTTCCTTGCTTTGTCACAATTGTCCCCCTTTTTAGAAAACTTCCAGTCCCGATTTAACAAGAAGAGAAAGGGTCTTTATCGCAAGGCCATCACAGAGGCAGCCAAGGCTGCCAAGCAGCTCACCCCAGAAGTACGAGCCCTCCTGACTCAATTTGAAACGTGATCCCACCTACATGTAAGGTAGGCAAGATTAGAGGTCGTACGTCATACTTTTTTTTTTTTTTTTTTTTTTTCCTTTTTCTCTCCCAATTCCCCTTAGGTTAGCCACAACCATAAAGTATTTTAGAAAGTGTTTTTTTCTTTTTTTTTTTTTTACAGGAAAGGGTTTCTGCCCATTTTCCTAACTGGGTTTTTTGGGACTTGTCTGGCAGCAGTTTTGCTCAACTGATGAGGGGCTGGGTTAAAATAAAAATACTTGCCTACCCCCGATCTGCAGTTCAAGAAATGTGTCCCCCGACTGCTTGTGTGGGGATGACTGCTGTGATAAGTTATTGGGTACTGTTTCAGCAGTGATGTCACTGGTACCCAAGGTGACCATTGTGGCCAGTATGTGGAAGCAGTGGTCACCTAAGCCACTAGCACTCATAGGACACACCGCCCCAACAAGATGGAGGGTATTTAATTCAGTTTTGTTGTGCTGGAAACCCCCTTTAAAAGCGCTGACTGTGCTATATGGAGAATGGGGAGAGCAGTGTCTTCATGGGTAAAGAGATTGTCAAGTAGGTTTCATGATGAAGTTCACGTTTTTAATGCCCCTGATGTCAGTCACAAGTGCACATGAAGGTGCCACCTCCTGGTCTCAGCGTGGGGAAGGCAATAAAACGTGTTCTCAGTCGCACAAACTGCTCTCTATTCTCTATATAGCGCTGTTGGCAGTTTTGAGGAGATTGAAACTGCTGCCAGACTATTGGCTGGGTGAATGGGGATGAGCTGCAGTACCACGCACGGCCACACCTGAATGTACGGCGCTGTGGCTGGATAAACCATGAAGTGATAAGGGGTCTGGATCTGATCCCGGAGACTCCCTTAGAGAGTATATTTGCTGTAGTTAACATTTCACTCCATTTGTTATGTTTACCCCCCACCCCCTACTGGCCATTGGCTACCACTGAACCCCCCTCTATTTTAGGGGCCTATTTTCTCTAATTTATAGATTTCCATTTTCAGTGCCCCAGTGACAATGGATCAGGAAGAGGAGATGTATATAGATATGTTAAAGTGTAAAAGGTGGATTTTATTTTATTTTTTTGCCATTTTTATTTTTTCCAGGACAAAGGTCTAAGTGCAAACCATTAGGACAAATGTGTGGCCATCATGATATGTCAATATGAATCTATATATACGTACAAATTCTTCAGAAAAGACTTATCTCCTGGCTTTCTTTAGGATATCTTCTGGTTATGACATGTTGTGCTTTGTCAGTGTCTCACTGTTACCTTATATATATATATTTTTTTTTTCTTTTTTGATGTACTTTATCAAACAAATTTTTTTTCCAGTTTTTTTTCTTTTTCATTAAAGTTTAAGGTATCTGTTTGCAGGTCAGAAAATATGAAACCAATGTAATTGTGTATTGCTCTGAAATGTACAAAAACTGTAAATAAAATCGACTAAATCTGAATTTGTTGTGTGTTACTGGAAACAAAAAAAATGGCTAGACAATCCAAAAATAGACACATTCATTGAGAAGCATTGGGGTAGTACAGTAACCTTTTTACTGCACATGGTGACTTCTACAACCCGAAAATATAACATTGGGTCAGTCCCCTTCTGCAGCGATCAGTAAAGATCTGTGAGCAATCTCCCCAGCAAGTGTTCAGTTTCCGAACAGCGCCTCTTCAGGGAGAGTGAAGCATTACATGATTTTCATTTGAAATAATTAGACTGTTTTATGTATAAGATGTGTCTGGTTAATAGATGGGCAGTCAATAAAGTGATTATGGGGTTTCCAAACCAGACAATTCCTTTAAATGGGATTGAAATGGGTTGGGATTGGGTCAGATTGAGTAAATTTACCAAAATACCATTTAAGATGTTCATGGACAGCAGAGAATCTGTTTTGTTCCAGACAGTGCCGTATGTCAGGTAACTGCAAAAAGCAGTCTAAAATTTTTCAAGCTGGAAATTTTTGACTTCATATACAGAAGGACTATCTGACTTTGTGTTAATTGGATTCAACACATTATATTTTCCAGAATTTTTTTTTATTTTTTTTTTTATTTCAAACTTAAGTAATTGGAACTTATTCAAGCATGTATTTTTTTTTTTTTTTTTTTTTTTTTTATGTATTTGGATCTTCACAGACTGGTTTATGGTTAAGTATTTTATATAGTTAAAATCTAGAAAAATAAAAATAGGAAACACACCTCACTAATTTGCTTTTACCAAGACAGGCTAAGGATTTTTTTTTTTTTGTTAAAGGAGCACTGCAAGCAAAATTTGATACAGCGGTGTAGTATAGGCCTTAAGGCGGTGCGCACACACTCGGGAGTTCTTAGTCATGCCCTACCCAGAGTTTCTTTTTAGTATATACAACCATACAGTGCATAACACAAAAAGCTGAAAAAGGTATTTTCAATTTAGATTAAATTTTATTTATTTAAATTAAATTTTAGATTTGATTTTTTTTTTTTTGTTGGGCATCTTGTTCTGATTTCTACCAAAATAAAATATATAATAAAAATGTTTAACTTCTAATAACTTCCATATAAATTCTTACCTTTAGCTACACAGAAGTTGGTCGTCCAACCTTTTACCTACTTCGTTGCTACGGCTGGTTTTCCGCATGAAGTGAATGCTCCTTTGTTTTCATGAGTTCTTTCCTGCAAACAGAAACTGACATTTCGGATTTCATTATTTTTTATTATTTTGAGAAATGGTCATTTGTAATTTTTAGGATATTTTTTTTTTTTTTTTTTTTTTTGCAAGAGTATTCATCTAGGGCTTGCGCCATTTATATAGTACACATTTCACAGTACTGACATTATGTACTCCATTTTTGTTTACAATGTTGGTCATGTTAAATCTCATACATTGAAAAATCTTAGGGAGCATTCACACGGAAGAAAGTGGTCCTGATTCTGATACAATAAATCGCATAATCAGCGCTGAAAAAAAGACTCCCATGGACTTCAATGGGTTCCGTTTTCTTCGTGGAACCCATTGAAATCAATGGGAGTGTTTTTCAGCGCTGATTCTTACGCGATTTATCGTGCCAGAATCAGCGCCTACTTCCTCCATGTGAATGCCCCCTTAGGCTGAGGCCCCATGTTGAGGAAATGCAGGTTTTGGGGGTTTTTATTTGCAGATTTTACTGCAGCTTTTGAGCCAAAGTCAGGATTGGATTGAGCAGAAAGTAGAAGTATAAGAACTTGCTATATATTTCCCATTCCCTCTAGCCATTCTTGACTTTGGCTCAAAAAAACCACAGCAAAGTCTGCAACAAAATAAGCTGCGTTTCTGCAACGTGGGGCCTCAGCCTTTAAGGGCTATCTTGTCAAGTTGCAGATTTTTTTTTTTCCTTACAAAAGGAATGGGAAATATCTAGGAAGCTTCTTACACTTCCACCTTCTGCTCAATCCACTTCTGTCTTTGGCTAAAAAAAACCACAACAAAAAAGCTGCATTTTCACAACGTGGGGCTTTAACCTTAAAGGGTTTGCTGGGTTAAATTTAAAATAAAAACTCTCCTAGTCTCAGTTCGTGGTTTGGGTGCTTTGTCCCCATTCCCTTTTGCCCCATGGATTTTGCTGCACAAGTGTAGAGGGTCAGATGACTGCTCCACCCAGTGGTCACATGTTGCATATCAGTGATGTATCAGCAGTAATTGGTTGCACTGGTCACCTGACCCTCTGCACTTCTGGATTGGGCAGTCTGTGGGGCGGAGATGGTTATAGAGCGGGGGTAGGGAATAGAGATGAGCGAGTACTGTTTGGATCAGCCGATCCGAACAGCACACTCCATAGAAATGAATGGATGCACCTGGTACTTCCGCTTTGACGGCGGCCGGCCGCTTAACCCCCCACGTGTCGGCTACGTCCATTCATTTCTATGCGAGCGTGCTGTTCGGATCGGCTGATCCAAACAGTACTTGCTCACCTCTAGTAGGGAACCTTCGGCTCTCCAGCTACAACTCCCAACATGCTCCATTCACTTCCGTGGGAGTTGCAAGAACAGCAGAGCAAATATGCATGCTGGGAGTTGTAGTATTGCAACAGCTGGAGAGCCGTACGTTCCCTACCCGTTATAGATTATCATTTCATTCACCCCCAATTTTATTTTTTTTATTTTGATCCCACTCCTGGCCCCCAGTGAGTTTTCAATTCATCCCAAGAAAACCCCTTTAATGGCCTATCCTTAGTCCATAGTATTAATATATTAGTATTACATAGTATTAATGTAACACCCTACAAAATGGATACTGTGTTAGGCTCAGTGCAGGGTACGGAAACGGGCCATGCTGCACCATCTACGGGTGTCAAACACAAGGCCCACAGCCTTGTGTTTTATGGCTCACCGGCAGGGCCACACCTGCTATGAGGTGAGTCCCTGTGGGGACAGACTGCTGTTTGCCCCCCCCCCCAAGCAGTGGCCTGTAACTTTTCCCCCGCCGCCCACACAGTGTTAAGATGCCTATGCCCAGTGCTGTATAGTTATTGTACTTACAGAGCAGTGATGTGGTGGCTGAGACCTGACCCGCCTGTGTGCATCTTCTATTTCCCTCCCAGAGGTATCATGAACTAGGGGTTGAGGTATCGGGAGGGAAAAAGATGATGCACACAGATTGTGTGCAAGAGGAGCCCAGGCCCAGCACATCACTGCTCTGTATGTATAATATCTATATACAGTGCTATAGAGCATTGGATGGGACTATTAGGCCACTATTACTATAATAATCCCCCCCCCTGGTAATAGCATTACTTATGTGAGGGAGTGAACGATTACCTGTGGAGGTGCTAGTAGGGTTGCCTCCTACAGGCTATACATGTAACTACAACTACCTGGCACAGCTACATTTATACTAACAGCCCTTTGAAGACACTATAAAGCTGATGTGGCCCTTGGCGAAAATAAGTTTAACACCCCTGGCCTAAGGGCTCCAAAGGACACAGCAACAGAAAATTGTGACAACGGAGAAGGCGATCTGATCTTGGATAACAGAGCCAAATTCTGGCACAGGATGTGAATTCTAGAAGCTTCACCTACCCATTCGCCATGCTTCTGTAAAGGGGATAGGATTAGAAAATATGGCTGCTTTCTTTCAGAGAGAGCGTCACTTCCTCTTCTCAGGAAGTGACATCATGTCATGGTCTCAGTCCCAGTTATTTGAAAGGGGTTGACATGTTGAGTTCAGTTCAGCAGCCGGCCATATACCCCATACATGTGGGTGAATCTGGGTTGGATAATCCAATCTATACATTGGCTGCATTTCCTGATTGAAAGTGTATGAAGCAGGAAGTATATGGCGGTGACCTCACTGATATGGCGGTGACCTCACTGTCCTGTAATACCGCAGCCCAGATTTCCCCTTGTACATAGGACCGTAGTGGCTGACCACACTGGTTCCAGGAGATCGGTCCCTTCTATTATTGGCCCATAGAAAAAAGAAAAAAGATTGTCTCATCAGTCTACAACATAAAACAATAATGAATTTTTTCTATTTCTCTTCTTGTAGCCAATACAGACTAGGAGCTGCGGGCCTGAAGACTCCCATGACGCTGCCACCTGGTGGAATTTTTTATTTTTTTTTCTAATCCTATGGTACAGGAAAGTAAAAGGACTCGTGTCTTGTGTACGTTTGAGGACGTGTGAAGTGTACAATCCCGAGCTGTGAAAATAATGTATAACTTATACAGATTGTTATAACTATTGTAAATTTTATTTAAAAAGAAAAAAAAAACTAGTGCTACAAATATCGCATAAATGAAAGCATGAGTCTGTACAAAAAAAAAAAGGAAGATGTTAAAAGCGAGATTTTCATGTTTTCTTTGAAAATTCATGGAAGGAATTGATCGCTTATGGTTTTTTTTTTTTTTCTTGCCGTTTCTTTCTATTTTATTTGTGATGTAATGTATATTTTCTATGGTGTGAGCTTTTCGACCAGTGTTACTTGCAGGTTACAGCAGCTGGACTAGTCGCCGTGACCTGCTGAAGGGGGACCAACATATATGGCGGGGTCTGAAGCCTTGTGAGCCGCCTGGACTTACTGAGGTCTGCAATTTCAATGACTTTTCAATGAAGGGTTTGTAACTTCTAACTCATTCCAGACTCTCCTGCTGCCTATGCCGGATGTATAGTGTCACTGGATGGTAAAGGGGTTCTCCGGGGTTATGGAGAGGGACATGAGCCAAAAACTCTTTTGCTAAAAGTGGAACAACAGTCTAAATAAAAATACTTTTGGTCTTTTTTTTTTTTTAAGCCCTTACTACTTTCTTCTACTAGGCCTCAGCTGAAGCCTGTTGGGACCCTGCTTAAAGAGCAGCATTGCCATGAAGCCACAGCACAGAAAATGCCACAAATGCACTTATTTTCTGTCTTAGGCTCCGTTCCCACAGAGTAACGCGCCGTGTATTCAGACACGTATACACGTGTCAGAGTGTGAGCGCTCAAAACAGATCTCATTCACTTCAATGGGTGCCAGCTTACGGGCGCTACACATTGAAATCAATGGAAGGCTTTTTAACCCATTGATTTCAATGTGTAGCACATGTGACGCAGCACACATTGAAGTGAATGGGATCTGTTTTGAGCGCTCACACTCTGACACGTGTGTACGTGTCTGAATACACGGCGCGTTACCCAGAGGGAACAGAGCCTTATACTAGTGAATTTAGAGATGAGCGAACACTGTTCGCTCATCTCTACTAGTGATGTTCAGCCATGGCCAGTGTGGGATCTCCAGAATAAGCCTTGTTCACATGAATGTCAAACGTCTAACAATCTATCTACACCAGTTTTTATCACTGGATCTCATTGATTACAATGTGGCTAGTCACATGTCCATTTTTTGACAGAATGTCAAAAAAATAAAATAGAAAACATCCCATTTTAGTCAGTTTTCACAGGTCTGTCAATAGACTCAAGTCTTGAGGGATCTGTAAAAAGTCCCAAACAGTTAAAAAATGGAGCGTTTCATCTGTTTTTCATGCCCATGTGAATATAGCCTTATAGCAGGCAGGTACGTAAAAGGGGCTGTTACATTACATAGGGATGAGATCTAAAGCTGAACGGTCACTTTTTGGCTGGAGTTGCACTTTATAGTTCCTCCCAAACCTCCGTAACATAACTAATAAATGGACTTACCTCTGCCTTCTTATTAGGCTGCCCTTCTATAACTATAAGCCCATATTCCTAGTACCATGTGCCATGGAAAGAATAGATTGCAGCCTGTAAGTGACTATAGGGGGCACTTTCCTCATGAATATACCAGACTCAAACTACGTGTCCAGTGTATGCTTTCAGTACACCGATCACTAGTTGCATTTGATTGCACAATCACCTGACAAGTTGTCACAATGATACACACATGGTACTTTTATTTCTAGTGATTTGGAGCAGGCTGTGGGTTATGGGATCCCTGTGTAAGCTCTAGATGAGTGGGGCACCTTTAGTTTTACAATTTGGAGAACTCCTTTAAGAGCATTGGCAGAATTAGGAGTCCAGTTCAAGAAAATACTCAGGAAAAAAAAAATGGAAGAAAAACGTTACCAACTACTCCAACACACTCTATGCTCTGCTCCACTGGTTTAGGAAATTATTCTCTAGCCCTCACCATTCCTGAGCAGTCAGTGTAGTTAGTTTTGATGTCTGATATGATCAATCAACTCTCTTATATCAAGTGGAGTCAGACAGGAGCAGGCAAGGGGATGTGACTATGAGTTCTTACAGTCAGCATCTGATTGGAGCACTGAGTCACGCCCCCTTTCCTATTCCTCACTTTACATTAGAGAGTTTAATTAGCATATCAGACACCAAAACGAACAGCACTGATTGCTCAGAAACATTAGGGGCTAGAGAAAAAATCCCAACTGTGTCGGAATCAGTGGAGCTGCATCTGTTAAAGAACTGGAGTTAGTGAAGGTAGTGAAAAGTCCTCTTTAATTTCAGAATATACCTTGGCACTACCTGTAGTCACCACCAGGGGGTGTTTACTGTAAACTGTATTATTATTTATTGCATAACAGGATGCAGCGAGCTCCCTCTAGTGGTGACTGTAGGCAGACAATTTTTTTTTTTTAATTTAATTTTTCTTAAATTTATGATGGGATTTGCTGACCTGTGTTAGAAGAAAACAGATTAATAGTCTCATTTTACGATATCATGCTGTTAAATGCCAGAAATTGGGGCAGCCCCTGTGCCTCAATAAGTGCTGCCAAGCAGCCATAAGACCCCTTTGTTCACCAGATTTATTAGATCAGCAATTTCCAAGTGTTCTCAACTTTCTTTAGTTCTACATGGCTGATAGGGTAACCAAGGAAGTGCAGTAAAGGACAACACACCCTTCTGGTCCTCACTTTATGCTCTCTGATGGTCACCGTAGGCATTTGTACTCACTAGCTCAATACAACACACTCCTGTGTAGAGGCCGCTCAGTGTTGTCATAGGGGCTCTGTAGCAATCAGATCACATCTCCGTGATAACACAGATGCTAGAGAACAGGGACAGGAAGTGTTGTCATGGGCATTGCAGAAACATAAATTCATCTCATGGAACAATGCATTTGAATGGGGGCTGCACTGTATGTCTCTGCACACTGGAGTGGCCGGAGTAATCCTTCTGGGGTGGGTGTGAGGGGTGTAAAACAATTATTTTCAGTATAAGTAGTGGTTTAAGAGGTCAGACCACCACAGTATTAAAGTGATGGCATATCCTAGAAAGATCTCATTACTATACAAGATGGGTATGCAAAAAAAAAAAAAAAGTTAAAAAAGAAAAAAAAAACAAAAACTGTGCCTCTATCGCCACCTGTTGGAAAATCGGAAATGAAACACTCCTTTAGATTGTTGTAAATTGTCCCTTAATGTTAAAATTTGATTGAGGTTTTTTATTTTTCTATTTTACTTGTAAATGATATAGTGTGTCTGATCTGCTTGACGCTTCGTGGTTATTGAGCGCGACTCTTGTAAATATACTAGATTTTACCTTTTATTTTGTCGTCAGGCCATGGTCCATATAATGGCTGCAAGATCCAAACCCTGGTGGTTTTAATGAAGCAAACGCACATTGCCAGAGGATCATAGGTGATGTCAGGCTCCGGTTCTCATGGAGTAACGCGCTGCTCATTTAGACACGTATACACGTGTCAGAGCGCGGCGCTTCAAAACAGATTCCCATTGATTTCAATGTGTTACGTGCGTAAGCGGGCACCTATTGAAATCAATGAGATCTGTTTTGAAGTGCCACGCTCTGACACGTGTATACGTGTCTAAATGAGCAGCGCGTTACTCCGTTAGAATGGAGCCTAAGTTAGGCACAGGAGAACCGCACAAGGGTTAAGGTCTTGCTGCCATATCACTCCTGTATTGCTTTATTTATAAGGCCGCACTATTGTACAAGTATCTTATAGTGGGGTTTATAGTGTGATATACCCACCAGGGTAACATACTGAACCTATATAAGATGTATTCCCAGCAAAAATCTCTCAATAAATGTAGAAATAAAGAGTTAAAATATTTGGTGCCCTCCTTTTTGGTCCGTGTGCTTTCTAGTCACCTAACTGTTCAGATGACTGCACACTTTGTTTGGATAGTCTAAAGTGAAAGCCATGATGGGAATAACCTGTAATCTTATTTTACATTGATGCTATAATTCCAGTGACTTTCTATATACCCACAAGAAAAAATATATATATATACCGAGCAACCCAGATGATTCCCAAATATACACTTAAATATATTTGAAAAGATCGTGTACCAAACACAAGGGAGATTTACAGCAGCAGTAATAACATCCAAATACCCCTTAGGGAACGATAAATGAAGAAGAAAGACCGATGGATGCGAGGATAAACTGCGCTACTCTCTTGAGATAAAATACGTTCTTTATTCCGCTTTTCTTAAAAACACGACGCTACATACAGCGTTTCGGGGGATTCCCCTTTCTCAAGTGTTACAGAAACACACAATGTACCTTAATAAAAACAAACAAATATCATAATGAATACAGGATATAGTTTCCTACAAAAAAAAAAAAAAAAGGTAAACAACTAAACATGGATTTTAAGTCTCTTCCAACCATTATTAAAGACCTCAGTGTTACCCTCCAAAATAGTTGTCACTAATAAATGGTCTGGGTAGCTAAAGAGGCAAACCAACACAGATACAGAGTATAAGTCATCAAATGTAAATCATCCAAAACCAACAACATATAAAATACAATATACAGCTAGATAGGAAGAGGGTTAGGGTAAGTTTTCTTACCAGACACAAAGTCAGGAGCAGGGATCAGGAGCAGAAGCTTCCCTGCTGGGGTATGGTTGTGATACTTGTCATACACAGCGTGGAGTGAATCCACCACGTGTGTAACGCGGGCTTTTACCTGCTACGCACGCTGGTAGGGAGGGTCACATGTATCCAAATTGTTAATCCCCACCAGCCGCTCAAGCTAATTGAAAACTGCTGTCCACAGATGATCCCTCTGTCAGAAAGAACAGAGGGTGCAGACAAAACGCTGTTCAATTAGGGCACTGGAACTAAACGCCTGGGCAGATTCATTCAAAATTAGGGAGCCCTAGACCATAATCTTATTTCACAGTGTGTTTTGTGATGTGTAAAAAGGACAGGTCATATTCGAATTCAGGAAGCCACGGACCCTGATCATGCTTTAAAGTGCATTTTCACATATATAATCAGGAGTCCCAAAACGATTAAAACATCTGTTTAAGAAATAGGTTGAAACCTCATCATAAATAAGTATATAAATAAATAAAAACTATATAATACATTGTTATCAACTTGAACCCACAATGAATATTACTCCTCAAATGAGGGAATTTTATTAAAAAATAGGTCTTATTTTAGACTGTAACATGGATACTGGTATAATAGGTCCATGATATAAAAATATATATAAAAAAAAAATAAATAAAATAAAATAAATAAATAAATACACACGTGGTGGATTCACTCCACGCTGTGTATCACAAGTATCACAACCATACCCCAGCAGGGAAGCTTCTGCTCCTGATCCCTGCTCCTGACTTTGTGTCTGGTAAGAAAACTTACCCTAACCCTCTTCCTATCTAGCTGTATATTGTATTTAATATGTTGTTGGTTTTGGATGATTTACATTTGATGACTTATACTCTGTATCTGTGTTGGTTTGCCTCTTTAGCTACCCAGACCATTTATTAGTGACAACTATTTTGGAGGGTAACACTGAGGTCTTTAATAATGGTTGGAAGAGACTTAAAATCCATGTTTAGTTGTTTACCTTTTTTTTTTTTTTTTTTTGTAGGAAACTATATCCTGTATTCATTATGATATTTGTTTGTTTTTATTAAGGTACATTGTGTGTTTCTGTAACACTTGAGAAAGGGGAATCCCCCGAAACGCTGTATGTAGCGTCGTGTTTTTAAGAAAAGCGGAATAAAGAACGTATTTTATCTCAAGAGAGTAGCGCAGTTTATCCTCGCATCCATCGGTCTTTCTTCTTTCTATATACCCAGAGACTGCTGACCTGTATACAGTATAGCACATCCTCCTGGTCCAGACATCTCTGAGATCTGGATCTCTCTTCTGAGAACTTCACTTTCAAGTCTTATTTTTATATCTGACTTCATTTTCATCCTTGTCTGTATGTGGATGAAGAGACTCCATGTTGTATTTTTTTCTTTCACGCATCTCACAAGTACGTCCGTGCAACAGAATGTTGTGTAGCATTAATATAAAACTCAATAAAGAGGAACATTTTGTTAATTCTGTCAGTGAGTTCATTTGTTGTGGGGCAAAAGGGAAGTTAAAGGGAAAAGGAGCCTGAGCTGCATGTTATAGATCACAATAAGATATACAGGAAAGATTCCATATAAGACATAACTCCTTATCTTATATTCCTCCATACCCAGAACATTCACCAATCAGCTGCTTGAAGAAACCTCTTCATCAAATAAACACACTGCCCTACATTGCGTAGTGGCTAGATTTAGTAGTGTGGCTCAGCCCCATCCACTTGAATGGGACTGAGCTTCTGTCACATGGACTGTGAAGCACCACTCAACCAAACACTGCTGCCGCTTTGAGCGGCTAATCTGTGGATCGGGAACACATTGTTTAGATATGGACAAGCAATATGCAACTTCTGGAAAACTCCTAGAATGGTTTTGGCTCTAGAAGTATGTTTAAATTGAATGTCTTCCTTACAACACCTGTTTAAAGGGACTATCCAGCCAGAAGTATTTTTCAGAATGATGACCTATCCCCAGAATAGATATAGTATGTAATCCGTCAGCTGAACCCTCTGTAAGTTACAAGAGTAAGCGGATACGAGATTCTAGGAACTGCAGCGCTGCTCCTATTACTTATACCAGTTGTCTGCTGTAACTTCCAGAGCTGCTCATCTGTGTGGGGTCTACGTCCGCCCCTCCCAGATATCACATATGATGACCTAGGGATGAACATGAGCCAAATTGAAATTGCAATTAATCAGGGATTTTACCTCAGTCACAATTATTCAGGTCCCACCTCTTTTACAGTATGAGTAGGTGTTGGATGAACCTTGTGAGATCTGCCCGGGAGTTTTGTTCGGACATCACATGCCCCAACTGAAACTGCGATTATTCTCTGGGGGGGTCGAAGAGACACCATAGTATAATGATCAGAGGTCCAGGTGAGTAACACACAAAAACCACTGCTAGTCACCTCTCTTGGGCTCTGGCACAACTCCCTGCTGTCTTTGCCTCTGACTGACATTGGGGACTGCTGAGGCCAAATCACAGACCTCAGCTGTCCCTGACGTACGTCAGAGGAGCCTAAGACATGAGAGAATTACGCTGGAGCCCAGGACAGGTGATTACCACCGTCTGAAGAAAACGCAGAGTAGAATAGCAGTTGTTTCAGACATATTTGGTCCGAACAAAATTGCAGAGGGAACATGACAAACATTTTAATAACTAAACCGAAATAATCAACATGAACAAAGACACGTTGGCTGTCCTGGTAGATCGGTTTCAAGTAATCACCCAGCTCTATGATAACCTTTGAATGGGATACCAAAAGACAAACCCTTTTAACATACAGAACCAATCTACAGAACAGGTTAAGTGTCCTTGTAAATACATTGATACTTGCTAGGTTTCATTTATCATGAATTACAGCTTGTGCTACTGTATAATTCAGAACGACATTCACAACCCGAAGTTTTCAAAGCTGAATTCTCCCGCCATTCAATGAAAGAACATGGCAGCTTCCACCCTCTGCAGTAGAGATGAGCGAGTACTGTTCGGATCAGCCGATCTGAACAGCACGCTCCATAGAAATGAATGGATGCACCTGGTACTTCCGCTTTGACGTCGGCCGGCAGCTTAACCCCCCACGTGCCGGCTACGTCCATTCATTTCTATGTGAGCGTGCTGTTCGGATCGGCTGATCCGAACAGTACTCGCTCATCTCTAATCTGCAGTAATCTGAGGTAGTAAATATTAAGAGTTGTCTGAAAATTCCCTATTAGAGTGTAAGGACTTTACACAAGAGCTTCATTGCTTGGGATTACTATAGAGATAGACAGACAGAACAAAGTGTACGTAAAGAAGTAACAGGATACACACCAGCACTGCACTTGCATTTATGGACATGTGTATTTCGGATGGTTTAATGCTGGATCAATTCCGCTGAAAAATTAACTAAACAGATTTTTTTTTTCTGTTAAATAATTTATAGGTTTTTCCAATGGTTAAAACAATGGTCCGCACATATATGACGAACAAACATGGTGAGCCAATGTAAACTGCTGCTTGACCCCAGCTACCCTTACCATAGCACAGCCAGGCACAAAATGAGAAAGCAAAAAATTATGGGGTGACAGGCTCCAACTACGGCTAAGCATCTGATAGCTTCATCTGGAGCAGCACAGCAAGGGAGACTTAAGTCTATTCTGACCATGTGACAATCCGGTCTCCTCTGCTGAAAACATATCATCTATTATTGTTCCGATTTTGAATAAAGTTGATTGAATACGAGCCGGTGTTAGAGTCCTGGTTCAGCTGGAAGTTATCTGTAGAAAGTCCGAAAGGCTTAAGGACCAGGTTTCCCAAATCCTTTAATTTACCTGAGAATAAGAAAACACTAGGTGAGATTCTCTCGGCCGAGGGGTCGTAGTGTTCGTGGCCTGAGAGCTGCGGCCGATCTACTTACTTATCATTTCCTCCTTTAATCTCTCATTTCTCTCTTCAATCTGTCTTGGCAAACGCTACAAAAATAAATAAATAAAATTCATAATTTTTCAACAAAAAAAGTGGGATAAAATGAGGTTTACCAAAAAAAACAAAAACAAAAAAAAAGCTCTTTCCACTGAAATCAACAGAGAGGTCCAGGAGTCGTCGGACATATTGGATTATGACATAGCAGATCATTTGGTGTTGCAGGATACAAGCCGCTGCCTAAACCATGAATGTGTGCGCTCATAAGGAGCTTGAACGACATGCGTTTGGTGAAAAGCAATCTAAAGTGTGGTAATCTTAAAGGGGTTGTGCCGTTATAGAAACTTACACCCAGTCCTGTGGGTGCATAAGTGTCTGATTGTCAGGTCTTCCAGTAATCAGGAGGACGGGGCACAGAAAGCCCCCTTTATGAATTAAGCGCCAGTGTGTACATGAGGCATAGGCGTGGCCCATCTCTGCTCCAAAACATACAGTTTTTCTATCCCTCAATAACTCCTACGGGCAGTGGATTGGGCAATACAAGAGGTCGCCCACCACTATTTGTCCAGTATCCCTGCCACACAATTCTTTTTATAATTTTCACTTTTCTATTTTAATAAGAGCCTCAATAAATACATTTTAATTTCTATATTAACTCCTTCCTGTCTGCATTTGTTGTTTTTTTTTTGTTTTTTTTTTTCATGTAGACTGTGAGCCCCATATAGGGATCACAATGTACATTTTTTAGTAGAATGGGAGGAAATTCACACAAACACAGGGAGAACATACAAACTCCTTGCAGATGTTGTTCCTGGCGGGATTCGAACCCAGGACTCCAGCAGTGCTAACCACTGAGCCACCTTGTTGACCCTTGCATTTTTTCTGTACATGCTTCATCAGGTGATGCACACCTAGTCAGATTACAGCGAGGAGGCATCTTCAGTTCCCTAAAGATATCTTTATCGCCAAAACAGACAAATGTCCATAATATACAATTTAGTAATGGGTCATTGAGACGTTACTGTGCATCAGTTAATAATATGCCTCTAAGTGACTGGTACATTGGTACAGGACTACCCCAAAAGGACCCTCATTTGTACACCTGACCAGCCAGGTGCCTTATAGAGCGCTATGGGAACCCCTTACCATGCAGGCCTCTTTGGCTTGGCGACATGACATGTCTTTTTCTAGAACTGACTGGTAATCGGCCAGTGCCTCATCAAGCTTGTCCGTCTTCTCGTAGAGCTCAGCCCTTCTCAGCAATGCGCGGATATAGTCAGGATTTAACTCTATTGCTGCAGACAATAAAAGATATCCAATAATGTAAGCTTAGTGTGAGTAAGGGAAGGGAGCAAGGTGAATAAATGGAGTGTACAAACCTTTTGTACAGTCTGTTAGTGCAGGTTCTGTCTTGTCCTGTGGAAAACAATGTAAGAAGCTGCTTAGAATCGAATAATATTATTGTTTATACAGCACCATTAATTCCATGGTGCTTTACATAAGATACACAAAATATACAAACATATATAATACTAACATTGACCAAATGGGACAGTGGGGTAGGGGGCCCTGTCCATGAGGGCTTACAGTCTATGAGGGAAGAGGGATAGAGACAGAAAGTGAGGGGAGAGGCCAAATAAAGACTTGATACAGATTATACCAGGGCAGTGGAGACAAAATTCAGATTCATGTTTACCTACATTATACAATTATTGACAACATATCATTTGTTGGATAGTTTGTTACATATTTAGTGGCTTTTCTATGAATTCGAGGATCTGCCACTGTTTGACCATGACTGTCAGCCCTCTATAAAGGAACTAGAGCAGGAGTCAGAGTTGGTGGTTTTGCCTCCTGATCCCACAACATAGATTTAGACATCCGTCAGCAGTTTTGGCACCAGCAAAATAAGCTGAGAGAACTCATGCATGGGAGTGAACACGACATGATACCTCAGAGTTAGGCTGTGAAACCCAGTCCATGCCGGATCCAGATTTGCCAGCCAGAACACTACACTAAAAGTCCTTAAGGTCCAGCCACATACTGTCTTGTACTGTAGTCACTAGGGAATACTATAGGGTAGGGAGGCAGAGAACTATAATGCTAGGAGTCTATGGTGCGGCCGCAGTATGCCTACTGTTCAGACTGGTAAATCTAGCTCACACAAGGATGAAACTCAGCCATGTGACTCTAACCTTCTGTCTAGACAGAACCTTGGCATAAAGCAGCACCCTGCAATAAAGAACCTGAAATGGATTTTTCCCACTAATCTCGTTATATAAAATGATGGTGGCAGCGCGACCTCTCGAAGGAGGGACTTACTGGTATTTTCATCCATATGATAAGGCCGGGTCCACACACCATGAATTTTCTGCGAATCTGCATGTTTAACGTGGATTTGCAGTGGTTTCTACATTTACATACACTTTGCTGCCACTATATTCTACTGCAGACTTTTCAAAGGCCAAATCTGTATGGAAAATCCACAGGATATCCAGTATGTGTGTACATACCCAAAGACCTACCTGTTTTAATCTGGCAGCTGCTCGGTTAGAATACAGAATAGCTCTTTCTTTCTGGTAAAAGGCCGGGCATTTTAGAAGTGCCTGAGAGTAAATGTTTTCAGCTTCAGTGTAATCTGAGGAAAAGCACAGGATGAGAATCTCGTAGAGACATGGCATGTAGCCACAATGGAAAACATATCACAGGTCGAAAATCTAGTCTCTAAACCAGACAACATCTTAACCCAGAAGTGTGCGTGTGTGTGTTTGGGGGGGAGAAGTTGGGGTGGGGAGAGTGGTGAGTAGTGGTTTGGGGTATAACAGTCCATGGAGTCTCATCTTCCTCTGGTTTGACAGCTGGACACATATTGGGCAGCGATCTCCACAGTGGCCTCTTCTTCTCCCAGTAGGATGTAGAGTTCCCTCTTCTTGTCTGCAGATGTGAAGTCTGGGATGTGGGCAGAGAGTCTTTGGTAGTAGACGGCCCTCACAGCTGAGTATTTGGTGCAGTGTAGCAGGAAGTGGGTCTCGTCTTCTAGGGCCCCTTGGTCACAGTGCTGGCACAGTCTGTTCTCCCGTTGTTTGTACGTCTGCCTGTGTTGCCCCGTCTCCATCTCCAGGTTGTGGGCACTCAGTCTGTACCAGCTCAGGGTCAGTCTTCGTTTGAGGTGGGGTATTTTTTCCAGGTAGGTGGCCATGGAGTAGTCTCTTTGCAGTGACTGGTACACGGTGAGTTTCTTGGAGTTATTTATTGCGCTTCTCCATTCCTCGATGTACCGCTCTTTGTCGCTCTCAATGGCTCTTTTTATTTGAGCCTTGTTCAGGGCATGTTGGGGGTTTTGGCTTGGCAGATGGCTGGTGCTTGGTTGGGGTGTGTCGTGTTTGCTCAGGGCTCTGTGGCTCAGCCAGGCTTGGTGGTGGTAAGAGCCGGGGCTGCTGCCCTGTGCATCCAGAATGATAGCGCTCTCTTCTGTATGATGAGCCATAGGGGGAGCCTGTCTAGCTCTGCCCAGAATGCCATGTTGGAGGTATTGTGATGGACATTGAGGAGGTACTTGCAGAACTCCAAGTGGAAGGTCTCTGTTGGGCTGGAATCCCACTTTGACTGGTCTGGGTAGATGGCTGGGCCCCAAACCTCGCTGCCGTAGAGGAGGATCGGAGCAATGACTGCGTCGAATATCTTCAGCCAGACCCTCACCGGTGGTTTGAGGTGGTACAGTTGTCTTCTGATGGCATAGAAGGTTCTGCAGGCTTTTACTTTCAGGGTTTCTATTGCTGTTTTGAAGCTTCCTGATTGGCTGAGCTTTGTTGGGGCCCTTCTTCTGAAATACAATGACTTTGGTCTTCTTGTGGTTGATGGGTAGGGCCCATGTGGTGCTGAATTTTTGGAGGAATTTTTGGACAGGCTTTCTTGGAGGTCTTTCTTGGTGGGGGACAGGAGTAGGAGGTCGTCAGCGTATAGCAGTAACTTCACCTTACGGTTGTTCAGGGTGAGGCCTGGGGTTGGTGAGGCCTCCAGGGCTGTAGCCAGTTCATTGATGTAGATGTTGAAAAGCGTTGGGCTCAGGCTACAGCCCTGTCTGACCCCTCGGGCCTGCTGGAAATAAGCAGTCCTTTTCCCGTTCACCTTCACACTGCATTGGTTTCCGGTGTAGGAGCTCTTGATGACGTCATATGTTCTTCCTCCTATTCCACTCTCCAGAGAGTCTCGATATTGGGATACCCACCAGTCAAGAGAATGGCAGTCCTTGAGCACCCTCTGCGAACTGAGCGATACTTTACATTCAATTGGAATTACTGAGTTAGCCAAGCACAGCACTCCATCAGCCCCACAGAAGTGAATGATGCAAGGGAAATGAATGTGAACTACAGCCCAATACACGAGATTTCTGCTGTCTGGTTAAGTTTCCAGTCTTTGGACCCACATTAACCCAATCACACACTTATCCCCTATCCTTTTAACCCCAACAATTCTGGAGGAACCACAAACACGATATGTCCAGGGACACTGTCACTTTAAATGGCTCTAACTCTCTTGTCCACAGATTTTGAGATATGACTGGTTAAAGCAGAGCTACATACACTTATACTTTCACTTGTGTACAGGAGAGAAGAAAATGATTTATTATTCTCCAGTCCCTGTCATTTCAGTAACTCCAGGGAAGGGGAGACTATGGACTATTGATCACCCCCCATTATCAATCAGAAAGCATATATCCCTTGAATGGAGAGGAAAAAAACACAACAACCAAAAAAGCCCCACAAAACACAACACACAATTGGTATCACCATGTCTGCAACAACCCCTAAAATAAAATCAAGAAAATATTAATTATTCTACATGGTAAACACCATAAACCTTAGGGCTAGTTCACACAGGGTTCCGCGTGAACACATTCAGTCGTGATGGGATGACGGTGCACTGCACTGGCATCCCGTTGCGGTTTTCTGCTCTGGATTAGGCCCAAATGAATGGGCCCTGTCCGGAGGGTGTTGTCACAAGGTGGACGCCGTGGCTGAATCAGAAAGGGCAGCTCGCTTCTTTTTTCCACGAGTGGGAACAAACTGCTAGCGGACAAAAGAACGCTAGCTGTCTACATAGACCTCTAATGTGAGACCTCTCAAAAATAAATAGTAAAGAAAAAAACCTTCTAATCCATATGCAAATCAGGGGTCCGGTGCACCGAGGGTGCGGCTGCGGCCACCTGATTTCACCTGTTAGTACATCCACAAAGAAAAAAAAAAAAAAAAGTGTGTATAATGCTTATAAACTGATTTTCTTGGTGGCAAGATTGTACTTTGACAAGATGTACGCTCACTATGTCACCATATAACAGGAGAAGAAGAAATGTTCTGACTCTTATCTCCCATGGGCAGACAGATAATATACAGTTTACCATGAAGACGCGCTCTCACCTCCTTTCTTGAAGAGCTCGTTCCCTTCTTCCTTCAGCTGGGTGCTCTCCTTCCTCCTCTCCTTTAACCAGAAAGTAGATAATATATCAGTCATGTAGAGAGCGCAGGTCACACAGGTACTACAGTGCGCTCCATCAGTGGCCACTATACGTATTCTCTGCAGCACCTCACTGAGGGGCTTCCCAGTGTGTACCCCTCCCTATTACATATATATATATATATATATATATATATATATATAATACACACATATATACATATATACACACATATATACACACATATATACATATATATCCTGATAGGACACATGTACAGGGCTGTCACCACTCAGGCTATTACCCCTCCCCCAGTCACCTCTTTCTCTTCTTCTGTCAGCTCCTTCTCCATCTCCAGCAGAGTCTTCTCGTCCAGCTCCACATCTTCTCCGGCAGATACAGCCCCCTCCTCCTCCTCCTCAGCACACCTAGGCTTTGTTCCAGTATCTTCTACCTCCTCCTCAGGCCGCTCTGCAGCCTCATCTCCCTCCTCATTCTTCTCCACAAGTTCCTCCCGGCAGTCTTGAAAGTCTTCCTCCCCCTCTTCTTCTTTGCCGGAGCGTTCAATCTCCGGAGCCTCCATCTTTCCCAGCTGCTATAGCTTCCGTGTCACTATAGCGATACTGCCAACGTCACTTCCGGCACCGCTCTACGTCACGCTCTAGGAAGCTAAGATGCTGCGGCGGGGGAAAAAAACCTTCAATAAACTTTGTTGCTAGAGAACAATAATCACAAGCTTGTTTCATCATAGTTGTGTCTTCTATAATATGGATGGAGAGGTTGCTGCTGCATTATGGACTCTCTGCTCTACCATTATCACAGATATGGCTGTAGCCCTGACTTATCTCTGGCACTCAAGACAAAATATAGGGATGTCCCACTGAATTTGTCAGTTACTGATAGGTGGATGGTATCAAATACAGGTCATACTCCAACTAAGCCTAAGGGCGCACTCACACAGTGCAGTTAGAACTGCATCGGAAAAAATGTCAAAAGAGTTTTATACGGTGAAGTTTTATGGGGCCATTCACACATAGAAACTTGCAGCAGATTCTGCCTCCCAGTGCGCAGGGGTGTATTCACACAGAGTTTTTTGCAGGCAGATTTTGACACGTAATCAGCAAGATGCTGAAAAAATAAAAATTCTGCACAATCTTGCCATCAGCCTTGGCCCTAAATAGCCCCAGAATGCCGCGACTGAATGCAGGCAGCTAGAAAACGGCAGCGGAAAATTAGGGTTCGTTCACATGGGGGCGGATTTTGACACAGAGAGTGACGCGGGAGCCAAAACCCGCCTGCCACAACCATTGCGGTCGCAGCTTTCCCCTCCGTAGCCGGCTCAAATGAATGAGCCGACATCGGAGGGTGCTGCAGCTAGGCGGAAGCCTGGAGAAAGGGCAGCTCGCTTCTTTTTTCGCCTAGCGTTAAAAAACGCTAGCGAAAAAAAAAGAGCTAGCGTTAAAAAACGCTAGCGAAAAAAAAAAAGAGCTAGCCCTCTACATAGACTAGCATTATATGGAGGCGGATTATGACATGGATTCCGCTGTCAAAATTCGCCTCCATGTCCCCGTGTGAACTAGCCCTTAAGAATTTCTCTTTATTTTCCACCACATACACATGCCTGTATATTATCATGGGCCTATGTATGCAGCTGAGGGCCCCAGGCTGGCCTCACCGGCAGCAGTAAATGGGGCACGGAGGCATGTGCAGTACACGAATATCATCCAAAAGACAACAGAGTCTTTTATTCACAGCCCGGTTACATGCACACAGTCGTTTGCATGTAGCATAAATTCTCTCTGCATGCAGCTACCAGTAGACGATTCAGCATTTCAGTTGACTTAAAGGGATCCAATCTCTCAGACACATTTTTTTCTAGGTACCACGTCGGAATAGCCTTAAGAAAGGCTATTCTTCTCCTACTTTTCGTTGTCTTCTACACGCCGCCGTTCGCCTACCGCGGCCATTTTCTCGTGGCCTGTGGGCTTTCGCAGTCTGCTCTGCCCAAGGCCCGAGGCCTAGAAGTTTACAAGCCACCGCCGGAAGAAGAGGCTGAAGATAATGCTGCTGAAGAAGAGTTCTCTCGCAGCATTGGGGACGCCCCCAGTGCTGTCTGAGCGCTGGGGCCCACCCCCAGTGCTGCGAGAGAGATAACTTGCTTACCGACAAGAATGGGGATTGTAGGCGAACAGCGTCGAGAAGAAGACGACGATAGGTAGGAGAAGAATAGCCTTTCTTAAGGCTATTCCGAGATGGTACCTAGAAAAAAATGTGTCTGAGTGATAGGATCCCTTTAAAGGGATTTTACCGTTAAAATCAAATTTTTTTCTCGGTCACACGTAGGAATAGCCTTAAGAAAGGCTATTCTTCTCCTACCTTTAGATGTCTTCTCCACGCCGCCGTTCCGTAGAAATACTGGTTTTCATTGGTATGCAAATGAGTTCTCTCATAGCACTGGGGGCGTTCTCAATGCTGCAAGAGAACTCTCCAGCGCCGCCTCCATCTTCTTCTGGAACGGCC
This sequence comes from Leptodactylus fuscus, assembly GCF_031893055.1. NCBI lineage: Eukaryota > Metazoa > Chordata > Amphibia > Anura > Leptodactylidae > Leptodactylus > Leptodactylus fuscus. The sequence goes on from NC_134269.1 coordinate 186,438,701, forward strand.
TCTTCACGCGTCTTCTTCCGGCGCTGGGGGTCAAACTTCTAGGCCTCGGGCAGAGCCAACTGCGCATGCCCGCGGCCACAAGAACAATGGCCGGTTACACAGTAAGAAGGCATCTAAAGGTAGGAGAAGAACACCCTTTCTTAAGGCTATTCCTACGTGTGACTGACAAAAAATTCGATTTTAATGGTAGAATCCCTAGGCGTATTCATGCTGTGCATTCTGCCAATACACAGACTGTTTTTCACAGCATGAACACATCCGTGTAGGGCCCTTAGAGGGAAGTCACTGCAAACATCTTTAGTCAATAAAGAAATATATATGCAGAAAGCTTCCTCTATTGGCAGCTGCCACAGACTTACCTGAGTCTCCTCCTGAACATGTGCCCTAGTTTGTAAAACTCCAAAATAAATAAAAAGTATAGTAACTTACTAACACCCCAGTCACTAATATATGACTGCTATGATAAAAAAAAATATATACCTTTACATTTATTTTCGGAAATGTGAATCATCTAATTTCCCAAGTGTCTTGAACCTGTAAATCAGTTTTAGCAAAAAAGTAAAAAAAACCTATAACTTGAAATCAAGTTATAGAATACTAATGGTATAGAATACTAAATATATAGAATAATAAAGATATAGAATACTATACACTAGTTTTTTATTGTCTATTTTTTAGTTAGCCCAAAGTAGCTGATACAAGCACAGATACCCCCATAATGGTGTGTTCCTGCAACACGGGCCCCCATTCTTACACCCCAACTTACCTGTGGCATTAGTTAACCTGGAGGTAGACACTTACTTCTGAATTCCTTCTGTTTCATGCGGAGGTATATGGAGGTCATTTCTGTTGTATTCTCCAATACCATGCTCCTTAAGAATATCACAGATGTAGTTCTTCTGCTCTATGAGAATCGCCTCAATCCCTGGATGTCTTGACAACTGACTGATGGTTTAAAGGGAACCTTTCACCTCCTGCACCAACTTCAACTCTTTACATAGTTCAGTAGATAGCACTCCATTGCTTCTGACGCAGTAGGAATTTTTCTCTAGCCCTCCCAGTTCCAGAGCAATCAGTGCTGTTAGTTGCAGCATGATATGCTAATATGGTTCCCTACCAGCAGGTGGGTGGTCCTTTGGTAGAGCAGATAGTCTGGGACCGCCCACCTGATGGTAAGGAACTAAATTAGCATATAGGGTGCTAAACCTGACAGAAACAATTGCTCAGGAATGGTGGGGACTAGAGAAAAAGTGGATTGGTGCCTATTGAACAATGGAAAGAGTTGGAGGTGGTGAAAGGTTCTCTTGATCCCCCTGAAGGTAAATGCTTTGTACTGATGTCTAGTGCGTGCAAACACCTATCCTTGAGCGTCCACAAGAGTGCACACGTGAGCGTATGTTGCATATGTTTGCACATTATGGCACTGTTGGCATATGTGGGTACTCTATGGCAGTAGTATAGTGCATTTAATGTATATTGCTAAAGGAAATACAAATAGACAAAAAAGTTTAACAGTTTACACAAAATTATAACTTTATTGTTACATCTATTACATTTACAAATATAGTTATCCGGTAATATCACTGAAAAGCATGAATAAATAAATTTTGTACTTTTTCATACAACCAATAGGTATTTACCAGTAATTGTGGATTTCTGTAATTTTTTAATGTTGGCAGCAGGGGCAGAACTAAAGGCTTAAGGGGGCAGGTCAAAAAACTTAGCTTGGGTGTCCCTATGCAACTTCTCCTGACCATCAGCCACATCCCATCTGTACATTTTAGCAGCATTTACACTTCCCTTTCTTTCTCTATCTGGACCGTGAAGACTTGTTCACAACATGTCTGTGCTCACAAGACTATCATACCCACCTTTTGTTGGTGCCCCGCACTTAAAATTTTGCCCCCTTTTGTACAACAGCCTCCTCCACAGAATCCTTCCTTGCTCATATGCTGCTGACCAACTGACATTTGTGTCATTACAGGGTTATTTTTCTCCTTTCTGACAGTGGAAGGCTGTGTATCATACATTTTCTCATTCCAGTGCACCAGAGGGCAGGGGAAATAAATGTACAATGCCAGACTGCCTGCCATCAAAGGGAATCAGATAGGAGGTCAAAGTTTACCTAGCCCTGGTGTGATGAGAGTAACCTGTGGGCCCCTTTGGCTTATGGGGGCTCACTAATGCAACCATCCTGATCACTATAGTCACGCCAGTGGCCGGCAGCCGTCTAATACTCAGGGAAGAATGTAGTCATATCTATATATTTTTATTTTTATGTAATATGAAATAATGAATACACCAGAAAAAATAGAATTTTGAAATATATACCAAATGCACGCAATAAATATAATTCAAATACACACAACAACTATACAACCAGAATATTGTGTATTTACACTCCCCTAATAAAAAGACAGCATAACACCCATGTAGCTATAAATTGCACCCTGTACTTTATGTCAGGTCAACCCCATAGTAAAACTATGGGCCAAGTGTCCTGTCCAGATGTAAAAATTTATTCAGCAGTTTCTTAGTCATACACAGAAGTGAAGAGACTCAATGGAAGAATTAAAAGAGTGCCCCCTGCTGATGGGGATTGACAAAGCAACACCCCTAATCAACTAAGATAGGAGGATTTGATGCGTGTTGTCCCCATTTATTTTCTGTGATCTTCTATGACCCTTGTTTGCCAGGGCCTATGGAGAGGTGTCTGTGCTGGTTCTCATCACACATTAAGGGAATTTCCAGGCTAAATATATTGATCACCTATTCTAAGCATAGGTCATCAATATCACATTGGTTGAGGGTCAGTCACCTAGCACCCCCATTAATCAGCAGGAAGTAGACCAGCTACTGCAGATCAGCTCCCATTCATTTGAATTGGCGCTAAGTTGCAGTGCTCAGACGGGCCACTACACAGAGAACGGCGCTATCTGCTTCCTGCTCTATTCTCTGATTGTGGGGGTACCGGGTGTTAGACCCTCACCAATCTGATCATTTTAGTCCAGAAAACCCCTTTAAAATAAAGGAAGGACCTGGATCTGGGCTGACCCCCCTCTCACAGAGGACCCGTAACAGCTGCCTATATGGTACTTATAGCCTTTTCCCTTCTTGAGTTCCAAAAGTGACACCTGTAAATGACTACTATTGCAACTTTCATCGGGGTTGTCACTCAACTTCCCCAAGCTCCTGAATGGAGCCACAAAATGCTTTATAAAGGGGCTGCAAAGGGAGCAACGATGAAGGGAAAATCTGGGAAAGGGACAATCTCAGTTGGCTTTGATGGTGACCATATTGGTTGTCACCTTCCTTTGACCAGAGTAGTTATAACTCAGAAATGACTGAAGAAAACTTTTGTAACATTGAAAGAAAGTGACAAGTGATTTATATTTCACGGTGATTTTTTTTTTTTACAGGATTATAGATATATGTAATTATAATATTCGCTATCCAGTAGATAACACTGAGGAGGTGCCATTGGTTAACCCTTACAAGGCCATTCTACTCCATTTACTCCAATTGTGCGTCTTTCAGAATGTAACTTGCTATGGGGTAATTGATGCAATGCGGGGGAGGGATAATATTCTGTAAATGTGTGTACTGAGGAGTTTTATCTATAAAGAGGACCATATTTATTGGATATTCTCATCTCAGGCAATAAAGACAAATCCACAAGCATGCTTGGCTATTTTCTGACCTTCCACCAGTAAATGGAGTGAGCAGCGTGTGCATTGGTCTCCACAAATCTTCAGGACAAAGCTCTAGGTGGCGTACTCATTTCTTGTTTTACTAGGCACAGCACCTTGCTTTTCATGATTTCATATGACCCCTGGGATGTCCAAAAACCTGGTTTCTGTCCAATGACCAATCTTTTATAAGTCAAGGTCTTTTAAAAAGGTTTTCTGGGATGACCTTTACTTAGGATAGGTCATCAATATCAGATTGGTGGGGGTTCAACTGCCAGGACCCCTACCCATCAGTTATTTGAGGAGACTGCAACATTCAGGCAAGCACAGTGGCGTCTTCACTAGTTACCAAGCACAGCACTGTACATAGCACTGTACATGGTATAGTGGCTGTGCTTGATATTGCAGCTCAGTCTCATTCATTTTAATGGGACTGAGCTGCCAACAAGCTGCATGATAATTCAACGTGACGTCACTGGCCTATGAAGTAGAAGGGACTGTCCAGCTAAGCTTCAAGCAGCTGATCTGTGTAGGTCCCATGTATGGGACCCACAGTGATCAGATATTGATGCCCTATCCTAAGGATAGGTTATGAATAGTTAACGCCCACATAACCCCTTTAAGGGCTGGAATAGTCCAACCCTGGTCACATGATTGGAACCAGCACCCTGCATCCGAATGGCTCTGCCATCTTCCTGTTCACTATGGGGACTGTCTTTGTAATAATGATGTAGTCTGCCAGCCTCCATAGCACAGGTAAATACCAGAGAACACGGGAGAGGAGAGGTATCGGTTTTGATCATGTGACTCTTGGTTAGAATCAACCCAGACACCCTAGGGTCAGACCAAATAGAAAGTGAGTTATTAAATAAATTAGATTTCTGTAAAAAGAATTTACCATACGGATCCCCTATATCATACTTGTATAGGACTTCAAAAACATGGCCACTTTTTTCCAAAAAAACAATGTGGTACTGCAGCTCATTTCCATTCCAAGCTGCAATACCAGGAACAACCCATAGACAGGTGTGGTGCTGTTTTTAGTAGAAAGCAGCCATGTTGTGCAAATCTTTTGTGGTGCCATCTCAATTACTTTTGGTTATGACCATAACTAGATCCCGTCGGGACAACAATGGCGCCCCTCATATACATGTACCCTTATGAGAAAGAAGCGAAGCTAATAAGCGTTGTTTTATTACCCCATAGTGAATTTATCTGGGTGTGAATGATCCACTTCAATAATGTTAGCACACACGTCTGTCGATCAAATAGAAGTGACAATACCATACATAGATCATGGACAAAACATGCCCCTGTATACAATACACTATACAGAGCCCATTGGACGGAACACAAGAGTAGGGCAAGATAGCGCCAACTAGTGTCTATCAGTTACACTGCACCTAGAAAAATTTCTTTGCTATCGTGTTTCTGCTGCCCTCAAAAAAGTTTTCTTCTTGTACCTTTATCCTGAAAAACATGGCTACTTGTTTCCAAGAACTGCAGTTTTATACCGAAATAAGTCTTGTTTTAAGACTATTATTCACCATTGCTTTGCTTTCCCTTATATGTCCCATTCTAAAGCTGGGATCCACCACACCTAGGACAATTGGTCCATGGTTACAGCTAGAAGAACATTGCGTCAAACTTATTTATGACCTGTAGTCCTCCAAAAGTATCTCAAGAAGCTTTAGTCTCCATGCCTAGCACATTATAGTCCGAGGGGGTTGCTAACGTGAAGACATTGTTCTTTTTGTCCTGCTCCTTGTGTTCTCCAATCTGTCTCTGATCTGTATCCACTGGAATGTAGGAAGGTTTCCAGTCATGTGCGTTGCTATCCTTTCGAGGAACTTTTCTCATAAAACGTGGGCTGTGAGCAAAGGATGACACGGTCTTCTGGCTGCCATTCATAAATGTCCTGTCCTCCATGGACTCTTTCCTGGCATGGGTGTAGGTGCTGCTATTCCGAGGGTGAAGCTGGGACCTCCTCATACCAGATTGTCTCCTATTTCCCCATTGACACTTCAGGATACGTATGAAGGCTCTCTTAAACTCTTTACTAGAACAGGGGTAGATGATCGGATTTAGGCAGCTGTTGAAGTATCCAAGCCAGAAGATCACTTTTTGCACTGTTAATGGCGGCTCCAACTCTTTGAAGATCGACCCTGGAAATAAACAAAAGGATATTAGTTTATCAATTCTACACCTTATTTTTGAGATCCTTCCAAACACCATTTTCCTTGGACCAGACACATTTTTTGGTTTCTTCATACATGTGTGAGAGCTATAATTTTTTTCTTCTTTTTTGGTTATTCAAATAATGTTTGCTTCTTTTTATGACATTAAAAATTTTTTAATTTTTTTATTTAAATATTTGAGAAAATTGAAACAATAAAAAGAGGAAACATCTGTTTTTCACATTTTTACATGCTTTTCTAGTTTGTTAATAGTATAGTGCTGCAAAAAAAATTCTTAGATTTTTCCCTCACCATTATGGTAATTTTTACATAGTTGACACATATTGTTGTGTTGTGGGGGGGAGGGGGGGGGCTAGAATCAGTGACAAGGGCATGGTAGCATATTTTTTTTTATAATACATTGTGCCCCCGTATGATCATATTATAATTTTGGGGGGCATTTTAACTTTCCTTTTTTTGCCAATTATCCATGTAGTTGGGTTTCATACATTAGCCCTAGGTACAGAAGGAATGCAGCCTCCTAAGATACATTGCAGAGCTGATCTGAATCCTCTAGGACCCAGCAGCTCATACAGTTCCTAGCCGCGGTGGTGACATCCAGAAGTGGGGCCACGTCCTGGCACCTCCCATAGCTGTTGATGATGATGAACCCATCGCTGTCTTCTCTATGGGAGGTCCCGCTGTTGTGACAGCTAGCTCCTTACTCCTATAGCTGCTTAACCCTGCAAGGATGTAGATATAGAGTGGACCACCTGAACGTACAGTATATAGTCTATCAATAGTCCAGGAGAGATTAAAGAGGACCTTTTATCATCTAGACCAAGTTCAACTCTTTGGATCCTGTACAAGTTGCTGCCCCACTCAATCGAGTTGGAAGGTTCTCTAGCCCCCACAGTGTAATAGTAGAGTCGTAACTTGAAGATACAGCAGTTTCACAAGAGCGCTCTCTCCCTCACTTTTCCAGAATCCTCCTCCTCCTCCCTTCCCTCTCCATAGACTTTTATCTAAAAATTAACTCAACCTGATAAACAGTGAAGCAAACATATTTCTTAAGTATGATACATTATTACTTTATGGAAATTTTTTTTTATAATTGGAGGTGTATTTCACATTTTGCAAAGCCATATTGGGGCCTTTATCCTGGATTGAGACAACTTTTCTCTGACCAACCTGTATTGCTGGCATATAGGGGAATTGTATGGCCAGAGATACAGTAGCTTCCTCACTAACAGCACTTTGGTAGAGAAGCTGGTCCCATTGAGAACAGATGGCTTCTGTGCTGGGTTCTATTTAAATAGGCAATATCTTCATGAGACAACCCCTTTAAGTCTTTGGGTTGCCAAATCAAAGCCTGGAATTAGCAAATCAAGCTTAGGATAAGTGATAATATTGGTCAGTTTCACCCTATAGGGAAAAAAAGTTGCAAGCAAGCATTACTGTGATAGAATTCTACACATTGTACAATATTGTTCGCAGTTTTTTATGTTAAAATAATGTGATTTTACAGCAGTTTTACAGAGCTTTCACACTACGTTGTGTCGCTGTGGCGCCTGACCACCAGTTTTGGTGCTGAAATGTTTATAAGCCTGGTACACAGCGGGATGTGAGGAGTGCGCAGGATTGAGAAAGACACACAGCGGGCTCCAGACAGCTTTTGTTCTCAAATGTTTGCTGGCTTAAGAAAGAGACAAAATTGTATCTTGAATTGTAAAAATAACCACAAAAGAGACACCAGTGGTCTCACAACAGGTAGATAATGTGTTAGCTAGAAAGACATAAAAAACATCTTCCAAAAATGAAAATAGACCTCTGCTATGACAACGTATAGGAAAGAGTCTGCAACGTATCCCAAGACGTTCCTAATTTTAAGGGGAATTTCTTTCAGTTTGGGATATGTTCACATCATGTATAGGGGCTACAATCAGTATATATACATATGTGCAGTAAACAGATTGTATGCTATAGAGTTGCCTATCATTCCTCTAGGCCCCTCTGTTAAAAAATCTATATACTATGTGTTATATGTATATTTCTGGTTTTGCAATTTACAGTACAGTTAACTTTTGAATGTGTGCTCAGGGGAACACCTGGCATATACTGGGTTAACGGGAGCTTATGGTTTCATGTGGCCCATGTGCCAGGATCAATCCTCTGTGAATATCAAATATTAACCCCCAAACATGATGTGGACATAGTCGTATGTTCACACATATCAGATTTCATGCAGATTTCAATTCAGATTCTGCATCCTATGTACAGTTCTGTAACATATTTTGGCAGGTTATTCATCTCTTTATGCATTTTATTATGTTTGCAGCTATAAATCAGTCAAAAATCTAATCCTTAAAAGGGTTGTCTCTCCACTTGAAAAAAAAAAGTGGGGGGGGGGGGCCAAAACAAGATGCCTTAAGAAACAAAGCATTTCAAATTATTCCATACATAGAAAAATGGTAGATCCTAAATTATATCCAGATCAGTATCTGGAATCATTTAAAAATGTTGGCATCTATATTCTGTATGAATCAGTCCGAAATATGACCTGTACTATGCAGAAAGAGAATTATACTGTAGTAAGATGGAAGGATGAACAGATAGATATGTGGTAGAAATGTGAACGAAAATAGAAGATAGATCGACACATGATTACACAAAATTAATATTAGAAATGTAGATGGCCGAATAAGCTGACAAATAGCTAGAAAGGATACATAGATAAACAAACAAACAGAAAGATAAAGAGATGTGATAGATAGATAGATAGATAGATAGATAGATAGAGTCCACAAGAGAGAAGCACCAAAGGGTTAAATTGTGCAAAAATGGATGAAAATAGGTCAACAGCTTATTGGCCATATAAGTATCTCTAAAAAGACACAGACAGCACTCCAAAAATAATGAAAGAATGTAGGACTTTATTAGCCACCAAGCTCAAAATCTCAGTTCCTATACAACTGCTTCAGAAAAGTTGTATAGGAACTTAAACGTTGCACTTGGGGACTAATAAAGTCCTTCCATATGTTTTTTCACCATTTTTGGAGTGCTGCCTGTGTCTTCTTGGAGTTGAGTAGATAGATATGATACAGAGATCAGATACTGTATATAAATAGATAGTGTAACCGATGGCTGGTCAGGTAATGGAGGGGATGTACATCTCACCCAGACTACTAAGGTGGGTGAGATGAGAAAACTCCAGAAAGAACATTCCTCAGCAGATAACTATTGTCTGCTGAGGGTTATTTCAGAGTTCCAGTAACTGGGCTGGATTTTTAGGAATGGCAGGTAGGATTGGTAGTGGGACCTGTCATTCCACCCCCCTCCAGTCCACACTTTGGGGATGTTCCGGCAGCGACTCAGCTGCATAGAGTCTCCTCGTCAAGGAGGCTTAAGAAGTCAGCTCCAGCAGCAGACTGTGGGCAGAGCTTGGCTGGAGAGCTGACAGAGAGGTCATATTTTTGGATCTGTGTCCTGACTGATTCTACTTGCTTTTTCGGATTTCTGTTATTCTAGGTGAGGTAACCTATTCTATGTTTCGTTAGAGCCTAGCCGGGCAGGGATTTATTTTTGTATTGTTTCCTTTTGCTGCTGCACTATATTTTTGAGTGAAAATAAACTCTACCTTTGTTTTGGACTAAAGAATCTGGACTTTTGTGTCTATGCCACCCCAACTAGCAACCCCAGACCCTGACAATAGATAGATATGAGATAGATAATTTATTGTTATTCGATACATGTCTGCAAAGACCCCCAAGTATAATGATAGTATTTGTGATGCCCGTGGTGTCACTTACCGATCCCGGCCCAGCCAGGATTGGTAAGTAAATAGGGCCTGTAACGGCCTATTAAACGGCCTATTAAATTTAAAAAAAAAACAAAAAAAAACGCAGCGGTAGCGGCTGTCACCGGGCCTCCTAATGTCCCGGGCCCTGTGGCAGCCGCTACCACTGCTACCACAGTAGTTACCCCACTGTAGATAAAAAGAGAGATGAGATAGATATAAGATAATAGCTAAATTATAGTTAGATAGGTAGATATTAATGATAAGGTGGATTGTAGATAGATGAATAGATAGTTGCACGGACAGATAAGTGATTGATACAGTGACATAACTACTGGCGTAGCAGCTGCTGCTGGGCCCCTGATCTTGAGGGCCCCAGTGGGCTCCTGTTGATTTTTTTTAATAGAGCTAATGGGCCCTATTTACTTATTGTCTCCGTTCCCCTTCTGCCTATACACAGACTATAATATCTCAAAGAGGCCCCTTCATACAGTATAATGTCCCATAACGGCCCCTTCACACGGTATAATGTCTCATAGTGGCCCCTGCACCGAGTATAATGTCCCATAGTGGTCACTCCATACAGTATGATGTCCAACAGCGGTCCCTTCAAACAGTATTATGTCCCATAGTGGTCCCTTCATACAATATTATATTACATAGTAGCCCTTTCACACAATATTATGTTCCACAAAGGCCCCACAATGTTCGTTGCAAATATTGCAAAAATTTCAGACTCAGCATAATACTGTGTGGAGGGGCCAAGGTCGGGACAATATTGCTTGAAAATCTTTTATCTATGTAATACAAAGGTGACACAATCGCATCTAACAACAAAGTTTTGACAAGTGAGTGTTGTATTTCATGGCTTGTCCCTCTAGGTGGCGATGTTGCAGTTCTAATGCTGGGTGCCTGTGATGGGTATAGCAAATCCATTTATCTAATTAAGACACTTGATTGCGCTTAGAAAAACCAGGATGATTTATTAAATCCAGTCTCTCAATGATTCATGTAACACAATTTTCTATATTCAGGGACCATGAGATAATGGCATACTTGGACTTTGGCTAACAATTCCCGTATTTGGATAAGTCACTTTAATTTTCCAAAATAGATTATAACTAGACAGTCTGGAGGCCACAGGGGACATATACAGTGGGGCAAAAAAGTATTTAGTCAGTCATCAATAGTGCAAGTTCCACCACTTAAAAAGATGAGGCGTCTGTAATTTACATTATAGGTAGACCTCAACTATGAGAGACAAAATGAGAAAACAAATCCAGAAAATCACATTGTCTGATTTTGTAAGAATTTATTTGAAAATTATGGTGGAAAATAAGTATTTGGTCACCTACAAACAAGCAAGATTTCTGGCTCTCACAGACCTGTAACTTCTTCTTTAAGAGTCTCCTCTTTCCTCCACTCATTACCTGTAGTAATGGCACCTGTTTAAACTTGTTATCGGTATAAAAAGACACCTGTGCACACCCTCAAACAGTCAGACTCCAAACTCCACTATGGTGAAGACCAAAGAGCTGTCAAAGGACACCAGAAACAAAATTGTAGCCCTGCACCAGGCTGGGAAGACTGAATCTGCAATAGGCAACCAGCTTGGATTGAAGAAATCAACTGTGGGAGCAATAATTAGAAAATGGAAGACATACAAGACCACTGATAATCTCCCTCGATCTGGGGCTCCACGCAAAATCTCACCCCGTAGGGTCAAAATGATCACAAGAACGGTGAGCAAAAAACCCAGAACCACGCGAGGGGACCTAGTGAATGAACTGCAGAGAGCTGGGACCAATGTAACAAAGCCTACCATCAGTAACACACTACGCCGCCAGGGACTCAGATCCGGCAGTGCCAGACGTGTCCCACTGCTTAAGCCAGTACATGTCCGGGCCCGTCTGAAGTTTGCTAGAGAGCATTTGGATGATCCAGAAGAGTATTGGGAGAATGTCCTATGGTCTGATGAAACCAAACTGGAACTGTTTGGTAGAAACACAACTTTTCGTGTTTGGAGGAAAAAGAATACTGAGTTGCATCCATCAAACACCATACCTACTGTAAAGCATGGGGGTGGAAACATCATGCTTTGGGGCTGTTTCTCTGCAAAGGGGCCAGGATGACTGATCCGGGTACATGAAAGAATGAATGGGGCCATGTATCGTGAGATTTTGAGTGCAAACCTCCTTACATCAGCAAGGGCATTGAAGATGAAACGTGGCTAGGTCTTTCAACATGACAATGATCCAAAGCACACCGCCAGGGCAACGAAGGAGTGGCTTTGTAAGAAGCATTTCAAGGTCCTGGAGTGGCCTAGCCAGTCTCCAGATCTCAACCCTATAGAAAACCTTTGGAGGGAGTTGAAAGTCCGTGTTGCCAAGCGACAGCCCCAAAACATCACTGCTCTAGAGGAGATCTGCATGGAGGAATGGGCCAACATACCAACAACAGTGTGTGCCAACCTTGTGAAGACTTACAGAAAACGTTTGACCTCTGTCATTGCCAACAAAGGATATATAACAAAGTATTGAGATGAAATTTTGTTACTGACCAAATACTTATTTTCCACCATAATTTGCAAATAAATTCTTACAAAATCAGACAATGTGATTTTCTGGATTTGTTTTCTCATTTTGTCTCTCATAGTTGAGGTCTACCTATGATGTAAATTACAGACGCCTCTCATCTTTTTAAGTGGTGGAACTTGCACTATTGGTGACTGACTAAATACTTTTTTGCCCCACTGTAGCATCCGAATATTTTTTTCATAGCCACATAGCCACAAAGGTGTATCTATGTTCTAGTCTATGGGATCTGCTTGTATTCCCAGGTAACCGCTTTTTCATGCATATAAGTTTCCTTTTGGGGGGGTCCGATGTGAACCGGGCCTTACATAGAAATGTCTTGAGTAATAATTTCCTACCCAGTGGTATAACTACCGGGGTATCAGGTGTAGCGGCTGTCTTAGGGCCCGGGACAGCCGCTACCGCTGCATTTTTTTTCTTTTCTTAATAGGTCGTTACCGGCTGGAGTTGGGCCCTATTTACTTACCAATCCTGGCAGTGGCCACGGGCCCCACAAACATCATTATTATACTTAGGGGAGTATAATGATCGGAGGTCCAGGGGAGGTAAGGTAACATAAAAAATCATGTTACTCACCTCTCCGGGCAGTCTTCGGGCCTACCTCTGTGACTCTCCCTGACGTCACATGACCAGGGTCTGCGTCCCGGGTCATGTGACATCCTGGATGTCATTGAAGATGGCCAACACCACCGAGGACTGCAGCAGAGCCGGGGATAGGTAAGTAACATTGTTTTTAATTTTGGTACCCCGCCTTCGGTCTCCGATTATTATACTCTGGAGTCCGAAAAGATCCCAGAGTATAATAAATGTTCATGGGTGTCCACAGTGGGGCATAATAGTGTGTGCAGGGGCCACTATGGGGCATAATACTGTGTAAAGGGGCCATTATGGGGCATAATACTATGTGTAGGGGCCACTATGGGGCATAATACTGTGTACTGGGGCCACTATGGGGCATAATACTGTGTGTAGGGGCCACTATGGGACATAATACTGTGTGTAGGGGCCACTATGGGGCATAATACTGTGTACTGGGGCCACTATGGGGCATAATACTGTGTGTAGGGGCCACTATGGGGCATAATACTGTGTACTGGGGCCACTATGGGACATAATACTGTGTGTAGGGGTCACTATGGGGCATAATACTGTGTGTAGGGGCCACTATGGGGCATAATACTGTGTGTAGGGGCCATTATGGGGCATAATACTGTGTGTAGGGGCCATTATGGGGCATAATACTGTGTGTAGGGGCCACTATGGGGCATAATACTGTGTGTAGGGGCCATTATGGGACATAATACTGTGTGTAGGGGCCATTATGGGGCATAATACTCTTGTGTAGGGGCCATTATGGGGCATAATACTGTGTGTAGGGACCACTATGGGACATAATACTGTGTGTAGGGGTCACTATGGGACATAATACTGTGTGTAGGGGTCACTATGGGGCATAATACTGTGTGTAGGGGTCACTATGGGGCATAATACTGTGTGTAGGGGTCACTATGTGACATAATACTGTGTGTAGGGGTCACTATGGGGCATAATACTGTGTGTAGGGGCCATTATGGGGCATAATACTGTGTGTAGGGGCCACTATGGGGCATAATACTGTGTGTAGGGGCCATTATGGGACATAATACTGTGTGTAGGGGCCATTATGGGGCATAATACTCTTGTGTAGGGGCCATTATGGGGCATAATACTGTGTGTAGGGACCACTATGGGACATAATACTGTGTGTAGGGGTCACTATGGGACATAATACTGTGTGTAGGGGTCACTATGGGGCATAATACTGTGTGTAGGGGTCACTATGTGACATAATACTGTGTGTAGGGGTCACTATGGGGCATAATACTGTGTGTAGGGGCCACTATGGGGCATAACAAACAAACCCTGTGAAGTCTGATACAGCAGTCATATTCTCTTACTTCCTCGCCATCATGGTAACCTAACTTTGTATATCAAGGGATAAGAGAGGGACAGAAGGGGGTTTGGCTGGAGGATTTACACAGAGTTTGATTGTAGTCTGTAACTATACAGACTATACTATGTTTTGTTTCAGTTGTACTGGGGCTATACACACGTTTTAGCGTCAGCTGACTTTGTGAAGCACGGGCAGGGCTATGGTGGTTGGGTGTGTGACTGCAGGATCTGACTACACAAGGTTTGTTTGTAGTCTGTCACCATGGAAACACATTCGCAAAATTCAAATCTAGATCTGTCAACCCAGGATGATGAATATGAGAGAGCAAATCACTGGACATGACTAGCCATAAAGTATGAAGTTTCCAGTGTACCCCCGTTGTAGAATATTTCTGATACACCAGAGAAATCAGTGCTGTGAAACCCCCAAATGTAGCAAATACAAAGCTCCTCTCCAGATAAGATAAATATAAACCATTGAATATAATGCGAGTCTACCTCCTGACCCCAGCCATCCCATATAAAGACAGGACAGGCCTGCACTCTAATGTGCACTTTAGTAGTTTAGTTACTGTGAATAATGGAATCTCAGTGCTGAGCCCCCTGGACCTCCGATTACTATACCCCAGTGTCAGAAAAGACCCCAGAGGATAATAAGTTGTTGGGGTCGTCCAATCAATACTGTTGCTGCGGGACCTACAGTAGTTACCAGTCCCCACTCCTGCTATTTACATTGCAGTTTTTATAACTTATATTAACAGCAAAGTGTTTTGCAACTGCCATCAGCTACATCGTAGAGGGACACACTCCTGTGCCGCCACCCTCGGGTCCCTATGGATCAGGGGTTTAGTGTTCAAAATCGCCCTATTGGAAAGCCATCATTGACTGCATTAAAAAAGCAAACCCTTATATTTAACTAGAGATGAGTCTCATTGGACTCATCTCTGGTTCTTCAGTTCTCCAGTGAAGACAGGGACGTGCACCAGACCTTGGACGCATGCGCAGTGAGGCTGAGGTCCACTCTAGTTTCACTGAACAATATAGCAGCATCGGAAGTACAGCTGCAGTGTGAGTATAAATCTTTTTTATTTTTAGTATCCACAAGAGCCTGTTGGTGGGTTATTGTCCCAATTCACCCTGACAGGTACCCTGTAAATATCAAGCCACTTCTGGCCATGGGTAGCTTGGGCAATGCTTGACGTCAGTAAACCAGACATGCAAATTCTCCCATGGTGCAACTCATACAGTAACTTTCAGAGTCAGCAAGCTAAAGTCTCCAGAAGCTACCAGAACAACGAACCCCGTGATGAGCTGCACTTAAAGCAAAAAAGAAATACTAAGCATCCAAATACACTGTCTACTAATAAGTATTTGGACACCCATGCAAATGAAGATATCTGCAGTCGTGATGTACGTCACGCCTTCCGCCATTAAATAGGAAACAGCATTGGCATTAGTGCATTGGCATTAGTCACATGCAAGATGCCATGAAGTGCAGAGTTGTCCGATTTTGAGAAAGGGGTAATTGTGGGGTACCACAGAAATGGTCGATCCTTAAGGGACATTGCAAGCGAACTGAAATACCCAAAATTAACAGTGGCCTATGTGATTACAAAGTGGAAGGTGAACGGTGATTGTCGGAATGTGCCCCAAGTCGGCAGACCCCCGAAACTGGGAAATAGAGACCGAGTGCAGGCCAGAGAAACCACAACCAGCCGATGGCTCACATACACCAGGAGTTTCACCAGGCATCCGGGAGTATTGTGTCGATCAATCCCATCCGTAAGGAAGCGTCTGCTGGTTCTACCAACTATTGAATAGAAATAAATGTTGTTTTTCTATTCTACCGCAGGTGTCCAAATACTTATTGGTAGACAGTGTATAACAGGATACAGAGATCAATGCAACACATACATAGTGTAGTGCTCCATGTCATTATAATGCAATGCCAAGCTCCCTTACTCTGCTTCGCACGCATCTCACACTCAGGTTAACTCTTCCTGCACCTGTCGCAAGCATGCCTGGCACCTTTCACATGAATGTGTTATGACTCTTCCTGGCAGATAATAATGAGGCAGATTCTTTGTTCCCCTGGAGATACGACGCTACCATACGATACTCTTCTCTCACATACATGCATGTGTCTGGGTGAGTCGGGAGGGATAGCTCTCAGGTAAACAAGATACTGCAAGTACAGATATAACCTAGCCAAGTTTCACATGACTTTTAATGTGTTCAAGTGTAACTGCCCTTTGACTTTTTTCTTTGCTGTTGTATAGGGACAGGTTTGGTTATTATTTTTGTAATATACATTATTTACCTATTCTACTTTCTTTTTGCAGAAAACAATTACTAAAGTTCTCCCTATCAATGCTTGCTAGGAAGATCCATCCTGTATTCACCTTGTACTGCCAATATATACAGCTATAGCCAAAGGGGTATCACGTCACATAACTGTGTCTCTCATAGGACAGCTGAGTCTCAGATTTGTTGCAGCTCTAGTTATAACAAAAATGGAGAAATAACTAGTTTAAAATACAGTTGGGAAGGTGATTTTTACATGTTGCTGTGTATACTCCAATATTGATGACATATAAAATGTAAGGCTTTCAGCTTTCAAAGGACACCAGAACCACTTTTCTAGGTAGTATAACATAAGATATAGCTATTTGTTGCTATATCTGTATATACTGGCAATACAGGATGACTATTGGAAGGATCTCCCTAACAAGACTTAGTTAGAACATTGCTAGGGAGAACTCTACAACCTGTTTTCTACAAAAAAACCCAAAAACGGCAATATAAAAAATATTCAGTAAACCCTTCAGCAAACAATACGATAGTTACACTTTCAGTAAACCGTTTCTAATCACATTAATTCAACTTTTTTCCATTGCCTTCCAATGGCTTTTGTTGTGAGTTATTAGATTCAAGTTGAAGATGGCTACATGTAAAGGTAGTCCATCACCTCCAGCATATTGTCACCACCATGTTACAGAGCACATAACAGTGATATACAATACACCTTTATAATGTATGCCGTTTTTGTAAATTGGGAGAAAAACAACTTAGATCTTATACAAATAAGACAGTTGGTGCATTGGGGGCGGGCCTTCAGTCATGGGTGCACTGCTCTTGTTGTTGAAGTAGGATGGGTGATGTCATAGTAGTGGGATTATCAACTTTCACTGCACACGGTGGCGCAAGCAGTAGATAGTAGAGGTCTGAATGGCAAGAGCAGTGCTCCAGGAAGCTGAAGCCCCGACTTCAAAGTTGTTTTTTTCTTAATCTACAAACATGACATACATTATTATTTATTTATTATGCTTACTTGTATAGCGCCATCATATTCCGCAGCACTTTACAGATATTGTCAGTCACTGTCCCATATAGGGCTCACAATCTACAGTCCCTATCAGTAAGTCTTTGGTGTGTGGGAGGAAACCAGAGTACCCGGAGGAAACCCATGCAAACACGGGGAGAACATACAAACTCCTTGCAGATGTTGTTCTTGGCAGGATTTGAACCCAGGACTCCAGCACTGCAAGGCTGCAGTGCTAACCACTGAGCCACCGTGCTGCTACATAAAAAAAGGTAGGTTGTGTATCAGTGTAATGTGCTCTGTAACACGATGATGACAGATGAATATGCTTGGGAGAAGTGATAGACTTCCTTTAACAATTGGAGCAGTGTAAAGATTACTACAGAGAGTAGCCTGCGTTCTGCTGACAGGTCTCGCTGGCCAGTTATGTAAGAGTTAACACTTATTTCCTGAAGTTGTGTAGTCTCCTCAGCAAGTTGGCTCGCTTGCTCCCAGTGCCAGTATTGGTACACCAGGATGGCAAACATTTGTATCTATTTTTGTCCAAGTAATGAATCACAGGAAAAGTTTCATGTCACCCCCTGACTTATTAAAATAAAGCCGTGGCCTGGATTTATCTCTGTGTATTTGTCTGTAGGGTCCGTGTATTTAGTTAGCTGACATGCGGACATTTTTTGTTTTATTAGGAACGATCTTAATGATACAGTCCTAAACTGTGTGTGATGAATCGCAATATATAACATATCCGCAGTAACCTGTTAATCCGCATGTTAGGCCGTGTGCCAGCAGTAACACTCATAAGCTTCTTGCAAGAAGATGGATATTACATTACTCTAGAAAGCTCCTGACCGTGTTGTGTGGCATATGTCAAAACAGCAGAAAGGTGGTGACACCTAGGCCACCGCAAATCAGTTTGCAGACATCACAACCTTCTGCTGAGCGCTGCAGAAAATCAAGCACAGCACCATACATTGTATAGTGGCCTTGCTTGGTATTGTAGCTCAGTCCCATTCACTTACATGGGACTGAGCTGCTCATAGGTCTCCCTGCTATTGATCATGATTTACATAGCCGATATGGAGTGCTGTTACCACTTCAAACAGCAAGGTTCCCGGGTGTCAGACAACCACTAAGAATAAGTCATCAATTGATAAGTCCTTAGGAAAAGCCACTTTTGATACCTGTTCTATGCACGACACAGGGCCAGAAATAAGAACTGAGCTGCAGTAGCGTCACCATCAACTATGCAGGGCACAGAGTCAATTGCTTCCAGCCCTGTGTGGTGCATAGTATGGGAGTCAGAAGTGGATATCTGCTCTATTGTGGTGGGTTTAGTGGGAGCTGTATAAATCCATATGTAATAAGCGCCCCCTAGTGGTGACTGGCAGGCAGCTTTATTTTTATCTTTATAGCCACCCATCTCTTTCACTCATCATTTCCATAAGTGTACTTGATAACTGGTTTGTAAAGCCAGACAACCTCTTGAAGACACCAATGTGTGTGCCGAAACAACAAAAATTTGTCTTAGAGAAAGTTCTTAAGTCATGGTTCATGTGCTTAACACATTTCCTCTATCTGGCAAAAATTCCTAGAAGATCTCACTCTTACAATGAATACAGAACTGACACTTGATTTATTTGGTGATGTATTCCAGAACCTTTTATAAAATCTCACTTTTTGACATTACGGCTGGTAACACGTCTATAGTTAGCAAGTAAAAAAGTGCCTAGAAAACCATGAGAATGAAAGGGGTTGTCCAGTTTAAAGAACGTATCGGGCTTATGTGTCAAGGTGAAGATACATGATAACATGATGCATCCATAGCATCCCCATATATGTACCGTCTTACATGCCATTACCTAACTCGCATTGGCTTTACCAAGTTAGCACCATTGGCAGGGGGTGTCAGCGGTAACATAGGGCAAGCACAGCATCTAAAGGGTTGTTTGCAGTCATTGCCTCATCATTAGCCCCTCCACACTGTGATTAGGAGAAGCAATTGAGTTGTTATAGCAACCAGGGCTTTGATCAGGCATCTTTGACTTCTTATTAAAGGGAGTGTGTCACCATTAACAACATATCAATCCAGACCCGCAGATACATAGGTTAGGGTCACTTGAATCAAATGGTGTTTTCGCCTTGTGAATTGCTGCCTCCACTGCTGAAATATGGCTGTTTTTGCCAATATGTAAAGGAACTCTTTGGAGCAATGGCAGTGCCCTCATTGCTCCAAAAAGTTAATTTGCATACTGAGTTGACATATTAATTTCTGGGGACAGACTCTCTTTAAGCACTGTCACTGGCTGTCAGCATCATTGTAACAGAAGATCTCTTCATCAAGGCTCAACCTTAATCTTAAAAATAAAATGTTAAACATTTTTTAAAAATAAAAAGATAAAAAAAACTTAAAATTGTCTTTTAAACATGCAAAAAGTCTTTACTATGCAAAAAAACCCCAACCAAATAAAAACAATAAAAAAACAAATCTATTGATTATCCAAAAATGCTCAAACAGTCATAACTATCTCAAAATGGCACCAATAAAAAGTACAGCTCATCCTGCAGAAAACAAGTCCTCAACCAACTCAGTGAATGGAAAAATAAAAAAGGTACAACTTTTAGAATGGCATAACTCAAAAACAAATTACTTTTTTTTTTTTTAGAACTGTGTTTTTAGTAAACCCCCCCAAAATCTACACAGGTTTGATATTGCTATTTTTGACAGCAATTCCAAAAAAAGTGATGTGAATAAGCCCCTTCTACAGGCAAGAAAGGTCTGATGAAGGTGGGTTTTTTTTGTAGCTTGTGAGCCCCACATAGAGCTCACAATGTACATTTTTCCCTATCAGTATGTCTTTGGAATATGGGATGGAAATCCATGCAAACACGGGGAGAACATACAAACTCCTTGCAGATGGTTTTATGCCCTTGGCGGGATTTGAACACCAGGACTCCAGCGCTGCAAGGCTGCAGTGCTAACCACTGAACCACCGTGTGGCCCCGATGAAGGTGTTTTTTAATCGACGTTAGGTCTTTGAAAACTGGCACAGTTGTGTGAATAAGGACTACCGTATATACTCGAGTATAAGCCGAGGCCCCTAATTTTACCACAAAAAACTGGGAAAACTTATTGACTCGAGTATAAGCCGAGGAGGGGGGGAATGCAGCAGCTACTGGAAAATTTCAAAAATTAAAATGGTCGGAGTTTTTGGGTGCAGTAGTTTCTGGGTGATGGGAAAGGGGAGGGGGTGTTTTGGTTGTCTGTCTGCCCCTTCCATGAGCTTGAGGACTGTTTTTAATTCCCCCACTTGGAATTCAGCCTGGCTGAATATAGGGTATCTGCAGTGCTCCTATTAACCCCTTCCCGACGGAACAGGAGCACTGCAGATCCCCTATATTCAGTAGACCGGGCACTTTCAGACACAGGGATACCTAATGTGTATGTGTTTTACAGTAATTCTCTACTTTTGTATGTAGTCCAGGGAAAGGAGTGATTTACAACTTTTAATTTTTTTTAATTTTTTTTAAGCTTCTTTTTTTCCACCCACTATTTTATGGGAGATTCTATACATTGATATTGCTGCTGGTCATAGACCTCCCCCCCCCCTAAAAAAAAAAAAAATATATATATTTTTTTTTGCTGACTCGAGTATAAGCCGAGTGCTTAAACTGTGCTAAATAATTCGGCTTATACTCAAGTATATACGGTAAGTACAATAAATTATGCTGTACGGTGCATGGTACGAAATTCATAATGTAAAATAAATAATGCCCAATCTGGTGTTTTTTCATCCCTTCAAGAAAGAGTTATTGAAATTGAAGTTATAGACATCCTAAAATGGTGCTATGGGAAAATATAACTTATCCTGCAAAAACAAGCAGTCACTAAACTACACCGACAGAGAAAAAAATATGCAGAATACATCCAAGAAAAAAAAAGAATAAAAACAAGGTTGCATCCTTAAAGACAAAAACCTGCCTAATCCCTAAGGGGTTAAAAAGTGCAAATTGAATTCCTGCTTTTCCTAAATTTTTGGCCCACTATTAAGATTCCCCCTGCATGATCTACACAAGCTGGCCATACACATTAAATGTTATTATTGCCTGAACCTCCCAATTCCGAGGGGTTCGGCAGACCATCTAATGTGCATGGGGTTCTCCGGCACTCCCCCGGCCCACCAGAGCTTAGAGTAGTTATCTCTTACCTCATATAGATCTTCTAACCTGGATAAGTTGTTGCCCATGGTTGGACCCATATGAACTTTGTCATCCATGTCTGATTATTCTTAAAGGGGTATTGTCAGAATCACAACTCATCATAACGCAACAGAATAGATGATAAGTGTCTGATCCATGGGGGTCTGTCTACTGGGACCCCAAAAAGGAGTTCTGTGCCCACCCATTTGAAAACTGGTTCTACATTCAAAGTCTATGGGACTTTCGGAGATGACCAAGAACACAAGTCCCTTGTTTTCGTAATTGGTCAGGCCCTCAGTGTTTAGACATAAGGGGGCACTATTTAGGCTTTGTTTTGGGCTCCATAAACAACCCCAGCCTCATTATTCACACAATGTTAATAGCAGCAGCACCTAATGTTCTGTAGACGTAGCACTTAATGTGAGGCAGGAATTGAATTTGCCATCGACTCGGGACAATTTATTTTCCAAATTGATCTTGATGTGCTTCTCGCTGTCAATAATTGAGTAAAATGACAGAACTGCGTGGGAGTCGATTAATAGGAATTCACTGAGGACAGACGCATTACACAGAGGCGAAAAGTATATAGATAAAGGGGTATCTAGGACATCTATAGCATATCCACAGGGGGGACTTTGAAAGAGGGTCTCCATTTTCCCAGAAAGACTACCATGCTTGGCTGTGTCTGATACTGAAGTTTCATTTACCTGCAATGCCAGACTTGGCCTGTCAACAAGTGTGGCGCCGTTTCTAGAAAAATAAAACAAGTTGGTCTTACAGTGTAGATTGGTTCTGCAGTTTTTTTAAGGTTGCCTTCTTTTACAAACATTAAAACAGACCATCAGCTGAAATTCTGAATGTGACAATCAGTTTGGGATGTTGACTACTTGGACAAGTATTTTCTAAGATGCCAAAATTAATCATTGATTAATAATAATTATGAAAATCTGAAAGTATTATGAAAATTAAATAATAATGATCTATTCACACACCACAGATATGTTGCAGAATTATTTGCCACTGTCCCCTTTGATAGATGGTTGCAGAAATGTATGCACATGAGACCATAACAACCCCATTTATATGTATATGTTTATGAATCTTCCATTTTAGAAGTTTCTAGAGCAAATCTGCCACATGTGAGCAACCCTAAGCTTATAGGAATTCAGAATTTTTTCTAAGTAAGGAAACTGTCAGCAAGAGTTAAACCACCTACTGACAGTGTCCACCTAAACTTCCGAATTTTTTTCTTCTTTCTTGAACAGAGTAATGTGTATTGATGCTACCTGACAACTCCTCAATGGAGGGTTGTCAGGGAAAGAAGGATCTTATGGCCAAAGCAGAGCTCAGCCGGCAGATATGTAATGTGCATGGTTGACTTAAAGGGATTTTCCAATGAACATTATCATATTTAAATTTGCCTTCAATTTAAAGGTAAATATTTTTACAAATGAAATAATTAACATTTTTGCAGTTTTAAAGATTTTCTCTAACTATCACAGTGATGACAGTGATTTGTCGTGATCGGTTGCCAATGGATACGACCATGAATGCAGGAACTTTCTATGGTCAGAATGACGTCCATGATGTCCTTATTGTGTTATCAGAAAGAGACACGAAATGTATGAGAAGATAAAAAAAAACCCATTTATACAAACCTTCCCTCACCTCTTTTGGGTCTCCTCGCAGCGTCTGGCGCTCTTTTTTTGCCTCCATGTTGACATTGTGCCCCCAGGGTCACCGATGAGGCCTGTGATTGGTCCTCAGTAGTGACATGGGTACACCGAGCGCCATGACATCAGAGGAGGCCAAAAAGAGAAAAGGGAAGGTGAATATAAATGGTTTTTTTTTTTTTTGTCACCTCACCAGAGCCTCCAGCCGTGAAAACAACAGAACATTTTATCCGCTTTTCATGGCTGTTACACTCCATGTGAATACAGTCTTACACGACAGGTAAGAGTCAGTCACTTGCCTATCCTGTACCAAAATGTGCCACCTCTGATACATACATGTCTTCTCCAGAACAGGAGTTTGCCAACACCTGTGATTAGGTGCAGGGTCACATTGATGCCTTTTCATGCTGGGCCCCTTTCCTATAGTATCTGGCCCAGGGGAGGTGATTAAATATAACATATACTTTTACTCATCTCTCCTGGGACTCTGATGGCTTCTAGCATCTTCTTGGGGGCTCTTCCAGTCTGTGACTGAGGTCAGACACCCCAGACATCACTGTGATTGGGCCCCAGCAGTCAATTGGGGCGCGCTGGCATAATGACATCAGCCACTATCTTGTAGATCTCTTAGGACCACACAGATCAGATGTTTACCACCACACGCATCTCCCGGTATTGTTTCCATGCTCACTCACAATATTCTTGATTTCCACAGTTGTGGGTACTATAGTTATAGAAGTCATTTTAATGTTATCAATTCCAAGAACTATGCTGCTCCATGCATAGTGTAGAGGTGGTTTAACCACACTGTGTCGGTACAGCTGATCTGCAGGGGTCCTAGCGGTGGACCCCTAGAAACAATTCCACTAGTGGGTCCTACACATCCCAGTCTGACACTGGTTAGGTGACTGACTGCCACATCCAGAGTATGAATGAAAATTCTGCTGTTGCCATCTTCTAGAAGTGTATGGAAACAGGAAAGATAGGGCTGGGAACTCTGTTCTGAAAATGGGACCCATACCCTGTCTCCCCCGAAAATAAGACCCCCCCCCCCCTTCACCTTCTGTATCACATACAACCGGCAGTCATGCCGGCGCTCCGCTAAGGAAGCATCAGCATGACTGCCGATTGTTCCCCGCTCCAGCCGCTGCATAAGACATCCCCCGAAAATAAGAAAGGTTATGTATTTCGTTAGATAATTTAATATAAGAAACTGTCTTATTTTCGGGGAAACAGGGTATCTATCTTATAGACTGGGGGTTTAGTGTCCCAAATAGCTCACACCCGAATTAGAAAGAAAACCTTTATATTTATGAGTTTCACTGCATATGAGCCCGAGGTCCAGCGCATGCGCAGTGAAACTGAGATATACTTTCCCCGCTTCACTACTCTCCTACTCTTCTCTTCACTACTCTTCTCCTACTGGCACAAGCGCCAGGAGGAGAAGAGTAAGGATTTTATTTTCTCAATGTGGATGTGGATAGCTTTACAAAAGAGCTATTTGGGACACTAAACTCCTGTTTCATAAGGAACTGTAGTGTCCTATATCGTCCTGACACCTTCCCTTTATATTGGACTGCACATAGTCCCACTGCTTACGCTAGATTCAAACCTGCGTTCAGGGTCTCCGTTCTGTGGTTTCTGTCTTCTGCATACCAGAAGACGGAAACCACAGACCGGGTCCGGCCGTGAGCGGCGGTGAGCGTTTTATGCTCTCCACCGCGAAACTGTTTTTTAAAATCCGGACACAGAGTACTGCATGTCCGACTCTGTGTCCGGATTATAAAACCCGGTTTCGCGGCAGAGAGCATAAAACGCTCACCGCTGCTCATGGCCGGACAGCTGAGAAAGAGTCCTGCAGGTTTCCGTCTCCTGCCTCTGTTTTATGCAGGAAACGGAAACCTGCAGTACGGAGAGCAGAACGCAGATGTGAACGAGCCCTTAGCCTTAGGTATTCCTTATTATTACACCAGTGACCTCCATCCTATGGCTCTGCAGCTATTCCAAAACTACAACCCCCACCATACGGGAAGTTGTACTTTAACAACAGCTTAAAATCCACATTTTGGTGACAACTGACACATAGTATTAAGTACTATAAGTGAACTTTTACCTTCTCTGAACGTTTCAGTATTTTTTTTTGTTTTTTTTCCACCTTACAATTAACAATAGACAATAGGACAGTGCGTAATAATAACGTCTCAAGTCTGCCAGAGACATAACAAACAAACAGGCATAGACGTCCAACAACGACATTGAGTGACCATGACAGCATTATAAGACGTTTGAAGGTCTAGACATAACTAGATGGCATGAGAGGACGGGGGGAGGGATTATAATAGAATACAGGTAGGTTAGTGCCGAGCCGACCACCTGGAAGTGATGGAATAGAAGGGTTCGCAGGGTTAGAGAACTATCGTAGACAACAGAAGACAACTGTGAGAGTGGAGAACTGCACGTTCCATTTTTAAAGATTTTGTGTAAATTGCAGCCAATGCCCTGCGGGAACACATCCTTATACATGAGTAACACATTTGTCACCATATACAACCCTCTATGTACTCTTCAGACTTGACGTCACATGATGCCAAGTCTGGAAACTGAGAAACGATGGGAAGCTTTCTTTAGTGATACTGTAGCACGTAAGCATTAATAATGCAGGAATCTGAGCTTTTACCTTTATTTGGTAAATCCGAGAAAATATTCTTTGGATGGTATGTCAGGGGTTAATTGGGAATCAGGAAGGGGGGCACTGAAGACTGTGAATCGCTACAAAGGTCAGTCAATTATTAGCCTATAGCTGCTACTTAGAAGGACACGGACAGGAGCCAAAGTTCATAAAACGTCAGATTTTACAGATATATTTCACATTTCCTTTTTGACTAAATCTTCAGTATCTTGGTCCAATACTCAGAAAGTCTTGGAACGTATCTTCAATAGAGTTTATAGATATCATAAAATCCTTGAAGAGGCCTCACTGAAGAATGTATTCAAGACCCTAGAGATTATTATTATATATAGTTTCCAGTTTTATAAAAATAAATCATAATCTCTTTATAAACAATAACGTTCCGCAACTTTTTAATACTTTTTGTTCCATTTTTTCACTATTTAAGATCTCTGCTTGCTGTCAGTGAATGATAATACTCATAGTAATCCTGTATATATCTAGTCCTGATCTCAGCTTCGGAGTATTTACCCTTGTATCCAGTCTGGACAATGCTCTGTGAGCTCAACAATCTGGACTAGACATTGTAGCAAACTCCTAGAGAGGTCTGGACCGATGCTTCGCTGTGTTTAGCTCACAGAGCATTGCCTAGATTGGATACCATTATATCCATTCCTCAAGAAAGTAAAATAGAGTGTTTACATTCACTGACAGCAAGCAGACATCCTAAAAATGAGGTAGGTGTTGTCCTAGGATCACAACTTATCACCTTCTCACTGCTACCTACTTATCACCTATATAGTAGTGTATGACCGGTGTGGCATCCCTCTGATCACACCAATGGGGGACCCATGCCCCCCACTTGGCACCTCCTCAATCATTCTCTATGGGACCGAGCAAGGCAATAAACTATTTTTGTCTGTCTCATAGACTTTGAATGGAGCGTGAATACACATGTGCGACCGTCATTCTTAAAAGTTATGAGACCCCATTTTCATGACCTAGCGGTATCTTTGTGATTTTGTGATAAGCTTTAGTTACATAAAACTAGAAATCCATTTTAACAAGACCACTTTGCATCTTAGAAAGGTACTGCTGACATCTTAGATTGGTTCTCCTACTTCTTCTAATCTGACTACATACTGTATATACTGTAGTCAGATGTTCTCAATACCTTTAGTTATCCCTATGGAACTTATATCCTTGAGTAAAGTTTACAATGCTGTAGAAAAATTATCCTAAATTCTTAGAAAAATAGTCTCAGTTTCTTGGAGATGCTTTTTAATTCTTTAGGCGAATCATTAATCTGATAAGTAACATATCTCTACTTTTGGCTCAAGAAGTTATTTGACCCCACAGATGACACAAGAACATACTAGACATGATCCTCATAAATATGAGGCGCCTAAAGTAACCTTAGAGTTTTTTAAGGAGATTTCTAAAAGCAAAGGTACTTACCTAAAGGCAGAGCTGTGAAGAATGGTAACCAGCATAAGATGAACAAGCCCACCACAATCCCCAGAGTCTTGGCTGCCTTCTTCTCCCTCGAGAACTTGAGTAACTTCAGAGATAAGGAGCTGCGAGGCGGCTGGTTCTTGCTTTTGCTATTTGGAGATCCATCATGCATGTTCCTACAGTGAATCCTCAGGGTCAACTCTTTGGAGTCAGTTCTTTCCTTCATGACACCTGCTTCCAGGTTCTTAGTGATCCTCTTGGCCACCACATAAACTCTGCAATACATCACCAGGATGACAATCAAGGGGATATAGAAGGAAGTCAAGGAGGAAAATATGGCATAATAAGGTTCTGTGGTGATATCACACACAGCTTCATCTGTATTAGTCTGCTGCTTCCACCCCAGTAATGGTCCAATGGAGATCACTATGGACAACATCCAGACACCCATCATTGCTAATATGACCCTCTTCCTGGTCACTATAGTGGGGTACTGAAGAGAGTAACGCACCCCAATGTACCTGTCTATAGAAATGGCACAAAGACTGAAAATGGAGGCTGTACAGCACAGAACATCCATGGCAGCCCATATGTCACAAAATATCCTCCCAAAGACCCAGTAGTCGACAATCTCAAGGGTGGCAGAAAAGGGTAGCACTGTGGTGCTCAGAAATAAGTCAGCAATGGCCAAGTTGATGATCAAGTAGTTGGTTGGGATCCTCAGCTGCCTGTTGGTGACCACAGAGATGATGACCATGATATTGCCCACTATGGCAACACAAATGAAGGCTCCAAGAGTGAATCCAAGGACCGTAGCCCTGATGGGGTCTATAGGTAAAGTCCCATTGGTATCAGTCTGGTTATCAGGTCCAGAACTTATATTGCTCCATGATAAAGTCGCATGAAGTGAGGAGTTGTCTCCAGGCATCTCGATTAGGTTTTCCATAGCTGGATGATGGCTACTTAGAAGCAGGCAATGCCACCTTAAAGTGATAGAAGAACAGCTAAGAACATTGTAAAGTGACCCAAGAAGTCAGGATAGAAAGTCATGTCCTTCTTCTGAGGAGTCTTCTATGTTCTTTGCAGGGATGCACCAGGAGCAGAGTGACATCTGCAAGTCACTGATGGACAGCCTTGTAGTAGAGGGTCAGGAAGGCTGAGCTGTAGGTGGGATGACATGCTGCTCCTCTAACGAACTGCACGTCTCAGGGATCTTAAGAAATAAGCTTTTAGCAGCTGCCTTTCTTAGAAGTGACATCACTGCGAAATGTCAGCTACTTCCAAGTGGCCACTAGAGGGCACAGCAAGTCAAACAAAAACTCATTATGGAGGTAAATGACAGCAGAAGCCAGGACTGGATCAGGGATTTTAATTATTATCTTCTCTGCCTGAGGCCAAGACCTATATTACACAATAGTAGGCTCAGGCCACCTAGGTGACGTGCTGGGGGACAGCCAGGTCTGGAGCATTAATAATTAGCTGAAACTTATTATGGGGTGTCTTTATATGTATATTCCATAGATAGATAGTTAGATGGGAAGTTGATAGCTAGATACATGATAGATCAATGGGAGATAGATATTTGATAGACAGCTAGTTAGAGAAATGGTTGAGAGATAGAATGATAGAAGGATGGATAACAGGTAGATAGTAGAGAAATAGGATAGATAGATAGATAGATAGACAGACAGACAGACAACAGGTAGATAGAATAGATTATAGATAGATAGATGGGAAGTTGATAGCTAGATACATGATAGATCAATGGGAGATAGATATTTGATAGACAGCTAGTTAGATAAATGGTTACGAGATAGAGAGAAATAGAACAATATTTAATAGCTAGATAGATAGATAGATAGAGTAGATAGATAGGAGATAGATAGGAGAATAGACAATAGATAGATAGTAGGTAGATAGAAGGATGGATAATAGGTAGATAGTAGATAAATAGGATTGATAGCTAGATAGACGGACAGATAGTCAACAGGTAGATAGAATAGATTATAGATAGAATAGATTATAGATAGATAGATAAATAGATAAATAGATAGATAGAAGAATAGACAATAGACAGATAGAAGGATAGATAATAGGTAGATGATAGATACAGATAGATAGATAGATAGATAGATAGATAGATAGATAGATAGACAGACAACAGGTAGACAAAATAGATTGTAGATAGATAGATAGATAGATAGATAGAAGAATAGACAATAGATAGATAGATAGATAGATAGTAGGTAGATAGAAGGATGGATAATAGGTAGATAGTAGATAAATAGGATTGATAACTAGATAGATAGATAGATAGATAGATAGATAGATAGATAGGCAACAGGTAGATAGAACAGATTATAGATAGATAGAAAGATAGATAGATAGAAGAAATAGACAATAGATAGATAGAAGGTAAGATAATAGGTAGATGATAGATAAATAGATAGATAGATAGATAGATAGATAGAGATAATAAGTAGCTAGAAGACTAGATAATAAATAGATAGAAGGATAGATAATAGTTAGAAGGATGGATAATAGGTAGCCAGTAGATAGATAGGATATATAATAGAAAGAGAGAAAAATAGAAAGATAGATAATAGGTAGATACCAGGTGAATAATAGATACAGTAGATAGATAATAGTTAGCAGATAAAAAGATATATCATAGGTAGATATTAGATTGATAGAAAGATTGATAATAAGCAGATTGTTATAAGATAGAAGGATATAAAATAGGTAAATAGTAGATAGACCTATATATATGGTAGATAGATAGAAGGATATATAATAGGTAAATAGTTAACAGACAGAAGATAGATAGATGTAGATAGATGACAGCTAAATAGCTAGTTTCATAGCTATAAAACAGAAAGAGAAATAGCAGATACATAAATAGAGGGATAGATATGAGATTATAGGGATGGATAGATATGAGATAGATCTGAAAGATGTGCATAGATTGATATAATATATAGTAATTGAATGTATCAATTTGTTACACATGATTTGTACACTAATGAGTTTATAATTGTTCATTATGGTATTAGAAAAACACGAGCCTCACTAATACCACAAATACAAGGTACGTGTAACTCTGCTGAACAAAAGAAATTGGAAAAAAGTAATAAAATATAATTTATAATATAATACAGTTAATATAGTAAAATGACCAAATAAAAAAAATATTTAAAGACAACACCCTAATAAGGCTATACAATAGGGCCTGACATGAGAATAACTGGGGATGGATATACAGTTTACTGAAATTCATAATCTCAACAAATCTCTATCAAAACCTGTGTCCAACCATAATATATTGATTTCTTTCATGGGTGGACTAGTGGGTTGTTGGGACAAGGACGTGTTATATCCTTATACCATATACAGTCCTATGAAAAAGTTTGGGCACCCCTATTAATCTTAATCATTTTTTGTTCTAAATATTTTGGTGTTTGCAACAGCCATTTCAGTTTGATATATCTAATAACTGATGGACACAGTAATATTTCAGGATTGAAATGAGGTTTATTGTACTAACAGAAAATGTGCAATATGCATTAAACCAAAATTTGACCGGTGCAAAAGTATGGGCACCCTTATCATTTTATTGATTTGAATTCCCCTAACTACTTTTTACTGACTTACTGAAGCACAAAATTGGTTTTGTAACCTCAGTGAGCTTTGAACTTCATAGCCAGATGTATCCAATCATGAGAAAAGGTATTTAAGGTGGCCAATTGCAAGTTGATCTCCTATTTGAATCTCCTCTGAAGAGTGGCATCATGGGCTACTCAAAACAACTCTCAAATGATCTGAAAACAAAGATTGTTCAACATAGTTGTTCAGGGGAAGGATACAAAAAGTTGTCTCAGAGATTTAACCTGTCAGTTTCCACTGTGAGGAACATAGTAAGGAAATGGAAGACCACAGGGACAGTTCTTGTTAAGCCCAGAAGTGGCAGGCAAAGAAAAATATCAGAAAGGCAGAGAAGAAGAATGGTGAGAACAGTCAAGGACAATCCACAGACCACCTCCAAAGAGCTGCAGCATCATCTTGCTGCAGATGGTGTCACTGTGCATCGGTCAACTATACAGCGCACTTTGCACAAATAGAAGCTGTATGGGAGAGTGATGAGAAAGAAGCCGTTTCTGCACGTACGCCACAAATAGAGTTGCCTGAGGTATGAAAAAGCACATTTGGACAAGGCAGCTTCATTTTGGAAACAAAAATTGAGTTGTTTGGTTATAAAAAAAGGCGTTATGCATGGCGTCCAAAAAGAAACAGCATTCCAAGAAAAACACATGCTACCCACTGTAAAATTTGGTGGAGGTTCCATCATGCTTTGGGGCTGTGTGGCCAATGCCGGCATCGGGAATCTTGTTAAAGTTGAGGGTCGCATGGATTCCACTCAGTATCAGCAGATTCTTGAGAATAATGTTCAAGAATCAGTGACGAAGTTGAAGTTACGCCGGGGATGGATATTTCAGCAAGACAATGATCCAAAACACCGCTCCAAATCCTCAGGCATTCATGCAGAGGAACAATTACAATGTTCTGGAATGGCCATCCCAGTCCCCAGACCTGAATATCATTGAACATCTGTGGGATGATTTGAAGCGGGCTGTCCATGCTCGGCGACCATCTAACTTAACTGAACTTGAATTGTTTGTCCAAAATACCTTTATCCAGAATCCAGGAACTGATTAAAAGCTACAGGAAGCGACTAGAGGCTGTTATCTTTGCAAAAGGAGGATCTACTAAATATTAATGTCACTTTTCTGTTGAGGTGCCCATACTTTTGCACCGGTCAAATTTTGGTTTAATGCATATTGCACATTTTCTGTTAGTACAATAAACCTCATTTCAATCCTGAAATATTACTGTGTCCATCAGTTATTAGATATATCAAACTGAAATGGCTGTTATAAACACCAAAATATTTAGAACTAAAATTAATAGGGGTGCCCAAACTTTTTCATAGGACTGTATCTGCCCCAAACGACCAGCACAAAAAATCAATAAAGAATTGGCTAAGCAGCATAAATTGTATTCATCCAAGAAGAAGGGGTTAATAACTCGCTGTTGGGCTATATAACAGACAGCCCATTCATGATATAACGCTCTCAGTGGTACCAGCATATGTGGCTATTATACATTGGATTATAACTCCATAATTCTCATTTTATAGTGAGGCTAGTGTGTGTAAGATCTGAATATTCTGCCTCTCTTACGCACTCTTGGATTGAGCAGTTGGTCACTTGTCAGGGTATGATGATGGGCATTCCTCAATACAGTTTACCCCTTCCTTTTAAATATTCCTCTGACATCATCAGTCATCAGATGGTAATCAGAGATATCTGAGCAATTCTGCCGGACCCTCAAGTACTGTCTCTTTCGGATTCCATCCCGTAACAGGGCAGGACTTCAGCTTTCTTCAGCACAAGAGACAATTGGTTTCTAGATCTTTTTTTTTTTCGATTGACATTGATACTGAGTCTACCAGATTGAGATTTAATGATGAAAAGTCCAAAAATGCCATTTTTGTATCTGAATGTCGAAGGTCATTAACATTCAGGATTTGGATGATGATTTGTCATTAATGACTCTGATCCATAGGAAGATCTTCTGTGTCCAGACAATCATGGTCTCTTGGAAGACCACCTCTTTCTCCCACCAGCTCAGATAAGCATAGGTCGGATCACATGGGTTTTGCTTGGCCACTCCCAGTTGGTGGTCAAACAAAAAATAGTTATGTTCAATTACAAAGGATAGGAGGTCCCAGACAAAAGCTTTGTGTCTGGCAAAATGGCGAGTAGGAAATCTCCTACATCCCCATACCCCCTATCATGTGGTAGAGAGCTGTAAAGGGCCTCCACATCCAGGATGGCCAACTAAATGTCTGAGCCCATCCATGGTGTCCCTGACATATAAGGGCAGGTTATTAATAAAAGAACATAAGATATCATCCAAGTATAAGATCACGTTTTGCGTGACCAAGCCTTATGGATTTTGGTCAAAGCATAAAAGGTAGGATGATGTGGTAACAAAAAATCTAATTGAAGTGATCATCTTTAGCCTGTTGTAAAATAGTTCTACCTTGGTCTATATACATGGCTATGGTGTCACTGGTGAGGATCTCAGAACATTCTGTGTTATCCAAGATATCCAGACACATCCTAACATAATGTGTGCAGTCCAACACCACCAGATTTCCCCCTTTGTCAGATGGCTTTATAACAATTGTTTTGTTCCTTTCTAGATTTTAACCTTAACAGTTAGGTTCTCCATCCATCCCTTTGTGGGTCTATGTATCTTGGTTATCTGAGCAGTCACCATATTGAGGAGGGTATCCACAACAGCATCACCCCCAAAGGTAGAGATTTTTTTGACAGAGGATGTCGCTTTTTGAACGGGCCCTCACAAAGTCCCCTTTGCCCTTTATCCCAGATATCATGTAGTAACTCCAGAACAAACCATCCTCTCCTATCTCCAATCCATTACATCAACGCTTATTACTCATTTTAGATAATTTTTTCCACCTCTGTTTCCTGAAAAACAGGTTAAGGTCTTTAATTCTTGTGGATGAGTCAAACGTGGGTGTGGGGACAAAGGAGAGGCCTCTCTGGAGTAACCCATGTTCAATATTTGATAATTCTCCGAAATACAGGTTAATAATTAGCATTTTATCCTAAGATGACCTAGTTTTCATATGGGAATGTTCATCCATTTTCACTTTCTTATATGGAGCATACAATCCGAAATTGGAAGTCCTTGGGCTAAAAAACCCCTTTGATTTCTAGAGGCAAATTCTCTTCTGCTGCGGATCCTACCTCTATGTGAAGCATTATACTGTGGGTGACTGTTCTGGAGAATTATACTGTGTGGGGCCACTGTGGAGCATTATTCTGTGGGTGACTGTTCTGGAGTGTGGGGCCACTGTGGAGCATTATCCTGTGGGTGACTGCTCTGGAGAATTATACTGTGTGGGGCCACTGTGGAGCATTATACTGTGGGTGACTGTTCTGGAGTGTGGGGCCACTGTGGAGCATTATACTGTGGGTGACTGCTCTGGAGAATTATACTGCTAGGGGACACTGTGGAGCATTATACTGTGTGGAGGACACTATGGAGCTTTATACTGACTGGGGCCACTGTGGAGCATTATACTCTGGGGGGGGGGTTGCTCTGGAGCATTATACTGTTAGGGGGTAACTATAGAGCTTTATACTGACTGGGACCACTGTGGAGCATTATACTGTGGGTGACTGTTCTGGATTATTACACTGTGTGAGACCACTGTGGAGCATTTTATTTTTGCTGGTACAGGACCCTAAAATTTCTGATGGCAGAATATAATAAAAGGAAGATTACATTGCTAAGAGGTAAAATTATAGAAAGTTTGAATAAGAGGCAAAATATAGGTCAGGACATTTATTTTTCAAATGCAACTAAATATGGTAGAGGGAGGGGGCCACACGGTGGCTCAGTGGTTAGCATTGCAGCCTTGCAGCGCCGGAGTCCTGGTGTTCAAATCCCACGAAGGGCAAAAAACCATCTGCAAGGAGTTTGTATGTTCTCGCTGTGTTTGCATGGATTTTCATCCCATATTCCAAAAAAAAAAAAAAGACATACTGATAGGGAAAAATGTACATCGTGAGCTGTATGTGGGGCTCACAATCTACATTTAAAATATATATATATACGGTAGAGGGGAGCCTCCAGTGAAATTCTCGTCCAAAAGTGAGTTCCACCTTAACAAATACATATATACAGATGTAGCAGAGTTAGGGTGCATGCACACTACGTAACGCCGGGCGTGTATGAGAGCCGTACACGCCGGCATTACAGCAGACTGCCGAACACTTCCCATTCACTTCAATGGGAGCGCTCGTAAACGCCGCTGTTACGAGCGCTCCCATTGAAGTGAATGGGAAGTGTTCGGCAGCCCTGCTGTAACGCCGGCGTGTACGGCTCTCATACACGCCCGGCGTTACGTAGTGTGCATGCACCCTTAACCTGAAATTGGTTACACTGGAGTAAGATGTGAGTATCTCTGTTTTTTATGTTAAACTGTGGGGCAAATGGAGGGGGGACAATATACTGGGGGACATATGGGAGGGACATTAAACTTTGGGGCAGGGCAGATGGAGAAGCCATTAAACTGTGGGGGCAGATGAAGAAGAATATTAAACTGGGGGCAGATGGAGGGGGCATTAAACTAGGGGCAATTGGAGGGGGACATTAAAGCTGGGAATAGCTGGAGGAGGACATTAAAATGTAGACAACTGGAGGAGGACATTAAACTGGGGGAAGCTAGAGGGGGACATTAAACTGGGGGCAGCTGGAGGGGGCATTAATGTCCCCCTCTAGTTGTGCCTACGGTTTAATGTCCCCCTCCAGTTGCCCCAGGTTAATGTCCCTCTCCAGCTGTCCCAGTTTAATGCTCCCCACTAGTTGCCCCCAGTTTAATTTCCCCCTCTAGTTGCCCCCAGTTTAAACTGCGGCAGGTGGAGGGGGGAAAATTAAACTATGGAGCAGCTGGAGGGTGACATTTAACTGGGGCAGCTGAAGAGAGACTGTATAATGTGGGGTCAATTTGAGGAGAACATAATGTGGGAGCATATAATATTAGGCTGACTGTAGGAGTATTATACTGTGTGGGGAGCACATAGATAAATTAATGGGTGGAGTCAATTTAGAAGTGTGTGGAGCCAAATTTGCCACATCGCACTATGTCCGCTGCACATTTTGTCCCTCTTTCTGTCTTTGAAATCGGGGAGGTATGAGGTAATGATTGCCCCCCCCCCCCCCAGTATAAAGAATATATGTTAAAGGGGTTGTCCCATCACAAGGATCCTATCTATACTGCTTGTTAATGTGGATGTAAGACTTTTCCTAAATACACCTCTTTGTTATGTCAGTCCAGGTAGCTGCTACGGGGCTAAGGACCAGCAGTAGGAAATCTCGCCCTGCACTACTCCCACTAGCTATCCCGGTCCCTGCCTCACGGGTGTGCGTCGGCTGTACTCAGGCTAAGCCTGACCCCGACAGCTCCTCTCTCACTGATTCCGTAGGCCTAGAGGGAAGTGGGAGAAGGAATGCCCTATAAGACCTCTAGGGACTGGAGACTAAAGGGGGTCACCCCTAACAAACAAGTGAAGCTGCTACTGACAGGGACTGACAAGGGTGTGCGCTGACTAACAACACAAGCAGCACACAGGAAAAATGTGGGAAAGGATTCCCCCAAACCAATATGGGAAGGAACCTAACACTAGGAAACAAACACAGGGAAACTGAGTAGAAATCAAAGGATAAGGCAATTCACTCACACAGTCAATAGCACACAGAGGGAGGATTGGTGAACACAGAAGGGAAAACACACAAACCAACTCGTTCACCCAAACCTCCCAAAAACCAACCACGGAACTTCCTCTATCCCAGAACACCACCTACTCCTCCTGCTAAGGCCTAGCTCTGTAAAAGCGACACTCAGCACAGAACCATGGGAGGCATGGGTTTAAATACAGAGTAGAGACCACTCCTCCCAGGTGCAAATGGGAGGACAGACTAATCAACCAGGAAATAAAGCTGCCTACCAGCAGTGCGCGTGTGCAAGTCAGAAGGTGTGCACCAATACCCACGACAGGACAACCCTGCAGCGCCAGGATGCCACCCCAGACACTGCGCAGCCAAAAACTCCCCAGGTAAGAAAAATAGAAAGCAATGAACCTAAATACTCCTAACACCTCTTCAGCAAAACTGCTTTGTTTGTCCACTATCTTACTTTATTCAATTCTTTGTGGCCACAGCCCTGACTTATCTGCTCATGAGTCATGTGATGTATCTTCTGCTCTCAGGGGGGAGGGAGGAGGGGCTAAGTGCAGGGAGCGAGCCTGTGTATCTAGCTATTCCTGTGTCTACACCATGTGACCTAGCTTCCTGTTAGCAGATAGGAGAGAGGAGCTGCTTTCATTTCTTCTGTTCTCCCAGTTATCAGGCTAGCTAATTCAGTTGTGTTCATTATGGCAGAGACAGGCAGTCTCTGGATGTAACACAGAGTGGAGTTGCTGCTGCCTGTACTTCATAGTCCAATATGGGTGGGCGGAGCTACACGCGAATTTGGGGGCAGAGCTAAATGGCAGGTTGAATGTGAAACCCCGCCCACCAAATGATGCAAGAAACAGGAAGAAAGAAGATTTTGCAGCAGTAAAGACTGATGAGTATGTGAGGTGGGAATACCCCTTTAAGGAATGCCCCCTCAGACAGTACAGAGTATACAGCAAGGAGTGCCCTCTCTGACAGTACAGAGTATATGGTAAGGAGTGCCCTCTCTGACAGTACAGAGTATATGGTAAGGAGCGCCCTCTCTGACAGTACAGAGTATACAGCAAGGAGTGGCTTCTCTGACAGTACAGAGTATACAGTAAGGAGTGCCCCCTCTGACAGTATAGAGTATATGGTAAGGAATGCTCCCTCTGACAGTACAGAGTATATGGTAAGGAATGCCCCCTCTGACAGTACAGTGTATACAGTAAGGAGTGCCCTCTCTGACAGTACAGAGTATATGGTAAGGAGTGCCCTCTCTGACAGTACAGAGTATATGGTAAGGAGCGCCCTCTCTGACAGTACAGAGTATACAGCAAGGAGTGGCTTCTCTGACAGTACAGAGTATACAGTAAGGAGTGCCCCCTCTGACAGTATAGAGTATATGGTAAGGAATGCTCCCTCTGACAGTACAGAGTATACGGTAAGGAATGCCCCCTCTGACAGTACAGAGTATACGGTAAGGAATGACCCCTCTGACAGTACAGAGTATACGGTAAGGAATGCCCCCTCTGACAGTACAGAGTATACGGTAAGGAATGCCCCCTCTGACAGCACAGAGTATACTGTATGGAATGCTCCCTCTGACAGTACAGAGTATACAGTAAGGAGTGCCCTCTCTGACAGTACAAAGTAGATGGTAAGGAATGCCCTCTCTGACAGTACAGTGTATACAGTAAGGAGTGCCCTCTCTGACAGTACAGAGTAGACGGTAAGGAATGCCCTCTCTGACAGTACAGTGTATATGGTAGGGAGTGCCTTCTCTGACAGTACAGAGTAGACGATAAGGAGCGCCGTCTCTGACAGTACAGTGTATATGGTAAGGAGTGCCTTCTCTGACAGTACAGAGTAGACGGTAAGGAGTGCCCTCTCTGACAGTACAGAGTAGACGGTAAGGAGTGCCCTCTCTGACAGTACAGTGTATACAGTAAGGAGTGCCCTCTCTGACAGTACAAAGTAGATGGTAAGGAATGCCCTCTCTGACAGTACAGAGTATACGGTAAGGAATGACCCCTCTGACAGTACAGAGTATACGGTAAGGAATGCCCCCTCTGACAGCACAGAGTATACTGTATGGAATGCTCCCTCTGACAGTACAGAGTATACAGTAAGGAGTGCCCTCTCTGACAGTACAAAGTAGATGGTAAGGAATGCCCTCTCTGACAGTACAGTGTATACAGTAAGGAATGCCCTCTCTGACAGTACAGAGTAGACGGTAAGGAATGCCCTCTCTGACAGTACAGTGTATATGGTAGGGAGTGCCTTCTCTGACAGTACAGAGTAGACGATAAGGAGCTCCGTCTCTGACAGTACAGTGTATATGGTAAGGAGTGCCTTCTCTGACAGTACAGAGTAGACGGTAAGGAGTGCCCTCTCTGACAGTACAGAGTAGACGGTAAGGAGTGCCCTCTCTGACAGTACAGTGTATACAGTAAGGAGTGCCCTCTCTGACAGTACAAAGTAGATGGTAAGGAATGCCCTCTCTGACAGTACAGAGTATACGGTAAGGAATGACCCCTCTGACAGTACAGAGTATACGGTAAGGAATGCCCCCTCTGACAGCACAGAGTATACTGTATGGAATGCTCCCTCTGACAGTACAGAGTATACAGTAAGGAGTGCCCTCTCTGACAGTACAAAGTAGATGGTAAGGAATGCCCTCTCTGACAGTACAGTGTATACAGTAAGGAGTGCCCTCTCTGACTTTCAATCCTCTGTACTTGTGATCACTGGATGACCTGGCGATCTGTCCCTTATTCCCTGTCCTGCGGATTTGAGGTAAGTGTCCATAAAGGCACAACCCCTTTAAGACAACTTGGATAAACCAGCAATGTGCACCTTAGTTTCCAGCAAGGTCTTTGTGGACAGGCCTCCGGAGCGTTAATCCTCAGAGGCGAATTTTTGTGGTAAGACAAACATGCCATTGCGGGGACTTTTTTTGCTGGAAGCCTCATGCGTTCATAAATAAGCTACTGTAAGAGAAATTCCAGCATTATCTTAATATATGATTAGCTTTAATTATATAGGCAACAGCCATATTGGTTCCTGTCAGCAATGTCTGCAGTGAGGTGAGAAGAACAATATCTGCTGCCATTATACGTGGATCAGCAGGATTATTGTAATGTAAATTGTTATGTAAATGTAGAATTGACTGACTCTCATAAATGTGCAAGTAAATTATCAGAGTCAATACTGAATTACCGCATTGTTGAAAGGCTGAGGTCAAATGGACGGGAAGGATGTCAAGTCAATAGATTAAATGCAGGCGTAAATCTTGGTAATGATATTTTACCTCTAGGCAATGGCCTTATCCACCTGCATGAATATTAAACACTGGATCTGAGCCAAT
Organism: Leptodactylus fuscus; assembly: GCF_031893055.1. Lineage (NCBI taxonomy): Eukaryota > Metazoa > Chordata > Amphibia > Anura > Leptodactylidae > Leptodactylus > Leptodactylus fuscus. Next base: position 186,478,883 of record NC_134269.1, read on the forward strand.
ACATTTGTCAGCGATATTTCACATCGAAGAATACAGTCAATGTAGATTCTGCTTGATATATGTCACAAATGCGGATGTTTCTAGAAAGTCGAGGATGCGGAGTTGTAAATTGTATCTGACCAATTGGTCCAATGGACCAAGATAGGACAAGGGACGTGGTATCTCAGGATGATGTATCATGACGTCCCCATATTTGATGTACTTACATAACAATCCTACAGGGAGGGGCTGTCAAATAACAGCTGTTCTATTATGTCTGATATGTAGCAATATCTGATTATAAAGTTAGAGAAATCCAGTTTAGTCATTGGTAGGGGGGACATAGACGGAACACCCAGGACTAGTGTTGTCAGAATCATTTACTCTGGCGGTTCCAAAAAAAATCCCAGTCAGATGTACATATGGGGTAATAACCAGCTAGGTATCAATTACTAAGGTGATTATCCACTTGCTGTAGCATGTTGTGGACCCAATCTGCCACCTAACCAGTTCGACTTTGGGACACTCCCAAGGGTGTTGACTAAGCAGTGAAACTGGTATTGACTGTTTGACCCCTGTATGAGGATTTAGACTTCACTGCAGGGAAACTACCAGATTACTAATTCTCAGATTTGTCCTGGTATAGGTAGTTCCAATGTGAAACACGAGAAGGTCAGACAAGAGAAAGGTCAGGTACATGCCGAGGTCTGAGGCTGATGGAATGAGTGCAAAGTCATAAACAGGCAGAAGGTCAGGATGGGCAGCCTAGGGTTATAGGTCAGAGACAAGCCAGAGTCAGACACAGGAGATCAGCAGAAGTAGATCAAGATCAGCAATGAAGTCAGAAACAAGCCAAGGTCAATATACAGAGTCCGGATGCAGCAACAGCATACCCTTACAGAACCTGGCATACTATGAACCTATATAATTCAGGCACTTGGCCAGGGGCTGAGTAGTTTGATATAGAGAAGGACTGCCATGGGTTGTTCGTCTTAAGAAAAAACACCAGGAAGATCCCCAGTTAAGTTGAGGTACCAGCATTCAGAAGAACAATGAGCAGAAGGCAAATGAAAGTTAGCTGAGCATACTAATATGACAAGGACCACCTAAAAAAAGTGGGATCTGTCCCCAGCATGATCCCCGACAACAGGGAATAGATATGTCACCTCACCTGACATGTCACTAAGATAGATGGCAAATCAGCTGCTGAGACCCCTAGAGATTGCTAAAGGGGCCGAAGCCCTCAGCTGGGCACTCTGCCCCTTTATCTGTAGAGAGCTTTTTGCGACTTCCATTGGTGTTGTGTGGTGTTACCTCATATACCTTTTTATGGATCCATATTATAGAGGACCTGTCTACTCTTCTGGCATGTTGTCTTTTAGTAGGTTATGGAGTACCTCATCATTCTCTAATGTGTTCCCCCTTTTTTATTCCTCCTGTAAATTTATTACTAAATTGACAACTGGGTGATACCACCCACTTGTCCATGCTGTACGTCTCTATACTTACTGTATGCAGTCAGTGCCAGACCTGGTATGCCCGCTCTACTGATAATGGGAATGGTAACAACCAGCTGTCAATTTAATATTATATTTCCAGGAAAAATAACAGAGGAACACTATCTAAGAAAAGATGTCCCAGAGTTGTAATTTCACAAGGAATAATAGTATTTCCAAAGATAGATGTGTCAGGAAAGCTGACGGATCCTCGTTGATGATTTATAGGTCACGCGTACATGCACAAACCTGTGGGAATGTGTTTAACAAGATTGGAAATGTGATACACCTTGTAGTAACATAAAGTGACCTTTACAGAATCACTTACTAAACACCATAAAGACTTTTCACAAATACATCCTCATGTAAGGAATATCAGATTAAGTAAGGCACCTGCGTCTGTCCCGGGCGGGGGAAGTGGGGGTTGGGGTTGTGGGGAGTAGAGCACCTTGCAGGTAATGTGAATACTCCCTAAGGGTTTTGTTTAGCAAATCTGAGTCACTGTTTAAACAGAAGACATTTGGCAGAGGCGAAGAGACAGTGCCATGGGCGTGTGCCGGTTTAGAGCAGGCCGTCCTGTTCCGGATGTATATGTTTGCTATTTCTCTAAATGCCATCACGGTTAATTACATATAATACATGATGGCATCTAAACTGGGGTCCATCTCCTACACGTGGTGGAGGAGGCCATATGGCAATAGTCATGGCTCATGTCATGCAGTACCTTCTTGTATGTGCCATATGGTTGAGTTCTAAAATACCATTGGTCAAATAACTCCTGTATATTCTTATCCAGGAACTTACAAAAGGTACAACTTCCCCCTTGCTGACGCTGGCAGGCACCCCTCTTTGGAATGATGATTCCGGAGAGGGGTTGCCTGATAACTAATGAGCGAGTCTATTAGTAGTGATGAAGCGCTCACTGGTCGTAGTGCGGTCCGGAAGTGAGTGTTGAGTGCAATACACAGTACTTATTGCTCTTAGGACTCCTCGATCCTTCTGTATGCCAGTGTAGCTCTGATATCAGAGAGGAAGCAGAGAGTTTGAGGAGTGGTAAGTATGCAGAATCCCAGTGGACACTGCTTATATGTTTTTATTTTATTTTCTGGTGTTCCGTGCCACTGGTTGGCTACCCCTCTATGTTATAGGGCTTGTACAGTCCTGGCGTATCACAGGCCACTGGGCTGGGGGTGGAGACTCTAGGTCTCCAGGGTACTAGTAGATGTTCTCTTGAGTGTGTCAGTATTGTGACTAGAGTAACACCTTGCCTCGGCAGCCCCTGAGGGAGAAGTACTACAGAAACATACCATCTGATAAAAGGAAGACATAGTTGTCAATCCCAGAGAGTCAGCAAGAGTGCCATAGAGGAGAGAGAATTCATTCTTCATAAGAGACCTTTAACCAGGACCATTTTGCATCCAGGTATCTGGGCCCTAGGGACTTTGGTTTATTAAGCCCCAACACTTAATAGTCGATGAGGCAGATTGTCCCATATTATTTGGATTAGAGAAAAGGCACCATATTACCATCATACTTTGGGTATCCCTCGGCCTTGATATAGCCAACCAGGTGGAGACTATAATTATTATTATTATATTGTTCTCAGAGTAAAGTTCACCTTGGTTAAATTGCACCACTGCCTCCTAAGTGGTTCCTGTACTTACCATCAGGGCCCTTCCGAACACCACCACATGGCTCAGGGTGAGAGTGGACCCCTCGCCAACTGGAAGTGCCCAGGGGGAACAACTACCACCCCCATCAGGTACCATGCAGGCCCCCCTTGTTAGTGTCCAGTCTGGGAGATAGGCTGGAGGAGTTTGGTTGAGTGTACTCAGCCTACTCTATGACAACACCACCATCACTACTACTCCCATCATCCGGTTCTCTCCAATTGAGTCGCAACAACTAATTTTTTGGCGCTGTGAACAGAATCATCACTTCTGTGTCCTTCATCATCACTTGACACAAGTAGAAAAGCTCATCCCTACAGCATTAACTGGTGAGCAAAAAACCTCCATTAACTTGTATGAGAAACTACATGCCACTGCCAGTGAAATTTGCGTTCCTGCTGCTTGTGGAGTAAACCGAGGACTCAGTTATATGTGCTGTTAACCTTTAAGTACTATAATGGTTTCTATCATAATGATATGTCTATGGTAGTGGTGTATGATAGACACCATGATAGTAGTTAAGGGTTAAACGGTATAGTTGTCAGCCATTTTGTGGATTTTGCACCTGTTCTGTGGACTATTGCACCTGTTTTGCCAAGTTTGGTGCCACACTACAAATTCAGGGACTGTCAGCCGTTACCGGAGGGTATGTGGATTGCTGTGACGTTTCTGTGCACAAGAGCCCAGCCCACAAGGGGTTACTGCCAATTTGGAATCTATTGTTGCATCATACAAATTTTGTACAGCCCTGCAGAAGTTAGCCTACTGCCCACCAAAACAATGCTCAGGTGGGCAAAAACCAAATCTGTCTAGCAGACAAGCTCCTCCCATCCTATTTGAACTGCAACCAATCACCAGCCACCTACATCAGTGGGACAGCCCCCTTCAGCAGAACAGCAATTAGGGGAGCCTCATGGGTGAGACCACAACCACATTTAGTCCTATGTGCAACCAGTGTCGTCCACCAGCCAGCACACTGTAGTGTCTAGGATCTTCTATGAGACCTGAGGTTATCCAGTGATCCAAGGTTTATTTCAAAGCGATTGCTTTAATCAAGGTCACACTAGGTTCACAGTAATGTTTAGTTATCAGTTATTTGGGTCCTAAGGGTGCATTCACAAGATGTCTTTTGGCACGTAATGTGGCATGTAGACGCCGCGGGAGCTTTTGCGGGCCGTATACGCTCCCATTGATTTCAATGGGAGCCGGGACCGTATATGCGGCGCTATTTTGCAGCCGTAATTTTGTGGCGGCCGCAAAATAGCGCCGTGTATATGGTCCCGGCTCCCATTGAAATCAATGGGAGCGTATATGGCCTGCAAAAGCTCCCGCGGCGTCTACGTGCCACATTACGTGCCAAAAGACATCTTGTGAATGCCCCCAAAAATGGAAAACTAACCCACTTATTGGGGTCTGCCGAGTTTCTGGCTGAAAAAGGTGGAAAAATGCAGAGAAAAAACGGAAATCAATCACTAGTGTGAGCCCAGCCTTATGCAGGATTATGGTTTTTCGCACACAGTAGAAGTATATGTGAATGTTTTCAGCGTACAGTGGCCTTTATCAGACTCTGTTGATTCAAGTGATACATAACATTGAGTACAGACGTAATACAAGTATTATCATATGATCAAAGATATCATATATATACTGTATATATAGAAGTTAGTCATATGGGAATACATTACTGCATCATAACTGATTATTACTCAGATAACATGAATTACCATATCGAGGTTTATGTCATACTTGGCAGGAGCTGTAATGTTCTACAGGTAAACAACATGTACAACTACAGGAATGAGAGTTACAGACATACAAGTCAAATGACAAATCTGTTATTCAATCTGAGCATTACATGTATGCCATTACATATTTATATTAGTAACAAGTGAAGTGGTCCAACGTACAACAGTCTGTTTCACTCACAGTGATAAATACATGTAAATAACATCCAGTGCGGCACATTCACCAACAAAACTCCAGTTTTATAGATAGGAAATGACTAACCTATCCTATGTGGGTAGGTACATAGTAGGAGGTCAGTCTATCATGATATACAATAAACACCCCTTGTTGAAGCCACATATATCCTAGAACAGTGATGGCGAACCTTTTTGAGACCGAGTGCCTAAACTACAACCCAAAACCAAATAAATTATCACGGAGTGCCAACACGGCAATTTAACCTTAAAACTCTGTGGGTCCACAATTGCGGACTCACAAATTACAGTCATGTGACTGGGGCTTTACAGATCTTGTACTGAAAGGTAAAGGTCTCTGCATTCTGTACTTTTAAACAATTAATTTTCACTATTTACATCGCACAGGATCTGTTTTATAGTTTACCGTGCAATGTTATTACATCCTGTACTAATTTCACGTCTGCTATAAAACAAATACTGTGTGATATACATAGTGAGGGGACCCCACACAGTACAATCTGCCCCTCAGTGGCCCCCCACACAGTACAATCTGGCCCACAGTGGCCCCCACACAGGATTATACCTGTATACTCCACAGTAGCCCCCTCCCACACAGCATGAACTGGTCCACAGTAGCCCCCTCCCACACAGCATGAACTGGTCCACAGTAGCCCCCTCCCACACAGCATGAACTGGTCCACAGTAGCCCCCTCCCACACAACATGAACTGGTCCACAGTAGCCCCCTCCCACATAACATGAACTGGTCCACAGTAGCCCCCTCCCACACAACATGAAATGGTCCACAATAGCCCCCTCCCACACAACATGAAATGGTCCACAGTAGCCCCCTCCCACAGAGCATGAAAGATCCACAGTAGCCCCCTCCTACACAACATGAAATGGTCCACAGTAGCCCCCTCCCACACAACATGAAATGGTCCACAGTAGCCCCCTCCCACACAGCATGAAATGGTCCAGAGTAGCCCCCTCCCACACAACATGAACTGGTCCACAGTAGCCCCCTCCCACAGAGCAAGAAAGATCCACAGTAGCAGCATAAAATGGTCCACAGTAGCCCCCTACCCGCACAGCATGAAAGTCTACAGTAGCCCCCTCCCACACAACATGAAAGGTCCACAGTAGCCCCCTCCCATACAGCATAAAATGGTCCACAGTAGCCCCCTACCCACACAGCATGAAAGTCTACAGTAGCCCCCTCCTACACAACATGAAATGTCTACCGTTGCCCCCCTCCCCTGACAGTGCAAACAAACACAATATAGTTACCTGAAGAGCTGCCGGGTGTTCTCTCTTCTGTTCACTGCGCGCGCTGATGACTTACGTCATCACGCCCGCGCTTGTTCAGAGGTCACACTCTGTAGTCAGTGTAGGCCGCGTAGTACGCGTGGCCTACACTGAGCTACACTGACAGCTTTCAGCTGGATGCGCATTTGCACAACCAGCTGAAGGCAGCAATCGCTCACTAACGGGGAATCCTGCATCGGATTCGCCGTTAGTGAGCGATCAGGGCGACAGCACGCGTGCCAGCAGAGGGGGCTCTGCGTGCCCTCTCTGGCACGCGTGCCATAGGTTCGCCATCACTGTCCTAGAATAATGTTACTTGTCTTATCAGCTCTAATGCCAGGTTCACACCTATGTTCAGGTTTCCATTCTTCGGGTCCACATTATAGTCCGGGTAATGTTCAGTTACCCGAACTATCTGGGTATCCACTCGAAAAATGCGCAGGACTTTTCTCTCCAGACTTCAAGTGGAATGGGAAATTGAATCCCTGAACAAAGATTTAGCACTAGTGTGAACCCAGCCACAATGTGGCTTATTTTGGCACCGGATAAAAGGCTTCCTAATTAGGAAGCGTTTTTTTTTACCTTGGCATGCTTTTTGTGGAGCGTTTTTTTGTAAAAACCGCTTCCAGGCGGTTTTCCCATCCTTTAAGAGAACGGGCCGCAAAAAAACGCGTTGCGTTTTTAACCGCGCGTTTTTTGTAAAAAAACACAACGCAGTTTTTTGCAAAAAACTGTGCGGTAAAAAACGCTTCCCATTCACTTCTATTGCTTTCTTCAGGCGGAAAACACCTGAAGAAAGGTCATGTTGCTTCTTTTTCTCTGGTAGCAGAAAAATCTTCTAGCAGAAAAAAAAAGCTAGCAGTCTACATAGACCAGAGGTTCTCAAACTTATTTTGTCTACCGCCCACTTCGAGAATTAATTATTTTCTAGCGCCCCCCCCAAATTTTTTTACTTTACTACATCTTAAGAATCACAATCGCAGTCATTAAGTTAATAATTAAATTATGTGTGTCATGTGAAAATAAGACTTGGATTTACCTTGTACGGAGTTTCCTAAAGGACCTGGCTCCTCTGCCCACTAGCAGCCTGCTCTATATAATAAAGCTTTATCCTAGTGAACAGAGAGACCAGGTCCTTTAGCCCAGTAGGATTTAGACTGCTTTATATAAGAAACCAGCACTTATTCCACCCCCCCCCCCCCCATCTCACAGCAGGGAGCTAGGTGATGTGTATGTGATGTGTATGTGTGGTGCAGACACAGGCTGGCTCCGTACACTCAGCCCCCACACAGCAGGGAGCTGCGTCATGTGGCTCCCTCAGCAATGAGCAGGGGGCCAGGTGCTAGTGTCCATAATGAAGTGAATAAAGTAAGATAGTGGACAAACAAAGCAGTTTTGCTGAAGCAATGTATTTAGGAAAAGTCTTAAATCCACCTTAACAAGCAGTATAGATAGAATCATTGTTATGATACCACCCCTTTAAATTATCCATCGCCCCCCAAAACCGCTTCAATGCCCCCAATCTTCACTGTGCCCTTTACTGCCCCCCTATAGGCCTCCAGCGCCCACAAGGGGGCGTTATCGCCCACTTTGAGAAAGACTGACATAGACTAATTGTATGGAGGAGGATTATGACATGGATTCCGCTGTCAAAATCCTCCTCCATGTCCCCGTGTGAACCAGCCCTAATACGGCATGATAGAGTTCTTTATTTGTAGGTGTCCAGAACAAATGGCCCTTATTAGATACTAGCTGGTACCCGCGACTTCGTCTGCGGTGATTGTAGCAGTGGGTATATACAGGCGCGGGTAAGGTTTTCGTACTGTGTATAAGGGATGGGATATGAAATGTAACTTTGTATCTTGTTTTTGCTGTAATTCAGACAATACATGAGACTTTTGTGTTGAAGTTAATTTGTATTTGCGCTGCTATACGGTGTTGTGAGAAACTTTACATAGTGACTTTGGGACAGAAGTATTTGAAGTTAACCCTTTCCCGCCGATGGCATTTTTTGATTTTCGTTTTTGACTCCCCTCCTTCTAAACCCCATAACTTTTTTATTTCTCCGCTCCCAGAGCCATATGAGGTCTTAATTTTTGTGGGACAAATTTTTCTTCATGATGCCACCATTAATTATTCTATATAATGTACTGGGAAGCAGGGAAAAAATTCAAAATGGGGTGGATTTCACGAAAAAATGCATTGTTACGGACTTTGGTTTTACGGCGTTCACTGTGCAACCAAAATGACATGTCCCCTGTATTCTTTGTTTCGTTACGATTCCAGGGATACCAAATTTATATGGTTTTAGTTACATTTTGACCCCTTAAAAACAAATTCAAAACTGTTAAAAAATTTTTTTTTGAAAAGTCGCCATATTCCAACAGCCGTAACTTTTTTTATACGTGCATGTACGAGGATGTATATGGCGTCTTTTTTTGCGGGACTGGGTGTACTTTGTAGTTCTACCATTTTCGGGAAATGTTATTGCTTTGATCACTTTTTATTCAAATTTTTATCAGAATCAAAACAGTGAAAAAACGGTGGTTTGGCACTTTTGACCATTTTTCCCGCTACGGCGTTTACCGTACAGGAAAAATATTTGTATAGCTTTGTAGAGCGGGCAATTTTGGACGCGGGGATACCTAACATGTATGTGTTTCATAGTTTTTAACTACTTTTATATGTGTTGTAGGGAAAGGGGGGTGATTTGCATTTTTAATCCTTTTTTTTGTTTTTAATATTTTTTTACTTTTTTTAAACTTTTTTTTTTGCATTTATTAGACCGCCTAGGGGTATTGACATGGGTGGGCGGTGTCGCGGATTGTCAGAGCGGTGGGGGTTGCCAAACATGGCAGCTCCGGAGCGTTAAAGAGAGCCTCCTGGAGTATCGTTAGGGTGAGGGGCAAAGTGGTAAAGTGAATGTATATGAGATTGTGTGGGGTTAGGGGCGAGGCTGTAGAGGGCAATATGAATTTTGTGGCTTACTATGGTCCAAAGTGTGTGAGATTGCAGAGATGGTGATGTGAGTTTGGGGTTTGTGGGGGTCCTGGGAAAAACGTATGTGCGCTATTGTGACGAAAAGTAGCCTATTGCGCAATGGGGTGTATTAACTATGTTTGTGGAAAATTTCAGCCAAATCGATCGAGCGGGTTTTGCGTGATTGACTAACAAACATCCGAACACACAAACCCACAAACATCCAAACTCACAAACTTTCACATTTATAATATTAATAGGATTGTATAATGTTACAGACATTCCCAAAGATCCAAATCTGTATCTAATGATTGTTCAAGTATTGTCACAATTATTCATATAGTTCCCAGGTCCCATGCGATGTACATCCAGTAAATGAACATATAGCTGCTAAAGAGGTCCACTCCATATGGACTACGAGTAACATGTAAAGCAGTTAATCCTAAGGCATCAGTGATATCTTAATGATAGGTCTTACTTACTGCCCAGATGGGGACGGTGCAGGATAGCGGTATCACCCTGACGTGGAAAGCGGGCGAGGTGGAGGGGGGGGTTTGAATACATCCTGAATAATTGGTCTTTAGACTTAATGGTCCTGACCATCTCACATTTACAAAAAAGTATTAGAACTAATTGAGGCTCCAGAAGAACAACTACAAGTGGTAGTGTAATTTACTCAATTGAAAGAAAAATGTAATTCTATCCTGAATAACCATCGGAAAGATGTCACAACCCAGAAGTGATGAAAATTTCAGCGAGATTTGGAGGATTATCAGTCCAACAGGATTTATAAATGGCCTCACGACTGGACACTTACACCTGCAGATTCTCACCGGATTGCTTGGGCTCCAGCTCAATGATTAATCCTTCTATTTGTCAAATTATTCTTACGATTATGGAATTGCTAGGACAGCAATTCCCCAGTAGCTGCTGGAAACCCTGGAGAAATGGGCACAAGAGACAGTGAGCCCTAAGCTGAAGCCCCCCACTGTCCCTTCCTCTTGCCGGTCCTAACCTAGGGAATAGGTGGCAACTTGGAGACGATCCCTTCCTATATACTTGAAACACAAAACTCAGATAAGACAAACAACAACAAAGGGAGGTCAGCTAGCCAGGGTTTGGTAACAGTCAAACTATGCAGTGCCAAATCGAAGTCCAAAAAAATAGTCAATAGAGAAAGCCAGAGGTCAAGGATAAGAATACAAGTAAATTAACAGCAAGAGAAGCCAGCAAGCACGAGGCAATAGTAAGCAAAGTGTGAATGTGAGCCAAGCTTAAACAGGGAGGAAGAACCCGCCCTGAAGTTAATAGGTAGACAGGCTGTCAATCACACAAATTAACTACTTCATGAATAGAGGCAAAAAAGTGCAGAAGACGGGTGTGGTGGAAATTAAATCACAGAACTAGAGCCGTGTTCACACAGTGCAACCAAAAACTTTAAGCAAGGAACCAAACTGCACACGCCTCCTGCACCGCCGCATGCGCGCTGAGGGTGGTGCAGTGACCCGAACAGGCAGAGATGTTACACTTACTTTTTAGCATTTCACAGCACTTCAAATACAGCAACTACAAGATACTGGAGTTTGTGCAAAGCAACGGATAACACTGCTATCTCCATAGATGTCTCTTCCACTCATGCTCACAACCTGAGGCCTCCGGTGTTTTGTGAAACTGCTTTCTGGGACAACAGGAACACAATACAGCTAGAAAAGGTGCAAAGGTTCCTCTATATAAGGAGCCCTCATCCTGGCATAACCTAAATATCATGCCACAGACAGCGTGGGGTCATACCACACCAAAATAACTCCCCCCATGGTACAACAACTAGTCACAAATCAAAGTTCTACCTCCTCACTTGTACTCGCAAGAAACGCTGCAACCAACACAGTATAACACAAAGCAAGAACAGATTTACAGAGCATTGATACAACAATCACATATCTGTTACCCCAATGCAAAAGAAGTTATTGAATACATTGCATTTACTCTTACTCGGTACCATTAAAAAATATAATTCATCCTGCAAAAAAAAAAAAAAACAAGCAAAAAAAAAGGAAAATAAAGAGAAATAAAAATATCGTGACATGGAACATGGGAACATCGGAACATGGGAATGAAAATACTTGCCACGCCATGAAAGCCAAAATTGCCTGCAGTGCCCATGGGTTAGAGGCTAAACACATAAATAAGGAACAGTAATTTGCGCTGACACATCCATGATGACATCATTACTAGAGTCGCTGCTTGGATATTAGACACGAGTCTGATACATTGTGAAAGTGTTATAAGACACAGAGAGGTTAATTAACAATGATGTAACCCATAACAACAATACAGGAAGTCATTAGAATTTGGATTATTTGCCTTTTGATTAATGACATGTCTTCATATTTGTTGTAAGACAATGAGACATTTTGTGTTTGTAAGTTGTTGCAACAATGTTCAAATGGAAGACAGGTTGGATGAAGACTCTTTGGTCCTTGGTGTAAGTGCAACATATAGATTTGTCAGAAGGCAGTGTGGTGCTCCTCAAGGTCTCATCGGTCAACCTCAGCTTCACATGCAGGAGATACTGTTGGGTCCTAGACTATAATGGCTTCATATCTTCTCTTTCAAGTGGAGTCATGAGTATAACCCAACAGTGGAACCAAAGGGAGCTTTCAGGAACCCCACAGCCTTTTAGATCTAGAGGTAGTTCTTGCTAGTCTCAACATCAATTGAGGATATTATAGTCCACCTCAACAATGAAGGCAGATGCATAGCAGAGATTCAGGTGTCTCTCAAATCTCTAAACTCACTATACAATAAGGTGTATAGATGCAGTGACTATACATCTTACCTTTCCATTTGGATCAAGATATCCTGAGATGAGAAGCTTTTATGAAAAAAGGTTTTTCATTACTCATAACACCCATCAGAGTAACGTAATTTTTTTTTTATTAGTCAAAGCAGGTCATTTGATGTCACTCATATCTTGAACCAGGCTGATAGGTAAGGGAAGACAGATCTTGTATTCCTGTTCACTTGGTACAGAGGCATCAGCCACCCAAGGACTTTGGGGACCCTTGAGGGAGAGTAAAATCCCCTCCGCAAAGAAAAATATGCTGGTATTGTTAATGGCACACGATAAGTCAAAGGGGCAGATTTTACATGAGGTCTGTGAGCTTCACAAATAGCTTCTAGGTATCTTTCCTGGTTATGTTTTTGACTTTGACTTTGCTCCATCTTCTGGTTGAGCCATTGTTGACTCTTCTGTTGTCACCTATTCCAGAATATCTTCATTTCAATCCTATTTCCTTGAAGACGATGGAAGACTATTCTCTGGCCAAGGAATTCCTGTGGAGCAATTGGTACATCTCCATCTTACCATTGAGTTTGATGACTAGGGAGTTTCGACTTTACTCTTAGGTCTAGCTCACCCTGGCTTAATTGTACCGCAGAGGCTGGACTTCACTCAGGTCCATTATAGTTTTGTACGACTCACTGAAAATAATCATACTGTGTCGAGAATTCAGAATTTTTAAAATTGTTTTACAAAAAAGAATATAAAAATATTGGAGACATGTAAATGGGATAGAAAGGCAAACCAAATGTAAAAATGAAATATGAAGATTCTTGTATGGCATGATGAGACATTTCCTGTGGACTGTACCCCTTCGTAACCCCTTTGTCAGATTGTTGTTCCTGAGCCAAGAAGTTGAACATTTCTGATTGGTGCTTGGATCTGTCAAACAACTTCATTTTGCACTGGCAAATGTCCCAGAATCTCGAAGTACGTAGATAAGAACTTGTGGAAAACGTATAAAGGTTATATTTATTTATCCTCTTGAGATGACTTCAGATTTAGGATAAATGTATTTCTTTTTCTAGTTGCTTTCATACTTGCAGTTTCTGTGTTTTGGGCATTGTTTTTTAAAACCTAATTTTGAGGACAAAGCACGTGACCTACATAGTCTTATGAAGTTTTATGATCACATTTTTTTATGGACAGATGAAGTGGCCATATCATGTTAATAATGGCATGTTGATGGCTAGGTTTACCTTAGAATGTAGCATTCTACTCACCAGCCTCACCATGGGGGCACCACCTGACTCTCCATAAGTGCCCCTTCAAGCATCTGCTTGAAGGCCAAGTTCTAAACAAAAAAATTCATTTGGAAGAAAAAATTGCGATTTGCTATGTTAATAATGTTGGCTGCTGCACTTTCCTTTACATTTGACATCTCACTCAACAGATTCTCCATAGCCGCCATGAATCCAGAAGATCAGATGGAACCAAAAATGGCCATTTCTATGAATCCTAGAGCTGAGCGACCTTGGTTTATTTCTCCAGCAGATTGGATGGAATAGAAGATTATCATCTTCAGCTTGAGTCCTTCTTTTGTCTTGGACACAATGACACCCTGAGATTGGTCTGGAGACCAGACGTACTCCTGGGATTATGGTGTGGGTTGACATAATGTATGGTAGCAGGACCACTGTAGTCTTCATTTCTGAACACTAATATCTCAGTAATACATTGATTTGGTCATAGAACAAGTGGTTCGGCCATTTCTCCAAAGTGTCACAGGAGCAATTTTTTAACAGGGCAAGGTCTAAAACTGCTGCTAGGGCCTGTCTTCCATCAAGCACATCTAGGATGTCAATTGGTCCACAACTGCAAAGGGAGCTGCCAGCGGCCAATCTTGATGATTTGCGTGCCCAAGGGCATTCAGCGTGGCATCACATTCCTCACACAACCATTAATCTCAATGATAGCATGCCAAGGCGTGGAAGTGTTAGGATTTTTACTTGTGTCGCTCATAATCTTTACTGAATAAATTGAGATGTTTTGAATATTTTGTTTCCATTTTTTTATCATTTGCATATATTAATAGGTCTACTGATCCTTTGCTTTACAGAGTTCGTAAAATCACGGCCGCAAAATAACGCGGCGTATACGATCCAGGCTCCCATTGAAATCAATGGGAGCGTATACGGTGCTCAAAATCTCACACGGCGTATACGTGCCAGGTCACGCGGCACGTTACTCCGTGTGAATGCACCCTGACACTGAGCATTAAGGTTCTTCCTATGAATTGTGTTACTGGATTTAGGGAATACATGGTTTATAGGTTTTAGTGTATGATGTGGCAGTGCTGTTGCTCCGTTCTTGAGTCACTGTTCATAACCACAGTGTAATACATCACGGTCCGACGTCTGCCCTGTGTATTTGCCGCTTATTATTTGTATTTGCTTTAGTATGAAATGTTCCATAAGGAAGTTGTGGCTTGTGTGATCGCTTTCCTGTCTCTTCCCGGCCTGTATTACTGTACATCTCTAATAGGATTATATGAGTGCCAAGAAAGACAACCAAGTCCAGCTTCATAGACTCACAATGCAGTCTGGATCTTGGGATAAGTTTGTGAATCTCCAAGCTGGTTCTTTACCAGAAATAACAAGGAAACAACTGTGGTAAGAATTCCCATTGCTGCTTGGGGATGGGTTACTTTAGGATCACATAGCGAAATTATGTCCAGATGAGAATTTATGACTATTTAATAAAACTTTAAAGGGGTTAATTTATGTCAATTTATTCCTTATTTATACTGGTTGTTGGTTCATTTCTTATTAGATAATAGCTGTATTTTTAAAGGGAGGATATCAACCACAGCCCCAGAGATTGATAGGTTAGGGTCTGGACCCTTGAGCAACAGAACCCCAGCAGGCCCCAACTCATTCAGTAGCAGTGTATTCCTCTACAAGCCACCATAGCTACCCCTTTTTCACCCATAAACAGTATAATGGCCCCTTTTGCCTCCACACACAGTATAATGACTCTCTTTTGCCCTCACACTATGTATAATGGCCCCATTTTCCACAACACACATTACAATTCCCACTTTTGCCCCCAAACACCATAAAATGTGCATTCTTCTTCCCCCCCAAACTGTATAATGGCCCCCTTTTGCCCTGCATAGCCCATTTTTGACCTCACATGCAGTTAAATGATCCCTTTTGCCCTCCCACCATATAGCAGCCTCTTATGGCTCCTCCCCCACAGTTTAATGGTCCACTTTTTCCCCACGCAGTTTACTGGCACAATTTTAGCATGCGCAGTTTAATGGCACCTTTTTGTCCCCCCAAGTATAATGGCCCCAAGCCCCATATGTACGCTTTTTCTGTTGGGCCACAGGCTGCAGGCACTGATACAAATTTCATCATTACTTACCTCTCACAGCATCTGGCCTCCCTGCCCCCTCATTGAGCTCAGGCATCGGCACAAATGAACCCTATGAGCACCAGAGCAAGGAAGGGGCAGGGAGGCCGGGGAGTTGCGGTAATTAATGATGAAATGTGTAACGGCACTTGCACCCCTGGCTGTTAGCAGGCTATGAGCGATTCCTCAGAACAGAATCTCAGAATAGATTGCTGACACCCAATGGACTCCCCAAGAGCTCTGAGCCTGGGTTGGCCAGGTGCTGATGCCAACCCTGGTTAGGGTGACCTGAATCAAACAGTGTATTCTCCTTGTAAATCGCTACTTTTGTTACTGAGATATCACTTATTTATGTCAATATGCGAATGAGTTCTTCCCCACTTTGCAACCATGATAATGCCCTTGTTGCTCCAAACAGCATATTACAAAAGCAGTGATTCACAAGGGGAAAACACTGGTGACCCTAACCAATCTATCTGCAGGGTTGGGGTGATATACTGGGATCTGGTGACACACTCCCTTTAAGGGACAGTCTACTTTTCCCAGTTCCTATTGATAAAAGGATCTTCTATAAATAAGTTGATCATTGGATGCCCCGATTTTGAGACTCCTAGGGATTCCCAGTTGTAATCTAGAACAATGCTTCCCAACCTTTCAAGTTTTCAAAAAGAGAAGGTTGGTGGTAGCCTGACCACTCAGACCCCCATTGATCAGGAGTATGGGATCTTTTGTCCTCTGCTCTGAAATGAGCAGTGGTCAGGCAATGCATACACCACTCCCTTCTGGGGTTCCCACTGAGATGAATGCTTTTGGTATTGCGGCCCGGCCACCACTACATTCAGGTGTCCCCTGCTCTCCTAATCAGTAAGGGTCAGCGGACCCCCAAAGTCATCCCCTATTCTGTGGATCACTCATACCAGAATGGAGCTGATTGAAGAGAAGAGCTTTTGCCCCTTTATTTCAGTGATTGGAGGGGGTCTTTGCACCCACAGCCCCACTGATCAAAATTTGATGATATGTGAAATGTTTTTTTAAAAAATTTTGTTACATTTTAATTTCCTATTGAAAGTGCAGGGAGATTCTGAAGTTTCCATACATGGGGAAACCATCACTGTATTCACATGCTTGGAATTTACCATCACCACTCATAGGCAACTCGTATTAAGGTTATGCACAACATTGCATTGAGAATGTATTTTTTTTTTAGGCATGGGTGGGCGTTTTCCCATCTAAGACATTTATGGCATATCCACAGGGACCTACACAAATCTCTAGGATGGGAAGTGAATGATGACAGCTGTGCACATATATGGCCACCTATTTATTCTTCTCATATGACCCATTGACTTTTAATGGTTTTTCTATAGAAGTCCATTGAATTATTTGAGGACAGCAAACACATTAGCAGACATAGCATAGAACGCAATGTCCTCTAATACAATGTACCCAGGGCAGCAGAGTGGAAAGCATTTATACTCACTCATACCCATATAGCAGCTTATCTGGATGCTGCACAGGACTGTGCAAAAGTTTTGGGTGCAGATGGCAAAATTTGGCAAAGTAAGAATGCTTTCTAAAATAGAAGGGTTAATAGTTTATTTTTGTCAATTACCAAAATAATGTGAATGAAGAAAAGCGAAATCTAAATCTTAATATTTGGTGTGACCTTTGCCCTTTGGAGGAGGAGTGCTGGAAGTGATGACAGTGGCATAACTAGGAATGGTGGGGTCCGAAGGGGAACATTTCACATGGGGCCCCCCTGACCCTTTCCCCCGCACAAACCTTTGTTCCTGTACACACTAGTACTGCCCCATAGTGGCCCTTGCACACAGTATTATTCCCAATAGTAGCCCTTTCACACAATATTATGCCCCTGCACACAGTATTATGCCCCATAGTGGCCCCTGCACACAGTATTATGCCCCATAGTGGCCCCTGCACACAGTATTATGCCCCATAGTGGCCCCTGCACACAGTATTATGCCCCATAGTTGCCCCTGCACACAGTATTATGCCCCATAGTGGCCCCTGTACACAGTATTATGCCCCACAGTGGCCCCTACACACAGTATTATGCCCCATAGTGGCCCCTGCACACAGTATTATGCCCCACAGTGGCCCCTGCACACAATATTATGCCCCATAATTTCCCCTGCACACAGTATTATGCCCCATTGTGGACCACCCATGAACAACTATTATACTCTGGGGTATTTTCAAACCCCAGAATATAATGATTGGCGACCCAGGAGAGGATGCAAACATAAAAAACAATATTACTTGCCTCTCCCTGGCTCCAGCGCACTCCCTGCAGATCTCTTCAATGTTGGACCAGACATCACCTGACTCCAGCCACGAATAATGCAACGAATAATGACACTGAACTGGGTCGGGTGTTGTCTGTGACTTCATCAAACATCCCTGAAGCCTTCAGGAGCACCGGAGAGATAAGTAACAGGATTCTTTATGTTCCATCACCTCCCCTGGGCCTCTGATCGTTATATTACGGGGTCTGAAAAGACCCCAGAGTACAATGATAGCTGGCCGTGTGGGGTTCGCAGGCCGAGGCCTCACTTACCGATCCCAGCTCCTGATCACAGCCCTCTTCATAGAAGGAGAAGCGCAGGCGGCCATGAGCAGAAGGGAGGATCGGTAAGAAAATAGGACCCCTTACCTGCTGGTGTTACTCCAGCAGGTGATGGACTATTAAAAGAAAAAAAAAAAAAAAAGACATCAGGAGTCCGATGGGCCCCCTAATGTTCTGGGCCCTGTGACAACCCCTACCGCTGCTACCCCAGTAGTTATGCCCCTCAGTGATGATATGGCCCCCACAGAGCCTTGATCTTAACATCATCCAGTCTGTCTGGGATTAGTTTAGTTCTCCAAAATATCCTGTGGATAGGTCATCAGTATTAAAATTTGATTTGGGGTTGGAAACCCGCTTTAAACAACAGATGCAGATGGAGCCCCCTCCATGTGATGTCTGACTAAATTAATCCCCATGTAAAAAAACATGACGGAAGCTTTCTTCTTTCATTTTTTTACTTGTTTTCCCTTACAAAAGTAAACATAAATAACAGAATAAAGTGTCCGTAATGTTGTTTACATTTAAAGTCAATGGGAAATACAGAGGCATACAGGGTGGGGGTGGGGAGGGTCATGTCTGTCTCCATTACTCTACTATTCTAGTCTGTTGTTGTCATATAACATGACGGATAACAGCAACAGACTGTAACAGTAGCTTTACCCCATAGCTAGAGATGAGCGAGTACTGTTCGGATCAGCAGATCCGAACAGCACGCACGCATTGAAATGAATGGACGTAGCCGGCACGCGAGGGGTTAAGCGGCCGGCCGGCGTCAAAGCGGAAGTACCAGGTGCTTCCATTCATTTCAATGCGTGCGTGCTGTTCGGATCGGCTGATCCGAACAGTGTTCGCTCATCTCTACCCATAGCCACAAGATGTGGGCAACTTGCTGATCTGTGAGGGTCCACCACTGATCATGAAAATGATTTTGCACCCCAGCTTGAATGGAACCGGTGGTTGGAGATATGTGCCCATTCTCATTACTACAACGCACGAACGTAGATCATCTATGTAACAGTGCTTGAGTATCTCCGGTGGTCTCATTAAAATGAATAAAGAGGAGGCACGGATTTCCAACCCTCAACTCTTCCCAAACTGAGATGCAAAACATTCCAGTTCTTGGTGATTGTCCAGCTTTTGGACCCCCATGGTCAGCAAATGATCCCTATCCTGTGTATAGGGGATAACTTATTTTGACCAGAATACCCCTATGTCAACTTTGCAAATAGTTTTTACAGCTCCAATGCAGATATATACAGTACAGACCAAAAGTTTGGACAGACTTTCTCATTCAGAGTTTTCTGTATTTTTAATGACTATGACAATTGTATATTCACACTGAAGGCATCAAAACTATGAAGTAACACATGTGGAATTACGGTATATACTTAACAAAACAGTGTGAAAAAACTGAAAATATGTCTTATATTCTAGGTTCTTCAAAGTAGCCACCTTTTGCTTTGATTCCTGCTTTGCACACTCTTGGCATTCTCTTGATGAGCTTCATGAGCTAGTCACCTGAAATGGTCTTCCAACAGTCTTGAAGGAGTTCCCAGAGATGTTTAGCACTTGTTGGGCCCTTTTGCCTTCACTCTGCGGTCCAGCTCACCCCAAACCATCTCGATTGGGTTCAGGTCTGGTGACTGTGGAGGCCAGGTCATCTGGCATAGCACCCCATCACTCTCCTTCTTGGTCAAATAGCCCTTACACAGCCTGGAGGTGTTTGGGGTCATTGTCCTGTTGAAAAATAAATGATGGTCCAACTAAACGCAAAACGGATGGAATAACATGCCGCTGCAAGATGCTGTGGTAGTCATGCTGGTTCAGTATGCCTTCAATTTTGAATAAATCCCTAACAGTGTCACCAGCAAAGCACCCCCACACCATCACACCCCCTCCTCAGTCTTCCTTTCCTGGGGTAGTCCTCATGTGAGCAAGTTTCTTTGTAGCGCTTGATTGTTTTTGCAACAGCACTTGGGGACACTTTCAAAATTTTCCCAATTTTTCGGACTGACTGACCTTCATTTCTTAAAGTAATGATGGCCACTCGTTTTTCTTTACTTAGCTGCTTTTTTTCTTGCCATAATACAAATTCTAACAGTCTATTCAGTAGGACTATCAGCTGTGTATCCACCTGACTTCTTCACAACACAACTGATGGTCCCAACCCCATTTATGAGGCATGAAATCCCACTTATTAAACCTGACAGGGCACACCTGTGAAGTGAAAACCATTTCAGGTGACTACCTCTTGAAGCTCATCAAGAGAATGCCAAGAGTGTGCAAAGCAGGAATCAAAGCAAAAGGTGGCTACTTTGAAGAACCTAGAATATAAGACATATTTTCAGTTGTTTCACACATTTTTGTTAAGTATATAATTCCACATGTGTTAATTCATAGTTTTGATGCCTTCAGTGTGAATCTATAATTTTCATAGTCATGAAAATACAGAAAACTCTTTGAATGACAAAGTGTGTCCAAACTTTTGGTCTGTACTGTATGTCTCCAGGGTTACAACCTATTCAATCCAAAACACCCCAATTCATTCAATACTTTAGGGTGCCAGTAGTCGGCCAGTAGTCAGACCCCCACCAATCAGCTGTGGATAGAGGTAATGTGATATGACCGGAATACTATTTCACTTATCATCTCAAGACACTCTAAAAAGAGTGCTAATAATTCTGCTTTCTCACCCTCTGTCCGTAGTTGGAGGGTTGTCAAGGTTATGTTGTCTAATCAGCAGAAGATATCTGAAGATGTTCTTTAAGAGCAGCTGTTCTGGTCAAGAACCTCACAGAATTCCTTCTCTTATGAAATTGTAATCCTAGACTGTGCCAGGAAGCTTCAGTTTTTATTTTTGTATACCATCTATAGAAGAAGGGTCTAATGTCTAGCATCGTAAACCATTAGTGATTCAGGGCATACTTGTTCAACAAAAGTTCTTGAAGAGTTTTTGAGAAGTACGTTGACGTCTATGTCAGGATTATTGATGGGTCATTGAGGTTAGATGACAGGAGAACATTGTGACTCATTCTATGTGAGAGCAAAAACCTTAAAACTGAGAGATTTCTAAGGATAATCAGAACAGTAAGAAACATAATGTCCCGAGGAAATAGGCTCGAAACCCTTATGTTGACCCGTTGCTAGAAGCACAACATCTGCTGGTCAGCGATGGGGATGTTGTTTTAGTTTCTACTGTGTTAGTAGCATTTTACAATATGTGTGGTCCAACTTCTTTTTATAGCTTTTTAAAGTCATTTTCTTCTAGTTTTGAGGGTGTTGTAATCTTCTATTTTTATGTAATGATGTTTAAAGGCTCTTTCTAAGACAAAGCTACCGATGACTTGTCTTTCGGATACATCATCAATATCAGACTGGTGGGGGTCCAACGCTCAGAACCTCACTGATCATCTGTATCAAACACAGGGCTTGAATGGGACTAAGCTGCAAAAAGGTCATATGACTGATGAACGTGATAGCACATGACTTGTGATTAAATGTTTATTGATCAGCTGATCTGTAAGAACCCCCACTATTTTAAGGGTAGGTCATCAATATTTTAAGTTCCTGAAGACCCCTTTCGATGAGAAGTACTGCTGCCCTTACTCTTTAGATGTAGATTGGGCAAACCAGGCTATGTTACAATGGGTGATAAGCCTATGCTCCCTTTTTCCCATTGAAGACACATACATGTGTGAGCAGGGTAGGCCCAGTGCAAAGGTTTCAAAACTCGGCTCCCCTCTCATCACCCCTTAAAAATACCTGACCCACACAAATTATAATTTCAGTGTCTCCCATATGGTATAATGCCCCTTAGTGGATCTCATAAAATATAATGCCCATCATTGGTCCATCAAATTCCCCTGCAGAGGCATCAGACTAATTAGCATGACTCCCAGTGGCCCTACATACATTAACCTGTTCTACCCCAGGGGTCCCACAGACATTAAATTATAATGTACTCCTCCACTTTGTCCCCACATTATAATGTCCTTTGTCCACTTTGCCCCACAGTATAATGTCTTCTTTCCAGTTTTCCCCCTCATATTATGTTTCCCCCACAATATATTGTCTCCGTTCCTGTTTATTTCAACAGTATAATGATACCTGTCCAAATTGCCCCCACCGTATAATGTCTCCTTTCTAGTTTGCCACTCCAGTATAATCTCCCCTTTTCAGGTTGTCCCTGTCTCCTCAGTTCCTAGAGTATAATAAGTGAAGGCCCAGGGGAGGTGAGTAAAAATTAAAAAAATACCTATGATCACCTTGCCTCACCTCTCCTGGGCATCCATGCTCTGTCTGTCTCTTTCCAGCATCCTCTTCAGACCTCAACAGCCTGGGCCTGAGAACCCCATGTGACATTAATCACAGGTCCAAAAACACCATGGACTGTTGGAAGCTCAGGAGAGGTGAGTATAGATGTTTATTATTTTTACTCACCAACCCTGGGCAGGCTTCTATTAGAAAGGGGCCTGGTGGCATGTACATACATCAGATAATGCCAGGCCTTTTTCTATTAGTAGCGATATTCACAGGCTGAAGAGATGAGTGCCAATTTCTACTGCCTGAGATATATAGCAGAGATAGTGGTTGCGGAACATGGCTTTCCCCAACCGCTACCATGGTGCTTCACGGCCCATCACGGTCAAACCCCTTGCATCCATGAATGTTACTCCACTGTTGTCGATCTATTTGTCTTTACTGCCAGCATTATTAAGGTGTATCCTCGTCACTAATATTACAAATTGACAGTTTTTACCAATTGTTTGATATACAAATTCCAATATGGTGTCCTCTGTGACATAAGAAAGAAAAATAATATAAAATATATAGAGGAATTTACTAGACAGTTCCCACGAAATGAATCTCAGAGGGACGATGTATGAATTTAATCTGTAAGGCAATGTCGTAAATACTAATTAATGTAACGTGGAAGGAATGGTACTCCAGGGATGGTGGGATGTATAAGAATGCCAGCCTCCTTGTGTACGGATAACTTATTATTCTAGAATACATTGCAGAGTGAATATCATGCCATATTGTCCCACAGGGATCTATGAGAAATGACAGCGGAGAATGACAAAAATTCTTCATACAAAATTACAGAAATAAGAAATGATTCCTGCATTTCTGGTATGTAAAAATTTAAGAGAAAATATCATATTAAAACTGCTGTGTAATCTGCACCATGTTATAGGGCAGGAGGAGTGGAGAGTATTAATATATAGGTTTATGGGAAATGATTTACAGTCCTATGAAAAAGTTTGGGCACCCCTATTAATCCTAATCATTTTTAGTTCTAAATATTTTGGTGTTTGCAGCAGCCATTTCAGTTTGATATATCTAATAACTGATGGACACAGTAATATTTCAGGATTGAAATGAGGTTTATTGTACTAACAGAAAATGTGCAATATGCATTAAACCAAAATTTGACCGGTGCAAAAGTATGGGCACCTCAACAGAAAAGTTACATTAATATTTAGTAGATCCTCCTTTTGCCTCTAGTCGCTTCCTGTAGCTTTTAATCAGTTCCTGGATCCTGGATGAAGGTATTTTGGACCATTCCTCTTTACAAAACAATACAAGTTCAGTTAAGTTTGATGGTCGGCGAGCATGGACAGCCCGCTCTCAAATGATCTGAAAACAAAGATTGTTCAACATAGTTGTTCAGGGGAAGGATACAAAAAGTTGTCTCAGAGATTTAACCTGTCAGTTTCCACTGTGAGGAACATAGTAAGGAAATGGAAGACCACAGGGACAGTTCTTGTTAAGCCCAGAAGTGGCAGGCCAAGAAAAATATCAGAAAGGCAGAGAAGAAGAATGGTGAGAACAGTCAAGGACGTTCCACAGACCACCTCCAAAGAGCTGCAGCATCATCTTGCTGCAGATGGTGTCACTGTGCATCGGTCAACAATACATGGCACTTTGCACAAGGAGAAGCTGTATGGGAGAGTGATGAGAAAGAAGCCGTTTCTGCAAGCACGACACAAACAGAGTCGCCTGAGGTATGCAAAAGCACATTTGGACAAGCCAGCTTCATTTTGGAAGAAGGTCCTGTGACTGATGAAACAAAGATTGAGTTGTTTGGTCATACAAAAAGGCGTTATGCATGGCGTCCAAAAAAAACGGCATTCCAAGAAAAACACTTGCTACCCACTGTAAAATTTGGTGGAGGTTCCATCATGCTTTGGGGCTTTGTGGCCAATGCCAGCACCGGGAATCTTGTTAAAGTTGAGGGTCGCATGGATTCCACTCAGTATCAGCAGATTCTTGAGAATAATGTTCAAGAATCAGTGACGAAGTTGAAGTTACGCCGGGGATGGATATTTCAGCAAGACAATGATCCAAAACACTGCTCCAAATCGACTCAGGCATTCATGCAGAGGAACAATTACAATGTTCTGGAATGGCCATTCCAGTCCCCAGACCTGAATATCATTGAACATCTGTGGGATGATTGGAAGCGGGCTGTCCATGCTCGGCGACCATCAAACTTAACTGAACTTGAATTGTTTTGTAAAGAGGAATGGTCCAAAATACCTTCATCCAGGATCCAGGAACTGATTAAACGCTACAGGAAGCGACTAGAGGCAAAAGGAGGATCTACTAAATATTAATGTCACTTTTCTGTTGAGGTGCCCATACTTTTGCACCGGTCAAATTTTGGTTTAATGCATATTGCACATTTTCTGTTAGTACAATAAACCTCATTTCAATCCTGAAATATTACTGTGTCCATCAGTTATTAGATATATCAAACTGAAATGGCTGCTGCAAACACCAAAATATTTAGAACTAAAAATGATTAAGATTAATAGGGGTGCCCAAACTTTTTCATAGGACTGTACTATAACTTTTAGTATCATTTATTCATCTACATATCTGCTTATTCTGGATTTAAGAGTCCAGTGGGCGGTCCTACTCAGTGATTGACTGTCATCACTACACTTATACAAGGAAGACTGCTCTTGACTTCTCCCACCAATCTCAGGGCTCATGAATTTACAAAGACTTTTCAGTCTGGTGCTATTTGTGAGTAGCAAGCAAACAGACGCAGTACATTCAGCTATGTGTGTCAATGTCAATTAAGTTGAATAGAATGGTCAAGTGGGAAGACTTCAGCTTCCTGCTCCACCATTCAGGCTGCCACTAGTACTGTCTGGGGCTTGGCATTGAGCTGAAGATCGGCTCTGTAGAGAGTTCTGTGTATGTATTTTTTTCATTTGTAAGCACTGTGTATGGGCATTATACTTGTGGGAAGGCTACTGAGTAGTATTATACTGTGTGGGGAGGCATTGGGAGCATTATATGTGTGTGTAGAGCTAGTGGAGAGTATTCTACTGTGTAATGGGACGACTGGGTAGCATTAAACTGTGTGGGGCCAATCAGCAGTATTATCCTGTGTATGGGGGCACTTGGTAACATTATACTACATGAGGGAACAAATAGAGAGCATTACACTGTGTGTGGAGAGGCCATTGGGGAACATTAAACTGTGTGTGGGGCAACTGGAGAGCATAATACTATGTTTGGGGGGGGGCACCATGGAGCATTATAATTTTTGCTGGCTAAAAATTTGTTTTTGCTCCTAAATTTCTCAGTTTTGGTTCCTAGATATTATTCTATTCTGGACCAGAATCTATATAAGAATTTTGTCAACTTTTCCACTCTATAACATTCTGAATTATAGTCAATGGGGTCCCTCGAGATCTGTTGCTGTCCTTCATTTGACAAAATGTTTTTTCATTTCTTCTGGTCCTGTGTGGATCAGAAAAATGGATAGAGCAGAACAGGTGTGAACCCAGTGTATGAATGAGAATCCAACTTTACAGGATTATTTGTGTTGGGTAGTCATAGAGACACCTAAGTCCAGCTAGGCGCTGTATACACATACACAAAACAATAGAGGTTTTTTTTTCTAATTAGGACACTTATGGACACTTATTCGCTACCACAGGGCAGGGGATACATATCTGATTGCCACGTCTTGTGGATAGCGGATAAGTGTCCATAAAGGGAAAACTCCTTTAAATTTTTGACATTTTGATGGATTAGAGTAGTAAAAAATGCATGCAAAATGTACGCTTCCATTCCCGGAGGCTCTGTCATTATTAGGATCACTTTACACAACACAGCAAAGTGTCCACAGAACGAAGCATGCTTCTCTTCTCAGAAAGGGAAAATCTCATGCTGAAAAAACATGGAAACTGTTAACATTCCTGAGGATTTGGTCAGAACTATAACGGAGAATTTATAAATATCACACAACATATCACCCCTGATAAAAAAAAAATCCGCTCTTATGTTTTCTGTACTTCACAGTGACAGATAAAGTTGTGTTATACAGAAAACAGACTCATACATAAGCCTGGATTATTCCGTATTGACCATATGGTCATGTCACATGGCTTCTACTATCGAGTACAGAATCACTGAATCAAATGAGATCTGACGACATTGGCATCAATACAGCGATCACTAGATGACTTTTCTTACTAAGGTTACTGCTGTTAAAAAAGTCCCATAATGACAACTGTTGGTTCTGGGATCTATGTCGAGAATGGGGGTCCTCCATACCAAGGTGGTGAAGAGGTCTCCAGGCTGTGAAAGAAGATGTTCTCCATCCTATTCTATGGGAATTAAGGAAACAACCAAGAAAATGTGTTGCTACCTCATGAGGTTGTCAGGGGATGAAAAATTGCTGCAACCATTAGGTACAATGTGAACTCAATGTTTTTACCTAGCCATAACCTGCAATGTGGGGAAGGGAGTGAGGGTGGGCAATGGAGAGTAAGGCAAGACGAACCTGGCTCTGTCCCCAAACCATGGACATAGTGAAAAAAAGTTATAAACAAAAAGTCTCCAAGTGGGAAAAAACAAAAACATTCAAAAAATTAACTAAAAAAAAAAAATATTAGCAAAAATTAAAATCAACACAATAATTTATCCCTAGGATTGACTAATATTGGCAGTGCGACCACTAAGATTCCCAACAACCAGAAGGCCTGAAAGAGTCCTCGATGTAAATTGAATGGTAATGCACATGCTTAGTGAATGCTCTCCTCTTAACATACAGGCCTTAGTAAAGACTATTCCCAATACCTAGGTATTTCGATGGGCTTAACAACTGGGATCAGAATGAGTTGGGTTACTCTTTCCTTACATGACCCCATGATGGAGCTGGTTATTGTGGCATAGTAATCAGACTCAGGGACATATCATCTCATATGACAGGTCTATTTCGCTGCTTCTTCTCTCTTACATTACGTCTACCCCCACCACAATACCAAGCAAGATAATAATATCTGTGTTGGCACACTCCAAGTCTGCTGTGTCACACCACAGGCTGATCTAGGCAATTTCTTGAGGCTACATAGTCTATTCTGTCCAAGAATTAATGGGTTAATAAGCCCTTGAGCAGATTAAATGTGGTTACTAGAGGTAACTTGAAGCTCCTGTGCCTTAATTCAAAGTTTAGGACAAAGTTCCCCCCAACTATTTCATGTTGTTTGTAGTCTGGTGAACACTTATGTGAACAAGAGACAACCTCAGACATGACAGTTGTTTTAGGGGAGAATGTGGAGGCACACAATGTCCCCTATGCGGTATTGGACTAAGGTTCCACCAGATAAAATGATTCTGTGGTCAACCTCTAGGAAGTAGTACCCTCTAAATTTGGGTGTCTTCTGCTGGACCATTATTGTATTAGACACTAGGCCCACTGGAGGATCCTCTGGTCCGACACTACCCCTATGTGATAGGGAACCTTATAAAGCCCAAGGGATGCCATGCCAGGTCTAGGCATCTGGAAATGGGCATGGGTCATTAGGCTAGGCTACTCTACAACTTAGGGTATGACTCTCGTTGCACAACCAAACATGGCCGCATCACTTTGTGTCTTGGTGCCTATTGTTCTCCAATAAAAGGACCTGTTTTCGATCAGTGAGCGCCGCCAATATTCTTTCTTCTTTCTCCATTGTCGTTCCCGGGTTCCTTTTGGTCTACCGGTGGATATAAGGCGTGCTGCCCCCTCCATCTGCTCTTTCAGCCCATTATGGCTAAGCTCTGAACGTGGTTGTGAACGGAATTGTCACAACCGGAGCAGGTGAGAGGCCATCTGGTCTATTAACCTTTTTTTGTCTATATATTAGATCGCTATACAAAAATACTATACTATCATTGGTTTGCTCGGTGTCGTTTTTGTGTTCTCTTTGAGTTTTTCACTAATATAAGCGCTCGATCTCTTTATGAGTAGAAGTTGCAGTTTCAGCACCATTGAGGTTGTAACGTGACTCCATTTATTTACGTTGGTAAAGCTGTTGGCCAGAGATAGCGGGAATCACATCCAAAGTCAATGCATAGTCCTAGCCTTACATAATATGTTAACTATGAAACTTCTCAGTATTCTTGTCTCTATTAGAACTGAGTTTGTTGGGCCATTGACTGAATACTCTTGAGAAGTCACACTGGAACTATGGCCAGACCAGTTGTCACTTCTCTTCTGACCACTCCTCTTGGCAGTACATATAAAGTGTATTAACCATCAAGGGGCACTATATTTGTTGGCAAAATTGCACTTATGATTGATTTATTGGGATCAGAACATACCAGTCAAGGGATTATCTAAGAATTTGTAATTTATGTCCTATCCTTAGGATAGTTCATAAACATTGCATCGTAGGGGGCCAAAAAGTGGTCCCTGCACGCGTCAATTTTACAAGGCAAGAAGTTGAGTTGATCTGTAATACTAATGCCCAGCCTCTAAACAGGGCACAGAGCCAACTAATCCCAGCCCAATGTTGTGTATAGTATGAGTGTTGAAAGCATCCTTATGCAGCTGATTCATGTGGGGGCCATCTGTTGGCCCTAATCTAACCAGATACTTATGGCCTATCCTGAAGAAATTCCATAGATTGCAAATTCATGGATAGTCCCTTTAAATGAGAAAATTTGAGCTGTCTGCAACCACCACTAGAGGGAGGTTACAGGGTCTGGAATCTGTAGCATGTACTGATCCTTGGAGGTGGAACAAAATTACAACCATGGAGTGCACAACCAGCAAAGTTGTTTGTTACTATGCCATGGTCTAATCTACTGAAGTCAGGCATTGTCCAGACTACTCAAGATGGGAATTGGATTGGTATTTAAGAGCTCATTCCTGCACTTCAATGGGAGGAGGCGGCTTGAAGATGGCTCAGGAAGATGGAAAGATGGCACAATCTTGGATGAGAGCTTGTGTGAAGAGACCATTTAGGGAGGCCAGAAGACCTAGTTGGGTGACCACATGCATCTGACAGAAAGTACATGGTGAGCAGGAGCACAAGTCCAGTGGTGTCAGGTGGCACAATCCCTACGACAGTAGACTTTGGTGCCACATCTTGAAGACCTTCATAGCTATTTTAGCACCTTGTGTGTCATTCCCTCATAGACCTGCTGTAGCATAACATCTGACACAGTAAAGAAAGAAGCCATGGTGTGAGGGCAGGTGTCATGTATGTCCTTTCTCCACTGGTGGAGGACTCCAGGTGACCGAACTGTCAGGCAGTTCCGTGAGGGCCAGACATTGGAGTGTAGCACTACCCAACGTTGAAGTTTGGTGCAGGTGGAGTTGAACACGATATTGTCACCGTCCCCAGTGATAGCAATTATCCCTTCCAGCACCTTCCTTACAGACACTGAGAGAGTCACAGGTTGTCTATCACTGATGTACTGTATGTTACAGGGGTGATTATTTAGAAGGGTTTTCCATCTTTTCTCTCTAATTTTTTTTCAGCACTTCCGCAGTGTTCTTGCTGTTTTTCTAATTTGATGTATTCCTAGGTTTCGTTAGAAAATTGATTTTATTTTTTGGTGTTCCATTTACTTCACATAAGAAGAGAAGTAGCATTTTACTTTCTAATAAACAGTTGTCAGGTACAGATATATAGGTCACATTGTATCCAATAATTAGTATGTGAACACCATTGTGTAAGGATAAGTGTCATTCTTTGTGTAATGTGTCTCTGGCATCAGGACATCTTAAGGTGACTCGTCACGTTTACGTGTCATGTGGAGCATGTGACCAATTCAATAATTTCTAAAAAATAATTAGAAGTACCGTATATACTCGAGTATAAGCCGACCCGAATATAAGCCGACCCCCCTAATTTTACCACAAAAAACTGGGAAAACTTATAGACTCGAGTATAAGCCTAGGGGGAAATGCAGCAGCTACTGGAAAATTTCAAAAATTAAAATGGCCGAGTTCTTGGGTGCAGTAAGTGCTGGGAAAGGGGAGGGGGTCTTTTGGTTGTCTGTCTGCCCCTTCCCTGAGCTTGAGGACTGGGTTTTTTACCCCCACTTGGAATTCAGCCTGGCTGAATATAGGGGATCTGCAGTGCTCCTATTAACCCCTTCCCGACGGAATAGAAGCACTGCAGACCCCCTATATTCAGTAGACTGGGCACTGTCAGACACAGGGATACCTAATGTGTATGTGTTTCACAGTCATTTTCTACTTTGAGGGCAGGTTCACACCAGCGCCCAATCTCAGTTATGCAGGTTTCCGTTTCCTGCCCGAGAAACATTCATGGGTTTGAAAAGTGTCCGCCGGTGAGCGTCTTCTGCTCTCCGCATTGAAACCGTTTTTTTTTTTTTAGTCGGACATGCAGGACTTTGTGTCCAGTAAAAAACAAAACGGTTTCGCCATGGGCAGCAGAAGACGGCTCACCCACAGACACTGAATGTCGGTTTCTGTCTTCTGCTGACAGAAAACGGAAACCTGCATAACTGAGATCAGGTGCTGGTGTGAACCCGCTGTGAACTTTTATTTATTTTATTTTTTATTATATTTTTTAAAAAAAATTTTTTAGCCCCCCTGGGGGACTTGAACCTGCAGTCATTTGATTGCAAGTTCCATAGACGGCAATACAAGTGTATTGCCGTCTATGGGAGATTCTCTACATTACTATTACGGCTGGTCATAGACCAGCCGTAATAGTAATATAGCGATGACAGGCCTGTGAGCCTTCATTAGGCTCCCGGCTGTCATCGGAACAGGTCGGCTTCTGCGAGCTCGCTGCGCAGGAGCCGGCCTGCAACTTTAAAGGTATGGGGCCGGTGGGCACCGGCCCCGGGGGCTAATTTTGAACTAGGAGGGGGGAGGACATCTCCGGAGGGCACCTCCGCTGTAACACTTACAGCAGAGATGCCACAGCTTATGCCTACAATCAGAGATCGCAGGCATAAGCTTCAGCATCTCTGCTGTAAGCATTACAGCGGAGGTGCTGGTTTCTATGGCGGCTGCTCTGCAGAGCGGCGCCATTACGTTTACAGCCCGGCATCCGGACCCGGCATCCAGACACCGCGGCGGGTGCCGGGGCCCACAGCATCCCCACGCTCCTGCCAGGAGCGCGGCGATGCTGTACATTAAAATCTACAGAAGTACTTATGGTACTTCTGCTAGCAGGGCAGGAAGCAGACATGCCGGGTGCGGGCCTGAGTTTACGTGGCTACGTCACCCGGCGTGTGATGGAGCGGTGGGGGGGCGGGGTCTGCTATCCTGGCCTGCTAGCAGAAAATTACTGTAATGACCCGAATATAAGCCGAGGAGCACTTTTTCAGCACAAAAACTGTGCTGAAAAACTCGGCTTATACTCGAGTATATACGGGTAAATGTTCCATTTTGAAGGGGCCAGAGCCTTAATGGGAAGACATCACCAGAAAAAAAAGTTTGCATTTTAAAAATATTTTTTAAGTATTTTGATGGGTTTTTTTTAAAAAAAATTTCCCCATGGTTCACTTATTTATATTAAAAAAGTACCATAGCTTGTGTTTTTCACTCTAACCACTAAGGGGGCGTTCACACTATGCCCGTCCGTTGGGTTTCCGTCCTAAACCCCGGGAAAACTGGACGGAACGATAACCCATAACCGATAAACCCATCCAAATGAATGGGTTTTAAAGCAGACCACCGGCAAGCCATCCCCTGTCCAGTCTCTTCAGCGTTTAGGACGGATAGTGGCCGTAGTGTGAACGCCCCCCTAAGCCTAACACTTGCTAATCTGTAGGGAATTTATTTACAGCAGTAACCTCATTTACATCACAGACATGATTACAATAGAAGATAACACCACTATAGATAAAGCAAAGCGGCCGTCTCCACAACCACATACAGGCACATACCACATGCAATAGAATAACAAAATCTATAATCAGATAAATCTATAGTTATAAAATTATATTGCTATAGTATTTTTCCCATATGGTGATCGCCATTTTTCTTCCCATAAAAATTTGGATAAAAAGCGATCAAAACCTCAGACATTCTCAAATGGTAGAAATAAAAAGTACATATAGCCCTGAAAAAATTAATTATGTAGCCCCCTATACAGAAATATAAGAAAGTTATGACTGTCAATACATGGCGACTACAAGAATTTTTTTGATCAAAGTTTTGGCTTCATTTTAAGGTGTTAACATGTGATAACAGCTATATAACTTTGGCATTGCCCTATTCATAATGACCCATAGGATACAGATGACGTGTCATTTTTGTTGCACAATGTCCCACAAAAATTATGCCCTTATATGGCTCAGTGAACGGAAAAATAAAAAGTTATGGGATTTGGAACGCTAGGAGTAAAAAACAAAGATTGAAAAATGGCTGTGGTGGGAAGGCGTTAAAAATATTTTTTTATTTGCTATCACTAGGGGGGGCTATTACATGCAGATTACTTCTGCGCTGAAGTTCGGGTTCGGCTCATCCCTAAAGCTGGTAGATTGTCTGCTGAGCATACTGTATATACTGTATACACTGTTGAGCATACTGTATACACTATTCAGCATACTGTATACACTGCTGAGCATACTGCATATGCTGTATACACTGCTGAGCATACTTTATACACTGCTGAGCAAACTGTATATACTGCTGAGCATATTACATACACTGCTGAGCATACTGTATACACTACTAAACATACTGTATACACTGCTGAGCACACTGTATATACTGTATACACTGCTGAGGACACTGTATATACTGTATACACTGCTGAGCACACTGTATATACTGTATACACTGCTGAGCATACTCCATATACTGTATACAGTGCTGAGCACACTGTATACACTACTCAGCATACTGTATACACTGCTGAGCATACTCCATATACTGTATACAGTGCTGAGCACACTGTATACACTACTCAGCATACTGTATACATTGCTGAGCATACTGTATATACTGCTAAGCATATTACATACACTGCTGAGCATACTGTATACACTACTAAACATACTGCATACACTGCTGAGTATACTCCATATACTGTATACACTGCTGAGCACACTGTATACACTCCTCAGCATACTGTATACACTCCTCAGCATACTGTATACACTGCTGAGCACACTGTATACACTGCTGAGCATACTCCATATACTGTATACACTGCTGAGCATACTCCATATACTGTATACACTGCTGAGCACACTGTATATACTGTATACACTGCTCAGCACACTGTATAAACTGTATACATTGCTAAACAGCCAATCAGTCAGCTTTAAGCCCACAGACATCACAGACATGCCCATTATGTGCAAGGCTGTGATTGGCCAGGCAGGACATGTGACCCATCTGTATAAGAGGCGGGGTCACAGGTCCTGTCGCCATTTTAGCTAGTTATACTATGTAGGGAGAGGCTGCAGCTGGAGATGGGACAGTCAGGGCCTGAGCTAAATGTAATAATTGTCCTTGTCAGGGCAGTGCAGGGAGAGGAATACTTTCTTAAAGGGGTATCCCCAAACAAAATGATATTAAAACCTTTTATTATTTGTCTTAAATAAAAAACTGTTTCTTTAAAAAATCTTTTTGTAGCCTTTTTTTGCTTTAATAAAGTTATCTACACCGGCTTGTTCCCAGAAGTGTTTGGTGATCCTGCCTAATCCGTCATCGGGTCACCCCAGCGACCCCTGAATCTAGGCGTCTAACCACATCCACACTCTTTAGGAATTTGTATCACATACACTGTTACAAACCAGGACCTATAACAAGCACACACCTCCTTCAGTGATTAGCCCCAGGAGATGACTAATTCAGTCTTAAATATATCCACTCTCCGGTTCTATATATATCCGGGGTGTGTATGTGCAATGCAGGTCCACATACAGTTGACAGTGTTAGTGGCTACACCAGTGGAAGATACAGATAATAACATGGGACGCTCAATCTCCGCGTCCACCCCTATCTCGGCATCTCAACGCGTTTCTTGACTAATCATCAGGAGACAATATAAGTCATTCATGCTACCCTCAATCTCCGATGCATGTTGTCTAACCTATCCACACCATAAATATGGGATGCGGTGAAAACCGCAGTTGACCGGGACCCTGATGGTGGATCCCGGCTAAGCAAAGGGGCTGACCATTGCAGGGAGAGGAGCCGGATACTGTGAGGGGCAGATAGCCTAGAAATAAGAATAGTCTATTTAGGGCAGTGACAGTAAAGTGTGTGTGTACTCTAATATACCGTCTCCTACAGCAGTAACAGTGTGTGTACCCATTCCTTCTCCTAGAGCAGTAACACTAACTGCGTATATACACATACTGTCTCTTTGTGCCCCAATAATAACTGCGTGTGTACCCATACTGTCTTTTAGCACAGTTACAAAAACTGCATGTGTACTCATACTCTCTCTCTCTCATACTCTTTGTTTTTATTTTTATAATTAATTCATTCCTTCATTTATATATTTTAAGTAATTTCCATACCCCATTTTTTGTAGGGCACTTGCCCTGTTATTACCTCCATTTTGCAGTCCTCGACCCCTTACTATCCCCATTTTACAGCCATTTTTGCATCACCAAGTTCGGGTCCCCATTGATTTCAAACTCTAGTACATGAATGGGGCAAAATTTGGCTGAACTCATCGAACCCAAACTTCGATGGGTTCGCTCAACACTAATGTTGATGTCTCCAACAGATGGTTTTTGCCCAAATACTTTGGTATCAGTGTTTCCTGAATCATCATCATCTCCAATAATATTCACACCTATTCACCACAATTCAAGTCAGTGAAAGGGATATTCCCATGTACATAATCAGATCTATATTTGTAGATAATTAAAAGTTAAACATTTTTGCAAATATAAGTAATTAAAAATTCTGCAGAGTTTTAAAGATTTTCTCTACCTTTCTTAGTAATGACAGTCTGTTATCTTGATCGGTTGCCGTGGATACGACCACTAATGCATACCTCCCAACCGTCCCGATTTCCGCGGGACAGTCACGATTTGGGTGACATGTCCCGCGGTCCCGGTTGGAGGGAGGTATGTCCCGATTTCAACTCAGATCGGCGTCCAGAGGACGCCGATCTGAGCTGAACACATACGCGGCTGAAGCAAGGAGCTGACACAGATCAGCTCCTCGCTTCGCCACTGCCCGCCTCTCTCCCTGACACATATGCGGCTGAAGCTGCTCGCGTGCTCGCTTCGCCGCTGCGTCTCTCTCTCGCTGACACATGTGGCTGAAGCGAGGAGCTGACCTGTGTCAGCTCCTCGCTTCGCCGCTGCCGCCGGCTCCTGGCTTGTAGACGCGATGTACAAGACAGGAGCCGGCGGCAGCGGCGAAGCGAGGAGCTGACACAGGTCAGCTCCTCGCTTCAGCCGCATGTGTCAGCGAGAGAGAGACGCAGCGGCGAAGCGAGCACGCGAGCAGCTTCAGCCGCATGTGTCAGGGAGAGAGGCGGGCAGCGGCGAAGCGAGGAGCTGATCTGTGTCAGCTCCTTCCTTCAGCCGCATGTGTCAGCGAGAGAGGCGGGCAGAGAGCGACGAGGGAGCGGAGGAGAAGGTAAGTTTAATGTGGAGGTGGAACGTGAATCTGGGGGCAGATGAAGGAGAGGACGGCATGACACTGGGGGCAGAGATGTGGGGACATGAATCTGGGGACAGAGATGGAGTGGACATGAAACTGGGGCAGAGATGTGGGGACATGAATCTAGGGGCAGAGATGGAGGGACATGAATCTGGGGGCAGAGATGGAGTGGACATGAAACTGGGGGCAGAGATGTGGGGACATGAATCTAGGGGCAGAGATGTGGGGACATGAATCTGGGGGCAGAGATGGAGAGGACATGAATCTGGGGGCAGAGATGGAGGGGACATGAATCTGGGGGCAGAGATGGGGGACATGAATCTGGGGGCAGAGATGTGGGGACATGAATCTGTGGGCAGAGATGGAGAGGACATGAATCTAGGGGCAGAGATGGAGGGACATGAATCTGGGGGCAGAGATGGAAGAGGGACATGAAACTGGGGGCAGATGAAGGGTGTATATGAAACTGGGGGAGAGATAGAGGGGGGACATATAATTTACGGGTGACTGTAGGAGGATTATACTGTGTGCGGGCACATGAAAAATTAACGAGCGGGCGGAGTCAACACAAAAGTGGGTGGGGCTAAATTTACCGCGGCGCGCTACGCACGCCACACATTTTGTCCCTCTTTCAGTTCTTCAAAAGTTGGGAGGTATGCTAATGCAGAAACTTTCTATGGTCTGGGACTTGTCAGGAGCCCAGCTATGACTTTCTTATTGTACCTGGGTTATCAGGCAGGGACACTACATATATGAGAAGATATCCTGGCCACAATAAGGAAATCATGGCTGATTTTCTGACCTTAGAAAGTCTCTGCATTAGTGTTCGTATCCATGGCAATCGATCAAGATAACAGGCTGTCACCACTAAGAAAGTTAGAGAAAATCTTTAAAACTCTGCAGAATTTTTAATTACTTACATTTGCAAAAATGTTTAACTTTTAATCATCTACAAATTAAAAAATAATTATGTAGATGGAAATACACCTTTAAGGCTGGTCTTACACGACTGTAATTTAAGTCCGCAAATGGTCCGCAATTGAGGGCTTTTAATTGCGTACCATTTGCGGACACATTATATTCACTGCGGCCTCTTACACCACCGGATATTTTAAACGTGGTGTGCTGGGCCTCCTCACTGAATAGAGCAGGTCCGCAAAGGCCGTGAATTCACGGCACTGCACGGACTTGTCCATAGAACCCTATTCGCGAGTGCGGCAGGACACAGGCATCTGTGGTGTCTTTATGTTGATGATCAGCAACTTGCGGACTGTTAAATCAACACAGTCATGTAAGACCAGCCTTAGATATAGATGTTGATGTGGAAGGAGATGCAAGCTCACACTGCAGCTAATGCTGTGGCATAAAGACTGCAGTAGCAACGGTAGCTGCTGACACAGGTCCCTGGACATTGGGGGATCCGGTGGGCTCCTGATGTTTTTTTTTTTTTTTTAATTTAATAGGCCGTTACCTGCTGGAGTAACCTCAGCAGCTAACGGGCCCTATTTACTTATCGATCCTCGGTCTGGTTAACAGATGCCGGCGCTTTCCCTTCTGCGTAAGTGGAGGCGGCTGTGATCGGGAACTGGGATTGGTAAGTAAGGCCGCAGGCTTGCAAACCTCCCAAACACTGTCATTATACTTGGGGGTCTTTTCAGACACCGAGTTTAACGATAGGAGGGCCAGAGGAGGTGAGGGAACATAAAATACAGTGTTACTCACCTTTCCTGGGCTCCAGCAGGCTTCGGGCCTGTTTGGTGACGTCACGCAGGCCAGGCTAGAGTCCTTATTAGAGATGAGCGAGTACTGTTCGGATCAGCCGATCCGAACAGCACGCATGCATTGAAATGAATGGAAGCACCTGGTACTTCCGCGTCCATTCATTTCAATGCGTTCGTGCTGTTCGGATCGGCTGATCCGAACAGTACTCGCTCATCTCTAGTCCTTATGCATCATTACGCTGGCCTGGCTCACGTGACTTCTAGTCCAACATTGAAGATGACCGTAAGCAGAGGGGAGGGTGGTGGAGCCAGGGAGAGGTAAGTAACATTGGTTTTTATGTTTGTATTCTCCCCTGGGTCTCTGATCATTATATTCTGGGGTCTGAAAAGACTGTGTAATAATTGTTCATGGGTGGTCCACAATGGGGCATAATAGTGTGTGTAGGGACCACTATGAGGCATAACAGTGTGTGCAGGGGCCACTATGGGGCATAATTGTGCAGGAAGTTCGCCTTTGGGCTCAACCATTCCTAGTTACGCCACTGAACAAACATAAAAGAATCATAATTCCTCAGTAGTGCAGCCTCAGGCTCTGGGCCTAGGACTTTGAGTCATCCTATCCTAGTATAGAACTAACATGTTAAAACACGTTTTTCACATTCAATAAGAGATAGGTTGTTATAATAAATTCAGAGTGCATTCAACAAATGTGCCAGCTTCTAACCCGTCTGTGCAGAGCGACGCTGGTGCAAAAAGTAAATATAAGCGTGTTTACATTAAGCTTTTCTCTTACTGTATTACATAAGGCTGTGAAGAGGAGACTGGGCGCCATCTGGGTTTACAGGTGTCTGGGACACAGGATGAGCTCATGCAAGGTGTTTTTTTATTTATTTTTAATGCACTTTTTTATGTGCAAAAACTTTTCCTTAGGCTCTGTTCAGATCACATTTTTTTACACTCGTTTAAGAGATGCAAACAGATGGTCATCTGTCTACATAGACATTAATGTTAAAAAAAAACAAAACATAAAACGGATCCGTTGATGTCCATTTTTCTGGTTGGACACAAAAGGATGGCAAGCTATGTTTTTGTGTCCTTCAAAAAAATTGGATAGCAATGGATACACTTTTTTAAACATTGATGTCTATGTAAATGGATAACCATCTGTTTGCATCCGATATTGGCATCCGTTAAACTGATGTAAAAAACGTGATCTGAATAGAGTCTAAGCCTAAGAGCCCATGTAGCAGGTTGCAACGGTTTTGGAAAATGCCGCATTTCCGCTGCGCATATTTTACTGCAATGTATTGATGGGATTTGCTAGGTTTTTGCTGCAGCATATGGCACGTGCGGCCTTTTTTGTAATATGTTTGCTCTACAATGTCAGATTTATCTTAGGCTAGGTTCACACTGGGGCTTGGGCAAGCAGGACTTTTCTCTTTGCATTTTTGTGCCTTTTTTAGATGGAAACCTGATGGACCCCATTATAGTCTATGGGGTATGCAGGTCTCTGTAACCACTTCTTAAAAGGGTTAGCTTTCCGTTTTTAAGGTCCTTAAGCAGAACCAAAGAACTGAGAGTCGAAAACCTAGCGTAAGCTGAAGTTTTCAGGGGTGTGTACACTTTTGCAATAACATTTTGCAAGCATGTTATTAAAGGGGTGTTCCCATGACGCTTGTTCACTAACCTGCAGGCTGTTGTGCTCTCTTCATTTCCTGCTTCTCTCGGCACATAGGTGGGCGGGGTTTCATTTGCACGGGATTGGTTGTAAATGAATTACCACAGTGTGAATGTGGGCGTTCTACCAGGGATTTTAAGGGGACATTATACCATGTGGAGGAACACAAGGAGCATGAGACAGTGTCAGGGCTGCTATAAGGGGATATTATAATGTGGGGACATGTTCAGGGTGATATAATGTAGGGGCATATTCAACGGACATATATGGGGGGCCATTATACCAATGTGTGGGCCATTATACCAGGGATTTTAAGAGGGACATTATACCCCGTGAGGAGCTCAAGGGGCATAAGACAGTGTCAGGGCCACTGTAAGGGTATTATTTTGTAAAGAGGTACAAAGGGACATAGATAGGATTAGATGGAGACAAAGTGGAAGTGGACGGAGCACTGCACATTTTGTCCCTTTTTCAATTCTTTGCCCTTTTGCCATGGAGCTGTAGAGTTTAGTGCCCAGTTTCTAAATGGCATTATGATAATTGCATTCTAAAATAAGATTTTTCCACATAAAATTCTGGCAATAAATTTAAAGGCTCCAAAAATATCTTGTTTATTAATTTTCTAGGAAATTTTATTGTCACCGAAGAAGGGCAATAAAAGGGAAATAAATAAAGTGATGTCATAGTGCCGTGCGAGGGCATGATGCCATCTGGGGCAGACTTTTAATTTAGCATAGCACAATGTCTGAGGAAGTAAAACGTGTAAATATCGTCTGGGATCATTGTGGACATTTTAAGGCTTTAATTAAAAGTGGAAATTGTTTTTTGTAACTTTTGGCTTCTTTATAAGATTTTTTTCTGCCTAAAAGTGACAGTGCTTCTGTATGGGCAACTTTAGCTGTAATATTGTAGACAAATCTCTATTACCCGATGTGTTGTGGTTTCTAAAGTACCCTAAACCAATACTGGGAGCATTAGAGCTCATTCAGACAAGTGTATTGCACCTGCAGTATGTTTAAAGTGTTTTTTTTGGGGGGGCTAAAAAAGTGGTATGTTGATTGATCAGATTGGTGGGGGCCTGACATAAAGCACCTCCACCGATCAGCTTATACACAGAGAATGGGACAGGAAGCAAACAGCACTGTTCTCTGTGTTGTGGCCAGATCAGTAACTGCAGATCGGCTGCCATTCAGTGATGGGCAAGACAAAAAGGAAAGGGTTGTTCAAGGCTGTGTAGGGAACAGAGACATGTGATAAGATGTGACAGATATACCTACAAAGGTTAGAAGGAGATTTCTGACTCGGTTACCATTGTTAGTCATAGCTACAGGCCAGGTGATGACGTATAGCCACGTGGAAAATGGAGGTAGGGAGAGAAATTACGGTCAAGTAACAGGCCTTAGAGGGAAACTGGGGGCACATTGTGAAGGACTGTATGTAAAGCCAGGGCTACAGTACAGTGGAGATCCGACTTAGTTGCAGGACATTTGGTTACTACCGATTCTGTACTAACCAGATAGGGTCCAACGCTGCCA
Source organism: Leptodactylus fuscus (assembly GCF_031893055.1). NCBI lineage: Eukaryota > Metazoa > Chordata > Amphibia > Anura > Leptodactylidae > Leptodactylus > Leptodactylus fuscus. The sequence goes on from NC_134269.1 coordinate 186,519,816, forward strand.
CCAATGAGAGCTTGGAGTATAACAGAAAGAGACCAGAGAGAAAGAAGTTCTGGCTACAGCAGAGACTGAATTGTACGTATAATGGTAGCAGATCGCAACCGTGTTACAGTGACAACTGACCCACTGCAAGGGAAGCCATTACTACCTGCAAGGATGATCTTAGTGAGCCAGTGTGCCAACTGTGCATATAAAACTGTGCCAATATATAGCCATGGCAATTTTTTTTATCCCACAAGAGTGCTAACTGAATGGCCATATGTTACATGGGAACTGCACTTACAACTTGCCACAGCAAAGGGCAGAAAGTATTACCAGTGGAACAAGGGATTGTGTCCAAAAGTGATCTTGAAGGAGACCTGTCATGAGTTCTGAAGAGCTCAATGTCATAATTCATCTGGTCAGAGCTGTCACCCTGAGCATTTTGGTGTTTTATTTATCCAAATCCATTCAGCCATTCCAAAGATATAAGCCCTGTTAGTGTTTATAACACACAGAGAACCTGCCCCAAAGACACTTGTTAGTGTCCACTTAACTAGTAGATCCTAATTTACATGAACACTGAAAGGGCTTTTATCTTTTGAATGGCTGAACAGATTTGGAAGTGAAAAACAACAAAATGTTCAGGGTGATGTCATTGGGCTTTTCAGGCCTGGTGACAGGTCCTCTTTAAAGAGACTGTGATGGGATAACCCCTATAGGCTCCATTCACACAGAGTTCCTATAGAACTCTATGTAAACATTTTATGACGGCCGTAAAAGACACACAAATTACACACAAATGACGCCTGGCGTTACTCTGTGTGAATAGAGCCTTAAGTTGAATATTTGACACTTGTCAGTGAATGTCCACAGCGTAGTTAATATTAATGTATTTACTTTTTTGTTTGGCTCCTTTCTTCTTAGTCATTGTTAGTTGCCATACCGGTACGTGATACTCTGCTGTATATCTAAAGGAGGACTTCAAGAAGAAAGACAGAATCCGAAACCGGAAGACAATAAACTAAGATTTATATCCTCATAAAAGTTCAGAACCTTTTATAACAGATCATTACTTTCTGCAAGATAAGAAAATATGGATTCAAGATGACTTCAATTATGTCCACATTCAGGGGAATCCTTGCGGGCAGATTTATGAGATGACTCTTTGTGGCATAATCTAATATATCTAAAATATCTTCAATTCTACAAAATATTGCAGATAAGAAAACAGCCAATTAAGAAAAGGAAATGGTTTTCTCATCTTTACCGTCTTGTGCTGGAGTAGCTCCAGAGGCTTCTTCCTAATACATTATCTGTAATGGGGCCCCTACTTACATGTGCCATCTATAAATACAGGTGTCTTCTTAAAGAGGACCTTTCATGTCCAGCACACTATCAGCTTTCCTGATATGAGCCCCAGAGCTGGAGATATCGGTGCCATTAGTTTTGCAAGTTTATCAAGTTCTGCAGGACGCAGAAGATGGGGATGTGTTGCACATTTGGCGCAAGAAAGGGCCTTGCAACAAATGAGCGCCACATTGTCCTCTATCTAACCCAGAAACGTGGCTTAGATGGGATACTACCCCAGTTTGTCCCATGGTAATATCAAAAACTAAGATGAAGTCTAAGACAAGAAGTGCCTATGTACATTTTCTGTACAGATGATTGCCACTAGAAACCCAACTGATGCAGATCCATTCACATTGATGAGCGTGGAGGAGCGACAAATTCTAAAAAAAAGTGCAGCGCCCCTTTAAGTAAATTTACGAGGAATACAAAGAGGATGTTATATTTTGGCTTATAAAGACCTTGTTAATTGCTATGTTCTCCTTGTGCACAGAACGGCTTTGTTTTGTCTCGCAGCCTTAAGGAAACTTGGAGCTTTGGGGCGTTTTTCAGAACTGAAGAATGTTGTAGTTGTGCGGTGATTTCGCTGCAATCCTCCATTCTCATTGTATTGTCCTGGAGAGGATCCAGTGCGCCCCGCTTCTCCTAATAGTTGTATTCTCCAGATGAACCTGATATCATTGTGCGCGCTATTCCCCGTAGCAAACCAAATCCTGGGCTGAATTAAGTGTCACAACGTTGTCTGTGTTGTAATTCACTTTCACCACATTCTGTCCCGCCAATATTGTGTCGGCCACCCCCTTCCAGATGCTCTGTTCCTAGATCTCACTATTATTCTACTACTGCTGTAATTCTCTTTTTTAACCCCCTAAGCGATAAGACAGTTTCCCACATTAGGCAAAAAAATATGAATTCTTACAGATGTTAGTTTTAGATGTTTTTGAGGGATAAATTATACTTTACACTCACAATTTTTTTCAGGTCCTTTAGGTACATGATGTATATAGCTGTAGTGAACATATTCTTATTAGGCCATCTTCTTCGGAGTGGCCTGCTGGGGGAGTAGCATACCAGCCAGGGACGGAAACAGACTTGACAAGCTCTGTCCTGGGGAGCCCCCTGGATCCAGTATAGGTGGTGGGTGACAGAGGGATACAGTCTATGGTGAGCTCCATGCTGGAGAACAACTCCCATCCCATGTATGAGACCGTGACAGCACTGGGCAGTACTGTCAGTGACCGACTGCTTCACCCCATGTGTGAGAAGGAGCGCTATCGAATATCCTTCCTCCCAACCGCTGTCAGGCTGTATAATCAACATCAGGCTAAGCGAAGATCACTCTCCACAGAGAACAAATGATCCTGAGTCTTTCTTTTTTTCTTAGTATGGTTCTTAGTATCTTTTCTATCTGCTATGCACTTGTATGTGTTCTTTCCTGAATTATATTACAGTATTATCCATGCTGCTGTAACACACTGAATTTCCCCATGGTGGGACTATTAAAGGATTATTTTATCTTATTACCAGGATTATTTTTTGTGTAAACGGGTTTTATTAGAGATTTTTCAAAATTAAAACATATAAACAGAAAGGAACAAACGGAGCAACGTCACTAATCAAATGGACAAGGAAAAAGGGGCGGCTCAGGAGGAAACCCCAAACCGCCAAATTAGTGCAGTACCTGCTCAACATAATACAAAAGAAATAGAAGGGGAGGGAACAAAAACAAGACAGAAATACGAAGAAAACGGAAGGAGAAAAGAAAGAAAAGAAAAAAAGAAATAGTCAGGACAAACGTCGGGAAACAAACAGGGAAGGGAGAGGAGAGGACAACGGGAGAAAGAGAATATAGAAGGCCACACCACACTCAAGCAAAAGAAACAGAAAAGTCAGACGATTCCCGGAACAAGATCCAAGGCCGCCAGAGGCGTTCAAACCTGGAGTAATCAGGAGAGTCCTCCGCCACCAAAGCCTCCATCCTCTGAATAACAAGGAATTCCTGGAGGAACTCAAGCAAAGAGGGGGGGGGTGGGGCTACGCCAATGCCTCGGAATGACCGCCCTGGCGGCCGTAAGGAAATGCCCCAAGAGGTCCTTCTTAATCGCAGACAATTTGCCCGGAATGACAGACAGGAGCGCCAACTGCGGTGATGCAAGGACAGAGCGCCCACTCACCTTGGAGTATAAAGAAAACACCGCGTCCCAGAAAGGCCGCAGAACGTCACAGTCCCACCAGATGTGAATCATAGTGCCCCTTGAGGTGCCACAACGCCAACACTGATTTCCGGAAACAGCCGGAAAAATACGTTGGAGAAGCACTGGACATCTATACCACCTAGTCAGGACTACCAGGATTATTTTATTACCAGTGAATGTATTTCTGAGTTATCCACACTCTTCTGGTCCTCAGCTGTGTCATGTGACCAGTACTCTGACTCTCCAGGTGACACAGTGTCTTATGTGCAGACAGGAATCCATTGTATTATGTGAGTATAACACACATTAGACACTGGAGAGTGAGAGTGCTGGTCACATGACACACCTGAGGACCAGGATAGTGTGGATAACTCAAAAATAGAGTCACTGGTAATAAGAGTCACGGCAATTTACATAATTTACCTTCCTAAAGAGCCACAGAATAAAAATGTTTATTAGCCTCTTAATAATTCGGGCTCATCTAGTGCCAGTAGGGGGATAGATTAAGACTGGTGTAGGAAACATCACTTTTTAATTACCCCCCCCCCCCCCCCAAAAAAAAAAAAAAAAACAACAAACAAACAAACAATGTTTTTTGTATAGTGTCACAATTCTATGTTTCTAGGTGTATCCTCCCAGTGGCCGTTTTGTGCGTTGTGGCCTTCTTTTACCATGTTTTGTCGTCTGCCCGTAGTAGTTATTGACGAATGGGGCCCACTTCCAAGTTTTGTAATAGGGCCCCATGGTTACTTTTGCACTCCTGTGAACAGCTCCTCTTTTACAGTCCTATGAAAAAGTTTGGGCACCCCTATTAATCTTAATCATTTTTAGTTCTAAATATTTTGGTGTTTATAACAGCCATTTCAGTTTGATATATCTAATAACTGATGGACACAGTAATATTTCAGGATTGAAATGAGGTTTATTGTACTAACAGAAAATGTGCAATATGCATTAAACCAAAATTTGACCGGTGCAAAAGTATGGGCACCTCAACAGAAAAGTGACATTAATATTTAGTAGATCCTCCTTTTGCAAAGATAACAGCCTCTAGTCGCTTCCTGTAGCTTTTAATCAGTTCCTGGATCCTGGATAAAGGTATTTTGGACAAACAATTCAAGTTCAGTTAAGTTAGATGGTCGCCGAGCATGGACAGCCCGCTTCAAATCATCCCACAGATGTTCAATGATATTCAGGTCTGGGGACTGGGATGGCCATTCCAGAACATTGTAATTGTTCCTCTGCATGAATGCCTGAGGATTTGGAGCGGTGTTTTGGATCATTGTCTTGCTGAAATATCCATCCCCGGCGTAACTTCAACTTCGTCACTGATTCTTGAACATTATTCTCAAGAATCTGCTGATACTGAGTGGAATCCATGCGACTCTCAACTTTAACAAGATTCCCGATGCCGGCATTGGCCACACAGCCCCAAAGCATGATGGAACCTCCACCAAATTTTACAGTGGGTAGCATGTGTTTTTCTTGGAATGCTGTTTCTTTTTGGACGCCATGCATAACGCCTTTTTTTTATAACCAAACAACTCAATTTTTGTTTCCAAAATGAAGCTGCCTTGTCCAAATGTGCTTTTTCATACCTCAGGCAACTCTATTTGTGGCGTACGTGTAGAAATGGCTTCTTTCTCATCACTCTCCCATACAGCTTCTATTTGTGCAAAGTGCGCTGTATAGTTGACCGATGCACAGTGACACCATCTGCAGCAAGATGATGCTGCAGCTCTTTGGAGGTGGTCTGTGGATTGTCCTTGACTGTTCTCACCATTCTTCTTCTCTGCCTTTCTGATATTTTTCTTGGCCTGCCTTACTATGTTCCTCACAGTGGAAACTGACAGGTTAAATCTCTGAGACAACTTTTTGTATCCTTCCCCTGAACAACTATGTTGAACAATCTTTGTTTTCAGATCATTTGAGAGTTGTTTTGAGTAGCCCATGATGCCACTCTTCAGAGGAGATTCAAATAGGAGATCAACTTGCAATTGGCCACCTTAAATACCTTTTCTTATGATTGGATACATCTGGCTATGAAGTTCAAAGCTCACTGAGGTTACAAAACCAATTTTGTGCTTCAGTAAGTCAGTAAAAAGTAGTTAGGGGAATTCAAATCAATAAAATGATAAGGGTGCCCATACTTTTGCACCGGTCAAATTTTGGTTTAATGCATATTGCACATTTTCTGTTAGTACAATAAACCTCATTTCAATCCTGAAATATTACTGTGTCCATCAGTTATTAGATATATCAAACTGAAATGGCTGTTGCAAACACCAAAATATTTAGAACAAAAAATGATTAAGATTAATAGGGGTGCCCAAACTTTTTCATAGGACTGTATACTTTTATACAAGACCCCTGGAGTGTACTGTATTCAGCCGCTCTTGTTGTCCCAGTATTTAGTATTTCAGGTAGTATGTTGTGTATAGTGAGGACAAACAATAGTATTACCCCCCATCACAGAGACTGACCCCCATAACACTTGGCATGTAACCTGGAAACCTCCTCTGGCACCCCCTAGAGACCCTGGTGCTACAGCAGCTGCTACTACCATATGTAGATGATAGACTTTATTATATACTGGATCAGTGGCCAAGTCTACTTCAGTGACCACTCTCATCATGGTGGCTATGTAAGGAGAAATCCAAACAAAAGACAAAAACCAAAATATAGATTTTTTACTTTCTATTTTTTTATTGAATAGCAATAAGCAACATTGTAATAAAATGATTACTGGCCCTTTAATAAACTATAAAATGGGTCACAGTGACTCTCAGGCCGATGGATTCTGACCACCATGTCCTGAGATGAGAGCCACCCGACCCAAAGATCCAGAGGAAGGCGAAACAAACCCCCCGGAGTGTTATACCTCAGGGGGGCAAAAAATTCCTTCCTGACCCCAGAAGTGGCGATCGGATATCTCCCTGGATCACGTCTGTCCTGCTGCATATTGCTGTATATTTGTATTTTGTTATATTATCCGGAAAGCTGAATCTGTAAGGGAAGAAAGAGACAAAGACATCCTGCTCCTAAGAGCTTACAATCTAATACAATATACATCCTGCTCCTAAGAGCTTACAATCTAATACAATACACATCCTGCTCCTAAGAGCTTACAATCTAAGGGCTCGTTCACACGGTGTAATGTCCCGCGAGATTTGGCACGTGTACGCCGCGTGACCTTTTGCGTTCCGTACACGCTCCCATTCATTTCAATGGGAGCGGGGATCGTATGCGCCGCGCTAGTTTGCGGCCTTTGCGTGCCGTACACGCTCCCATTCATTTCAATGGGAGCGGGGATCGTATGCGCCGCGCTAGTTTGCGGCCGTGCAATTATTCACGGCCGCAAACTAGCGCGGCACATACGATCCCCACTCCCATTGAAATGAATGGGAGCGTGTACGGCACGCAAAGGGTCACGCGGCGTACACGTGCCAAATCTTGCGGGACGTTACACCGTGTGAACGAGCCCTAATACAATAGATACCTGACTCCATGGAGAATACATAGAATACATAGTGGTATAGAATACATGTGCTTCTAAGGGTACATTCACATGGCGGAGTTTGGTGCTGATTTTGTGTTACATTCCGTCCTGAATATGTCCCCCATTGTATTCAATGGGAGGAAGAGATGGTAGCAAGACGGTTGAAAAAAAAGAGTGTTCTGGTGAATTTTGCCATGGATTCTGCTTCAGCTTACTGCCACTGGTAACAGGAGGGGTGGAAAATAGGGAGGTGGAATTCCACCCCATTCCCAATGTTTGAACATACCCTATGGCCTCATGTACATGACCGTGTGCATTATTAGTGTGCTAGCTGTGTCCTATTTATTTCTATGGTCACAAACATACAGCCATGTATTTTCACGGTTCTATGTATGGGGCTGTGAGGCAGGAGCAAGACTCAGTACAGGTCCTATTCCTGTCCATTTTGCAGCCCATGCTCACTGACCTCAGTGAATGAGGCCGTTGAGTCAGGGGCTGTACATGGATGTTGTCCATGTGTCATGGCCTTGTGACATACACACGGTAATGTGCATCTCGGTTGTGAACGCAGCGCAGGTAGAAAGTTTGCAGAGTTTTCTTCCGCGGACTTTCTGTTACAATTATACCTATGGGGAAACTGCTGGTGTTTCCGTAGGTATAATGGAAGTGCTGCAATTTCCAAAACCGCAACGGATTTTAATGCAACACATGATGACTGTTAAAAAAAAAAAAAATCAACTATGACATTCTTGTAAACGTAGACTAAGGCTACATTCAGACTCTCGTGTAAAGTGCCAGTGAAAAATGCCCGAAATCTGCCTCCCATTGAAAACCCTGCGTTGAAAAAGCTTGCATTTTTGTAAAGTGCAGTATGTCAATTATACATGTGCTAGCGTTTTCCATCTAGGGATAATAGGGGCAGAAAGTCCGCAGAGAAAAACTCTGCGAAAACGCAATGAAAAACGCTGAGGAAAAAAAACCTGAATCGATTCCAAAGTGTTTTTCTCTCCAAACCAAAAACCCTGCGTATTCTCAACCTGTGACATCAGCCTGGATGACGACTTATATTGTGCTGCTATGTTGAAACGAACACGCCTGAGCACTCATTATTCCCCACATTTGCTGTCGAGAGGTCACCATACACATTATACATCGTTTTGGATTACTTTTATCAAATGTGTATGGGAACCCTAAGGCCTCCGCACATGACCTTACAGGTCAGTAAAAATGGCATGGAGGACACACTGTTTGATATCCATTTGTCAACCATTGTTTTCACTGATCCATACATTGAAATGAATGGCTGCAAAAACAAACATGTATACACCTTCTCCATATTTTGCAGCTCATCACTACGGCCTGGACACTCAATCGCAAAAAGTATGACTGTGTGTATGGGGCCATAGAAGTGTACAGTCCTATGAAAAAGTTTGGGCACCTCTATTAATCTTAATCATTTTTAGTTCTAAATATTTTGGTGTTTGCAACAGCCATTTCAGTTTGATATATCTAATAACTGATGGACACAGTAATATTTCAGGATTGAAATGAGGTTTATTGTACTAACAGAAAATGCGCAATATGCATTAAACCACAATTTGACCGGTGCAAAAGTATGGGCACCCTTATCATTTTATTGATTTGAATACTCCTAACTACTTTTTACTGACTTACTGAAGCACAAAATTGGTTTTGTAACCTCAGTGAGCTTTGAACTTCATAGCCAGATGTATCCAATCATGAGAAAAGGTATTTAAGGTGGCCAATTGCAAGTTGATCTCCTATTTGAATCTCCTCTGAAGAGTGGCATCATGGGCTACTCAAAACAACTCTCAAATTATCTGAAAACAAAGATTGTTCAACATAGTTGTTCAGAGGAAGGATACAAAAAGCTGTCTCAGAGATTTAACCTGTCAGTTTCCACTGTGAGGAACATAGTAAGGAAATGGAAGACCACAGGGACAGTTCTTGTTAAGCCCAGAAGTGGCAGGCCAAGAAAAATATCAGAAAGGCAGAGAAGAAGAATGGTGAGAACAGTCAAGGACAATCCACAGACCACCTCCAAAGAGCTGCAGCATCATCTTGCTGCAGATGGTGTCACTGTGCATCGGTCAACTATACAGCGCACTTTGCACAAATAGAAGCTGTATGGGAGAGTGATGAGAAAGAAGCCGTTTCTGCACGTACGCCACAAATAGAGTTGCCTGAGGTATGAAAAAGCACATTTGGACAAGGCAGCTTCATTTTGGAAACAAAAATTGAGTTGTTTGGTTATAAAAAAAGGCGTTATGCATGGCGTCCAAAAAGAAACAGCATTCCAAGAAAAACACATGCTACCCACTGTAAAATTTGGTGGAGGTTCCATCATGCTTTGGGGCTGTGTGGCCAATGCCGGCATCGGGAATCTTGTTAAGGTTGAGGGTCGCATGGATTCCACTCAGTATCAGCAGATTCTTGAGAATAATGTTCAAGAATCAGTGACGAAGTTGAAGTTACGTCGGGGATGGATATTTCAGCAAGACAATGATCCAAAACACCGCTCCAAATCCTCAGGCATTCATGCAGAGGAACAATTACAATGTTCTGGAATGGCCATCCCAGTCCCCAGACCTGAATATCATTGAACATCTGTGGGATGATTTGAAGCGGGCTGTCCATGCTCGGCGACCATCTAACTTAACTGAACTTGAATTGTTTGTCCAAAATACCTTTATCCAGGATCCAGGAACTGATTAAAAGCTACAGGAAGCGACTAGAGGCTGTTATCTTTGCAAAAGGAGGATGTACTAAATATTAATGTCACTTTTCTGTTGAGGTGCCCATATTTTTGCACCGGTCAAATTTTGGTTTAATGCATATTGCGCATTTTCTGTTAGTACAATAAACCTCATTTCAATCCTGAAATATTACTGTGTCCATCAGTTATTAGATATATCAAACTGAAATGGCTGTTGCAAATACCAAAATATTTAGAACTAAAAATGATTAAGATTAATAGGGGTGCCCAAACTTTTTCATAGGACTGTATGTGTCTGGTACAATCGTGTGCATGAGGCCTTCAACTAATGGTATTAGTTGTATTAGGTGGTAAGGGAAGAGCAGATAATAATAAATCATGGCTGCTCTTACAATATGTAACAAGTCCCATGTGATTCATATACAGCGGTGATGAGGATGCAGCAGAGATCCGCAACATAAACCGTCATGTACATGACACCAGCACAGATCTGTAATAGTGACAGCTCCAGGATAATCTTCCCAGGTCTGTACAATATAGCAGAGTATCACAGCACGGCGATCACCGGCCACACCATGACCATCACCAAGATCTCCCTTAGAGCAGGGTCCAGATGGAACCCCTGTAAGGCCAGGTTCACACATAACATATTTTGTGGCAAAAAAATAATGCCCAGATGTTCCTCATTTTCCATAGAATCGGATGAGGGAGCATTTCTTAGAAATGTCTTTCCTATTAGAAACACACATTCCAACATGGATCCCTGCTGAGATTTTTTTTTTGGGGGGGGAGTTAATGGTATAGTTCTGAACTCCGCCACACACCCCAGCTACACCCTGTGTGAAGGAGGCCACATCATTCACTCACTTACCTGGACATACCGACCTCTTCAAGCTTTCAAGCTCAAGTGACACAAGATGGCGCAGGTGTACAGCTTTACACATTCTATTCCAACTGTGGATTCTATGATGTCACATGCCTTGTGATGTCATCAGAACTGCCACAGTGCGGTTGCCAGTAGTGCAGATTCATGCAGAAAGCAAACACAAATAATGAAATACAATAGGTGTAAAAGGCAACACAAGACATTCACTATTTTGGCTGAATTGACTGTATATTGCTGTACGATGTCTACTTAGTATCGCAGTACAATGCTCAATGTAAAACTAGACAGACAATTATTAATCTCAATACACCACTATTGTGTCCAATGAATGGCATGTTGTCAGTGCTCATTTAAAGGGGTTGTCTGGGGAGTTTAGATACACTGATCCGGTGGACTCTTGATGAGAGATCTATGGGGTTACAGCCTCGTCCCAATCCCCAGTTCACTTGATCAGAAGCAGCCCTCCGATCTCTCAGTTGCTCCGTCTGTCAGGTTGCTCCATCTTCTCCCTCCTTCCCTGATTTCACATACTCAGTCATCCCCCATAGCACAGGTAGTTAGTTACCTGTGAGATAAGGGGAGAGAGTGGAGCAACCCAGGGACTCTGCCTTTAATGCCACTATCCATAGTACAATTAGTTTGGCTGTTTTAACAATCAGCACATTATTGTGCCTCCTACAGGACACTTAACATCACCTGCTTCTAGTACAAAAAATTCCACTACCCATATATAGTTCACATAATGTCAGACAACCCAGGTACAATTAATATCACCATTTACCCCCCTCACCATCCTCAGTCTACAGCACTGTTAGGGGGCGTTCACACTACCGTCGGTGTCTGACAGGTAGTGTCCGCTCCTAGTGTCCGTTCAAAATCTGGCACGGACATTAGGAGCGGACACTAGCTGTGTCCGTGACACCTGTCATTTATTTAAATGGACATCGGGTGCGTTCTTTTGCACTCCGTGTGCTTCTTTCACTGTCCGCATGTAAAGATGTCCGACTTTTCAAGCGGACAGGAAAACCCGACATGTAGGTTGTTTCTGTCCGCTTGAAAAGTCGGACATCTTTACATGCGGACAGTGAAGGAAGGGCACGGAGCGCAAAAGAACGCACCCGATGTCCATTTAAATAAATGACAGGTGTCATGGACACAGCTAGTGTCCGCTCCTAATGTCCGTGCGAGATTTTGAACAGACACTAAGAGCGGACACTACCTGTCGGACACTGACGGTAGTGTGAACGCCCCCTTAGAGTGCATTAAAGGGGTTGTCCTTAGGAAGTCTATGGGGTAGCGCTGCAGTATTTACAATCGTCAATACAGTTTGTACGGTAAGTGACCAGCTCGGTTCTCCCACGCAGCCTGGGTACCGGTGGTCTTCTGTGGGCCTAGGTGTCTAATAGACCATCAATCTTAGAAACCAGATAACCCCCTTTGAAGAGGATCTGTCACTGTGTTTAACATCTTTTTTTTATTACCTTGCTTTATTACCACTCCTTTACCTATTGTAGAATTGCTTATTTTTTTCTCTAGCCCCCTCCCTTATTTAGATATGACCCCTGGTAATTTGTGTGCGTTTTCTGCAAATAACTAGACACCAGCTGGGCGGTAACCTAATTTTTTTTTCAACCTCTTAATAAATCAGGTGCAATTCTTTGCTTTAGAATTGGTATCTACACCAGTCAGGACCTGGAGCAGATTTCAGGCATAACTCACGCCAACTTTATGGTATGAGTTCTAATAAATCTGTCATCCCAAGACATTTCTATCCTGGCCTACCTTGGTGTCCCCCATGCTTTGCAACTTTCATAAGAAGTGCTGAGCAGGCTGCAGAAAGAGGGAAGTGGTAAAAAAGGGCTGTGCTCCAAAGATTCGCCATCAGTATCAGGGCCTAAGCACATTCTGCAGTTTTGCAAAAAAATTGTTTACCAGGTCTCCTCTGGTTTCTAGTTCATTTTCCTGTGTCAAACATGCAAAATTGAGTTTATCCAAACCTGTTCAGTTATTCCAAAGAGATAAGCCCTTTTAGTGCTGATGTAAATTAGGGTATGCTGGACAAGTGGGTGGTAACGCTATGCACAGAAACCCCGCCTCTAGAGAAACAGTGTTACCACCTACTTGGCTAGTATACCATAATTTGCATCTACACTAAAAGGGGTTATATCTTTGGAATGGCTGAACAGATATGGATAAACATACACAGATAAATATTACAGCCAACTTGCAGCTCCTTCTTTTCACTTTACAGAGGGCAATGCCCATCAGTCCAAGTGTTCTTTTTGGGTAAAGCTGTGATGGGGACAGGCTGGACAAGCATAGCCTCTCTACAGGAACATGTCTTTCATGGCCTCTGTGACCAATAAATGCAACCACCAGTGAAAATTGAATTAGCACAATTTTCGTACAGTAGTAGAGTGTAGCCCACGTTCAGTTTATCATTGGACTTAATTGGAGCCAGACTCGCTCTGTAGTTTACGAAGCTTTGTCCTTGCTCCAGAGAAGAGTCAGAGCCAGTGGATATTTTTATTTGCAAGATTTCTGCCAAAAATATCTCAGAGGGTCAAAAGCCCAGTGCAGAGGTCTCCGCGGGGTCGGCAAAATTTACTTGTTCACAAAGAATAAACTACATGAACAGCTGGTAGAGTTTTCTCAAAACATAAGGAAGAAACATTCTCTGGGGCGATACAGTCACCCACAATGTATACTAGTTCCAATGTCTTTTGTGAGGTAGGCAGGTGTCTTACAATGTGGCTTATACAAGTTCTTCTAGCCAAAGCCATCTGTGAAATGTGTAGTACAATAGGATGACTAAAGCAAGAACAGGTTACAAGAACGCCCTCCAAAAACTATTCATTGACCCCTTCCCTGTATCCCAGTGGGAGAAAATGGGGTTAAGGGTGAAAGTACAAGCTGTATTGAAGGCAGTATGTTCCTGTTGGCCGACTGGCCTATTTGTCACTCTTACTACCATAAGGACCCTTAGGGCCCCTTCACACGGAGTAAACGCGCGTGTATTTTGGCAAAATACACGTGTAAAAATACACGTGTAAAAATAAGACTCCCATTGACTTCAATGACATTTTACACGTGTATTTTGACGTGTTTTTTTACATGTGTAAAAAGAAATGCCATTGAAGTCAATGGGAGTCTGATTTTTACACGTGTATTTTTACACGTGTATTTTGCCAAAATACACACGCGTTTACTCCGTGTGAAGGGGCCCTTACAATTAAACTTATATGTTATACTTATTCTAACTTACAATTAAACATATGTCTGAAGAGACCCCAGAGTGTAATACATCAGCCATTTTAGTTCACCCAAGACAATTTGGAATATTCAAGTTAATAGAATTGAGACCCTGAAAGCGGTAATAGGATAAGTTAGTATTCCCAGATCGGTGGAATCCAACCCCCGCTACTCCCGTTGATCAATTGCTCGAGAAGATTTCTGAACGCTGCTGCTTCTTCCCTGTGCCGATGACATCACATTTATGGTACAGCTGCAGCTAAGTCACATTCAAGTGAACAGCGTTAAACTGCAATACCAAGTACAGCAACTATACAAAGTACAGCACTGTGCTTGGTATTCAGTGAAGAGGCCGCAATGGTCATACAAATGCTGCAGACCCTTCAAACAGATGATATGTGGGGGTCCCAGGTATTGGACACTACCTATCAGATACTGATGACTTATTCTAAAGATAGGTCATCAGCAGTTAACTCTTGGAAACTGCTTTAGGCAGAGCAAATACATAAGATTACTGTTGCCTGAGCGATTGTTCGTCTGACAGCTGTTTCCCTCAATCTGCCTATACACATGCACACTTGGCCAAGAACGGGAGAGGAGATAAAGTCTCTGTCAGACTCCTCAAAAATAAAAGGAGTAGCCAGTTGAAATCCATATCTGGGACATCTGCTGTCAGGAGAACGTCAGAAGGCTCCCATACACATTAGTTGGTTGGTCAATTCTGTTTGGGTTGCTTTATTCCAAACATCCATCAACAAGCAGGTACAAAGAACATCTCTTTCCCTGGAGGACCCACTGATTGTAATAGGCACTGTGTAATACTTCATTTCCCCTTTGGTGGCACTGTACAGAAATTAAGTACACATTAGGTTCCTCTGAGATGAGAGCAGATCACTGGAGGTATTCCTTGCAGGAATCCTTTAAAAAAATAGGGTTTGTGAAAAGTAGACAACCACTTTAAACTCAAAAATAGTTTGATCCTCCAGGGTTTAATAAAAATGTCCACTCATTCACAATGCTTGGGGGTCACCAGGAGACTTATCTGTCAACACTGTAAATTAGATCCATATGTCTCAAGTAGCCTTCTTGCCAAAAATTGACCAAACAAAATTCAAGAAAGGCATAAAAATGAAAGCCCCCAACTTTGTTTGTTGATATGGGCGTCTCCTTCTTTTCGGCCAGGTTTTATATTCCGCGCCATTGTTGTTACATTATAAGCTGTTGGATCAGTCACTTTATCACCATTTGATTTACGGCTTTATCACCACTTTTGCTTTCTGCACTTTATCTTCCCCGTAAAGTCACGTCATCTTCTCATCTGTTGAATCCCTTCCATACAGACCTCTCTGGGTTCTACACAGAGGAATTTAGTGACTCATCAAATCCACAAGTGTATTGCGCAACGTCATTGCACGAGGGAGCACGCAGCGCCGTTACCTTGACACTAAATATTTTGACTTAATCTCCAAATAACATCCTGGGGAGATACATAATGCAGGCAGTATGTGTGACTGAGAGATGGACATTAAGCTTAAAACAAAGAGGAGGAATCAGAGATTGTGAGATTGCTGTCCTTCAATGTGAATGTATTTGTTATGGAATTGCAATGTATGCAATTCCCAAGTAGAGCCATTCCGTAAAATACCCCACCAACTTTCAAGCTGTATGATATGTTCACTTCCTGGTTTTGTCGGTAAATTGGTGGGCAGGGTTTCATTATTATACCTCACAGGCTGGGAGAGAAAAAAAACAGTCACCTTGCAATAAATTCACTTTTAGGTTTGTGTTTACATATAGAGGTGACAGACTTCCTGTCTCAGCCCTTATCAGCAAAATTCAATTAGCCGACCTGATAACTGGAAGAGGGAAATACAAGCTCACTCCAAGCACTCAGCTTCCCCTCCCTCCTGAGAGCAGGGAGCTATGTCACTTGTCCTGGGCGGAGAGATAAGACCATCCCCAGGTCTGTGGATATGGAGATGCTGTGTAAACAATGAAGTGAATAATCTCAGATAGCAGCCAAACAAAACAGTTTTGCTGAAGCAATGTATTTAGGAAAAGTCTTGAATCCACATAATCTAGCAGTATAGATAGGATCCTTGAGCTGGGACAATCCCTTTAAGGTATCCCAATGTTATCACCAGATCCTGCCGCAAGGCAGGATGGTCTTGACCTCTCAAGTCCCAGATAGCAAAGCCAGGTGAACTTGCAGAAGAAGAGAATGAAATTAGTTACCTTAGGAGCACTAAGCATAATCAACATAATCAATAAGGCAAGGTCATGCCGGGAGTGTGATGGATGAAGCCAAAAACAAGTGGAGGGTCAGAGTCCAAGATAAAGTCGAATACAATATGTCAGAACCAAATACATATAAGGGATCAAGGGGGTTAACTAGAAGAACAAAGCCAGAAGTCTGAACCAGGGATAAGTAGAAAACAAGACTTCACTAGCAGAACAAAAGCCCAACTACACAAGACAATCACAGGCACATGAGTCGACTTCAGCGAGGTTTAACTATCTCACCTATTCTTAAATAAATCTCTGAATGGGTCTACACCTTAAAGTTCTGACAATTGCAGACCCAAGCAGAGCATGTTTGGTATTCATGGAAATCTTAAGACTGCAAATTGGAGCTAGTATACTGGGATTCCTAGTTTTATATACAACTGTTCGGACCAGAAGACTAAAGACTGCACAAATCCAAAGGAGTAGCAGACCAACATCAATAGAACACACAACGCGTTTCGGGGATTTGAAATATCCTTCTATTAAGTCTGCATCGATCTCTACCTGTGAAGTTCACCTGGGGGGGGGGGAGGAGGCTATTGTTTTGTGCTTAGTCCTGGATGATTTTGGACTGTCGCCTGGTGGAGTGTTCCTAGTATATGTCACAGTGAAAACCAAAGATACTCGTATATACTCAAAAGCAAAGTTGACCAAACCTGAGGATTTTGGCAGGTTCAGCCAACTAGTTAATGTGTCTGTTCTGCACTGAAGTACTGTTGTGTGAATAAGCACTTACATGGTTACTAAGAATAAAAAAGACAAAGGTTCATGAATTCCAAATTGTAATCCTATTGTGTTGATCCAGGAGAAAGCATAAAATAACCTCCATTAGGCAGATACCAACTACCCTATATTAGGGATGTATTTAGTGATCATGGGGCACCATAGCAAAATTTGGAATGTGGCTCCCTAATATCCATCTTTGATACAACTAATAATGCCCTCCAGTGGAACCCAGACAACTAATAATGTCCTGCTGTGACCCCCCAGACAATTAATAATGTCCTACAGTTGCCCCAAGGCAACTAGTAGTGGCTCCCAGGGAACTAATAATGCCCTGCAGTGGCACCTAGGTAACTAATAATGTCTTTCAGTGGCCCCCAGGCAACTAATAGTAGCCCCCCAGACAACTAATAATGTTCCCCAGTGCCTCCTGGACAACTATTAATATCCCTCAGTGGCTCCGAGATAACTAACAATGTGCTCCAGTGGCCCCAAGGCAACTAATAGTAGCCCCCAGACAACTAATAATGTTCGCCAGTGGCCCCCAGATAATTAATGATGTCCCTCAGTGGCCCAAGGCAACTATTAATGTCCCCCAATGGCCCCCAAATAACTAATAATGTTCCCCAGTGGCCCCCAGATAACCAATAATGTTCCCCAGTGTCCCCCAGATAACCATTAGGATAAGTTCACTTGGGGTATTTTGGTCAGGATTTTGAGGCTGTATCTGCCTCAAAATCCCGACCAAAAAGACGGCTCCCATTGAAATCAATGTGAGTCTGTCAGTTCTTTTTCCCGTGAACCGGAAGAAACAGCTACGCGTATTTTGGATTGGAACCTGAGGCGGCCTCCGCCTCAGGTTCCGGTCCAAAATACCCCATGTGAATTTACCCTTATTGTGCTGCTGTGGCCCCACCCTGTAGTTATCTATATGGTAAGTTCACATGGAGTTTTTTGGTCAGGATTTTTAGGCCATATCCACCTCATAATCCTGACCAAAAAGACCCATTTGAAATCAATGGGAGCCGGTCAGGTCGTTTTTCCGGGAGCCGGTTTATTCCGGTTTCCGGAAAAAGAAGCGAGATGCTCATTCTTTAGGCCGATTCACCTCGCAATTCGGCCTGAAGACACTCCCTCCTCTGGGCTAGGCCCATTCATTAGGCCTAATCCAGAGCGGAGTGCATGACTGGATGCCGGTTCAGTGCATTCAGTTGCGGCTACCCGTTTTTTGGACCAAAACCGCCTCAGGTTCCGGTCCAAAAAACCCTGTGTGAACTTACCCATATAGTTAAGAAACAAACACCCATCCTCAGTCTCCCAAAGCTTTGAGGTCCTCCTGCTTCTTCTCTGCAGGTTGATGCAGCAGGTCTTCAGCAGATAGAGCAGGAAGCTAAACCTTCTTCCTGCAGCGTTTTATTCAGCTAGGTAGAAGGGCACATGCGGCCATTTTCTCTCCAAATTGTTGTGGCTCTCCTGGAGGGTCTCTATGGCACCTCATTGGGAATCACTTCTTTAGAAGGTTGATTCCATGTTGGGCTAATACCTTAGATTTGCTTTGAATATCACATTGAATGAAAGTCACTGACACACACTGAGAACCACAAGTCCTACCATGTTCAAACTATTATGGGATGTCAGAGGACATTGCAGGAGGAGCATGAAAGATGAGAACTACAACTTCAAGCATTTCTCTGGCCACAAGCTCTCACCTAAGGGCATAGCGAAAGGAAAGCCTATGGTAGCAGTCACTAATGGCCTTGGACCCTGAAGGGGGCCATGTTTCCCCTCCTTTTTCACCTACCGTACATTTTCTCCAATATTAAAATAAAGAAAGAAACAGGGAAAAAAAGAAAAAAAATAAAGATTTATTTAGCATCGAAAAAGGCACAAAAATTATTTAAATAATCCAAACGGAAAATAATGTTATAGCTGTCAAAACTGCTTGTACGAAATAACTTGTGTCCAATGTGTAACAATGTGTCCGACCCCGAAGCAGAGAAAAAGGCCTGGTCCTGAAGTGGTTAAATGGATTGTTTCATGAAAGACATTTGGCCCTTAACCACAGGATAGGAGATGTGTCAGATCACTCCACCAGTCTAACTGGTGGGACCTTCATTAATCGGGAGAACAGAGGACCAAAAATTCCCCCTAAAGCATCAAGTGTTCTTATATGGCCAGTGCTCCATTCACTTCTATGGGTTTTCCAGGTCTGTATTTCCAGCAGCCACATAGAAGTGAATGGAGAGTCAGTCACACAAGCTCAATGACGAGTAATGCACATAAAGGCATGGAGAACCTTCGGGTCCCGTTCTTTTGATTTCTGGGGAACCCAGTGGTTGGACCACAGAAATCTGAGACTTAACCCTTATCCTGGCATGTCCAGTATCTGCTGTTAGGTGTAAACAAGGACCTTACAAGTTGGATTATCTATTATATCGCACAAAATAGAAACCATTTGTATTGAAATCGGGTTTTTTTGTATCTAGATATTGTGGTTAACACTTGTTAAGGCGCCCCCTGGTGTTCATTTGAGTCCTTACTCAGAATGAATGTGTCCTGAGACAAGTATGGCTGAGGACAAAAATCTTGAAGGTTTCCCTTGATAAAAAGAGTTCTATTTGCTTTCTTGACATGTCTTAACTTGTCTGTCTAATAAATTATTGCAATCCCCATTAAATAGCACTGATGCAACTTTTAACTGCACCCAACTGCACCGTATGAATTCACCCATAGTATTCCAATTCTTTATAGAAGTCAGAAAACATAAAGCAAAACAAAGTATAATAATGTCTTACAAAAACATCCCCTTAAAAAATGAAACCTGTTTTCATTCAAATAAAACTCATCCTGCAAAAAAAACTAATCCTCATAGGCTGGTCTTACACAGCCGTAATGTAAGTCCGCAATTGAGGGTTTTCAATTGAGGATCATTTGCGGACACATTATATTCAATGCGGCCTCTTACACCACCGGATATTTTATCCGTGGTGTGCCGGGCCTCCACACTGAATAGAGCAGGTTTGTAATGGCTGTGAATTCACGGCACTGCACGGACTCGCCCATAGAACCCTATGGGCGAGAGCGGCAGGACACGGGCGCCTGCGGTGTTTATGTTGCCGATCAGCAACTTGTGGACCATAAAATCAATACGGTCTTGTAATACTAAAATTATGGCTCTTGGAACGCAAAGATGAAAAAATTAAAAGCGTTTTAACTTCTGCAGATTTAATCTTCTATCTTCAGGGTATAACTTGGGGTCCAACCACTCATTCACACGGAAGAATTTGGCACTAAATTTGGCACGGAATCCGCGTCAGAATCAGCGCTGAAAAAAAGACTCCCATTGACTTCAATGGGTTCTGCTAGTTTTTTTTCCACTCATGGAATTTTTCCACTAGCAGAAAAAAAAAGCTTCCTTCAGGTGGATTCCACCTGTAAAAACCAACGCAGTCAATGGGAGGCGGAAATTCCGTGTCACGGAATCCGCATGGAATTGGGCACGGAATTTGCAAAATCCACGCGGAAAAACTGTGACACGCCAAAAACTGCACCAAAAAACACTAGGCATTTTTTTTTTATAAGCGCAGAAAAATACTATGCCAAATTCAGCACCAAATTCCTCCGTGTGAATGGACCCTTAGACCCCGTTCACATGGGGCAAGAGGGGGCGGATTTTGGCGTTGAATCCATGTCATAATAAGCCCCCTCACAATAGCGGTCTATGTAGACCGCTAGCTTACTTTTTTGCCCTATAGAAGAGTACTGTTAAGGGAACGTTCTTCACAACTCAGAGATGATGCTAGGCTGAACGGCACCTTTCTCAAGCACTGGGGCACATACCGGGGAAAGCTACAGTATAATACTACACATCTCTGTGGACATGAAAAGTTCTCTTTAAGTGACACACAAATTGGTTATTAAGGGGTTAAAGTAAGGTGCTTCATAAAAGCTAAAAGACTCCTCGTGTTCTGTCTTCTTCCATTTTTGGCGCCGATCTGTAACCTTTATTCCCATATAGTGAAGCGTCTCACCAAAAGGTTGAATGAGTCTGTCTCTTGGCTGGAGCGCTCTGTATCTTCTGAGGTCAAGGCTGGAAGAGAGCAGAGAGATTTAGGTTTTGGGCTGCAAAACTCCCTATGGACAAAAATGTGATCCTCTCTAGAACAGTGCGAGCTAAATATATCCTCTCTCAGCCACAAGCGGCAATGAGTAAATCTATTCTCATCAGAAACTTTCTCCTCACATTTTATGATTGTATTACTTCATTTCCTCTCCATTCGTCTGCCCTCCCTCTAATATATGATCTTGTGTATTACAGGGTTGTAGACCTCCATAACCTGGGCTTCAGAAGACAACGAAAGGGCCTGTATGAAGATGGAGCCCGCTGTGGACCTCCTCTATGCCTGTCTGTATGGCCGCCAACTTGACATCTGTTGTTTTAGACTTTACATAGACAAACACGTGTAGTGGTCGGAGCTCAGTTTTTCTGACACAGCACAGACATAGAAGTAAAGGGATTAAAGGGGTATTTCCATAAAGTTCATAGGAACTTTCTATGATCAAAAATCCAACCATGATTTCCTTATTGTGGCCGGGTTATCTTCTCATACATGTAGTGTCCCTGTCTGACAACCTGGCCACAATAAGGAAATCGTGGTTGGGTTTCTGATCATAGAAAGTTCCTGCATTCATGGTCGTATCCTTTGGCAACCGATCAAGACAAAAGACGTCACCACTAAGATGGTTAGAAAATTATTAAAATTCAGCAAAATTTGTAATTACTTATAATTACAAACGTGTTTATGTTAATGGTAAAACCCCCTTAAGTGATCAAATCCACTCCAGGGGCTTATTGTATTATATCAAGTTTATTATAAATGGTAAAAGCATAGAATTGTCTGTGTGGATGTTTCCATAGTTCCATAGGAACTCTGTTCTCATAAAGAGTTGAGATGGAAATAGCCCTTTAAGTGATAAAATCTACTAGAGGTGGCTTAGGGGCACTATGCACATAGTGCACATTATAAAGAGTAGTCACTAAGCTACTACGTTCCCTCAAATGATAGTTTCAGATATAAAAAACTGTAATCCTTAAAGGGATTTTAGAGGCAGTGCAATACTCTTATTCATAAGGGGGATGACTGAGTCCGGAGGAAATAGGCCTCAGGACATAGTCTAGTTGAGGACTAATGGCTGCATGCCCTGACACATTTGAAAGCCTCAGATTACCACAGCAGGTAATGGCCTATTGAAAAAAAGCAGCAAGGGCCCACTGGGTCCTGGGCCCCATGGCAGCTGCTACAACTGTTATGGTGGTACTTATGCCACTGGTATGGGAGTATGAAGGGAGATGTTACTATTTTATGGGAACATGAAGGGGGATATTATTACAATATGGGAACATGAAGTGGGATATTACTATAGTATGGGAACATGAAGGGGGATATTACTACTGTATGGGAGTATGAAGGGGGTATTACTACAGTATGGGAACATGAAGGACGATACTACTACAATATGGGAACATGAAGGGGGATATTGCTACAATATGGAAACATAAAGGGGGTATTACTACAGTACGGGAACATGAAGGGGGATATTACTACTTTAAAAAACAAAAGGGCAACAAAAGAACCAGTTATGTAAATACTTAGTAAAGCAGAACTGGGTATACACTCTTGACATCAGAGATAAGTGACACTCACCCGCCATGCCACTCTAATGAATTCTGTACGCCTCAGCAATTAACTATTAATGGTGAAATAAATTGCTTAGCAGACAAATTAAATAGCTTTTAGGCGCCCACAGAAAACTCCCACACAAACCTGAGCCCCCTATACATGTTTAATGGGGCAGGTCAGATTGCTTTCTATGGAATCTTATTATCTATAATAAAGGATTTGATTGATCTCATTTTTATTTCATGCAAAGCAATAACTGAGGAATTAGGACACGACAGTAATTAACGTCCTAAAGACTATCCTGATTACTTATATATTCTATCTATCTATCTATCTATCTATCTATCTATCTATCTGTCTGTCTGTCTGTCTGTCTGTCTGTCTGTCTGTCTGTCTGTCTGTCTGTCTTGTCTGTCTATCTGTCTATGTATCATTCTATCTGTATATGTCTGTCTATCTATATCTGTCTATGTGTATCTATTTATCTATCTATCTATCTATCTATCTATCTATCTGTCTGTCTGTCTATATCTATCAAACTGAAAAGATGATCAAGATTTTCTATCTATCTGTTTATTATCTGATATCTATCTATCTATTTGTAACTATCTATCTATCTATCTATCTATCTATCTCATATCTATCTATCTATCTATCTATCTATCTATCTATCTATCTATCTATCTATCATCGATCTATCTGTATATGTTTATCTATTATTCTATCTGTATATTTCTGTCTGTCTGTCCGTCTATCAAAAGGTGTTGATTTTATGCCAAGTTCTGTCTGCAAAAAGTGGAACTATCGTTATGATCACACTAAAATGGAAAACAATTGACAGATCTTCTTCATGAGTGATGGTTGTGTGACCAAGAAGGATCACCTACCGTATTTAGATACGTGTTGCAAGACAATGCATTACCTATTTACTGGGAAATAGGGCCCATAGTGATAAGCAGAGAAGCCCCCTCTCTTCTTAATTATTTTCATACAGTTCTTGTCAAGATTTTAACATTATATATATAAAATAATACTGCCACACTGTGTCTAAATAATACCTCTTACTGTTTAGGCATGCTTTGAGTGTTTCTCTTTATATAGTCTTCTACAATGTTCCTGGTGATATATTTCATCATGTCATTCCTCTTCTTCATTAGTGGTTTAGTGAACAGAGCGGAATAAATTTTGTAAATGTGTGTGCGGTTTAACAGTAGTTTAATCCACACGGGGAGTCTTATAGTATTTTATTCAATCATGTTCCTTTATTGAAAGCGTATGTGTGACATATAATAGCATAGATGTGATGACGCCCATTGGGCAATTGTAATTGAATGAAGACCTCTCACTAAGGAGCTAATTGAAAGAGGGAACACATTGGAATTACTGAGGACCACACACACTCAGACTGGAGCGAATCCTTCTTATTCGCGTTGGTATATATCCTATAGAATGGGTCCATGTTTGGATCAGGATTCTCTAGACTTTAATACTGGGGCATCCTTGAGATCCATAAGATATGGGCAACTGCATGATTTGTCACGAACAAAACCAACCCTGGTTATATAGATCAAGAGTCATTTTTAATACTTAAAATACTAAGTAAATGAAAATACAATTCTAGTTACTTCCATAATTTATGCAATGTATGTCTATGTATGTGTCACTATATCTAGGCGTTACTTCCTGGAGCTTCTTAAAGATGGAAAGAGGAAATATTTCATTACAATTGGTTCTAAATCATTGGAAGACAGGACGGTACACAATAGAGTAATTTCCGGATAACAGGATCCACTTAAACTCATCAGGAAGGGTTATAAAAATTCTTTCAGATTTTTTTTCTGAAGAATAAAAAGCATTTTGGAACTAGTGTCATTTTTTGAATGTCAGATTTTGTATTTTTGACTCAAATAAATATTTCTGACACATGACCTTGTATTTTGTGGGTACATGAGACTTTTTGATCAGTTTTTATTACTTTTAATTTTTGAGAGGTGAGATGAACTGAAAACATCAATTCGTACTAATTTTATTTTAGAAGTTGCTGCAAGGGGAAAAAATCTACTTTTTTTTTCTCTATAAAATGGCTTTGGTGTTGCGGTCCATGATATCCCCTCCTCTTGAGTACTTTGAAATGACAGAGACAGGAGAATAAAAAAAATTTCTTCTCTCCCTGTAATGTCACTGTTCATGTTCGCCTACACACTGGTAAAGTGAAGCTTTAAGTATATTCAGCTCTGCTTTAACCAGTTATATCTTAAAATCCAGGTGGGCTACAGGTAAGGTTCTTGGCTTTAAAACAAGACAAAGATTATCTCTAGCCTCCCCCCCCCGCAATCTATCTCTGAACACACCCTGTTCATCCTCAACTGTGGGGAAGAAAGGGGAGGGGTTAAGGTCTTTCCTTTCCTTGTCTCTAATAGCAAAGATCATACAAGATCTATAGCAGCTATATGAAGCCTCTTCAAAGGCAATATAATGTCCCCTAGAAGCAGCAATGTTTTATCTCACAGATTTTTCTCATGTAATCCATGAGAAAAAAATTCTTTGTGACTTCTTGTAAAGTAAGAGACACATGACACTACAGTATGGTCCTATAGATTTCTATGAAGATTATGGATTTCATATTCAAAATGGCCATGGTCATAAGGTCTACATGTAATGTGTCTGGACCCATTTTGTGATGCCAGGAGAGGGTGGTACTCACCGCAAAGGAGGGATGGCAAAGGATATAAGACACAAGCATAGGGTACAAAGCTTAGTGGTTACTGTCAAAGGCACAATACACTTGTGGTTCCTCATAGGGCATAGTTCTTACTTACAAACAGTCAAGTACAAGTATTCATAGATATTGTCTTTAAATGCTCACTCACAGTCCCTGGCATTGAGTCTGGCAGTGCAAAGCGTACAGCCGACCCTAAGAGGTGTGATGACTCTCTTGCATTTTTCTTGCCCTTCACAGTTTGACCTTCTAAAGTCATGTAGGGCTTGCTCTTCTGTCAATACTTTACAATGGCTGCTGCTTTTCTTGGGCTCATCTGGGCACAATGGTGTCACAGCTTCTCCCTGATCCTGCTGCTACAGAGGCTCCATTTTCCACTCCAAGTCAGTAATTTCTGAATGCATTTGGCTGTACCTCCTGAAAGTTCAAGTGTGGTTTTCTCATATCTCAGCACTCTACACAGTGTGGGGACAGTAGCTTGGTAGAAGCAGTGTTGCGGACCCAACCAGTCAAAGACAGTGACACAAACCTTGCAGCAAAGTGGTTTATTTAAGAAAAACAGCAAAATAAATAAGCCTTTACTTCAGGCACAAAAATGAGCAAAATAAAATACAGCCTTAACTTCAGGCAAAATAATGTCAAACCAAAATCCTGCTCGTCTGAGCGCTAACTAAACAGAAAATACTAACTGTACTTGTGGCTTACTAACAGCCACACAAAATCAACCAAAAAAAACCCACTGTACTGTACACAAGGCTCTCAGTGTCAGGACAGACCCAGTCACTTCCTCTCCTCTCAGGATCTGCTCAGAAGTGCAGGCTCAACAAGCTGTTATCGCCCAGTAATGATCCTATGACCCACACCTGGGGATGAGGTCTACTCCAGACCTGCCCTGGTCCACACAAAGTTCAGGAATCTGGGGCTGATATAGCGTGATTCCAGCACTTTGCCTTTTACCTTTTCACAACAGCTAAGTGCACATTGCCGCCTCAGTAATGACATGAAGCCCTGTACAGAATGAACATGTGACCACAGGTCCTACAGCATGAAACATAAAGTCAGAGTGAAACAAAACAAAATGTTAGTAGTCAGCATGAATAAAACCAAAGGAGTACCTCATACAACTTATCTACACAGCATGTCCTATAACTCTCTGACTTGAGGACTTGCATAAAATATGACCATAGGTCCTGCAGAATATAAACAATAAAACAATAATGATGTGCAACAAAGAAAAAAAACAGTCCAAGTAAAACCAAATAAAATGCTAGCGGCAGGCAAGTATAAAACAAATCTAACTTTAAAGCAACAGTCCACACTTTCTCACCTTACAGGGATTTCAATAGGACTGAGCTACTGGGGAAATTCACTTGAATGGGGGAATATCAGAGCCATTCCATGGAAAGTGTAGTGCTTCTGGAAAAAAATCTATATAATATACTAGACTCTGTACATGACTTCATCTGCTTGTTGTTGGAGTCAATGATCCGCCTATATTCAGCAAATTGCTGCCGTCTATGGTTTGCCTGCTCTAGCGTTTTGGCAGCTGTTAAGCTGTCCTGCTGCTGAACTTGTTCCTCGCAGCATGCCTGTGATTGTTCGGGCATCTCAGCAGCTCGGTGGGACGCCATATAATGAGCGTGGTTTTGGCGCTGATGATCCACCTGCTCTGGCATTTCAGCATTTCTTAAACTGGCCTGCTGCTCAACTAATTCCTCGCACTGTGCCAGTGATTGTTCTGGCATCTCAGCAGCTCGCTGGGAAGCCATATAATGAGCGTGTTGTTGGTGTTGATATTCCACCTGCTCCGGCGTTTCGGCAGCTGTCAAGCTGGCCTGCCGTTGAACTCATTCCTTGCGCTGTGCCCGTGATTGTTCTGGCATCCCAGCAGCTCGCTGGGAAGCCATATAATGAGCATGTTGTTGGCGTTGATAATCCACCTGCTCCGGCGTTTCGGCAGCTGCCAAGCTGGCCTGCCATTGATCTTGTTCCTTGCTTTGTGCCCCTGATTGTTCCGGCATCTCAGCAGCTTGCTAGGACGTCATATAATGAGCATGTTGTTGGCGTCGATGATCCGCCTGCTCCAGCGTTTCGGCAGCTGTCAAGCTGGTCTACCGTTGAACTCAGTCCGCGCGCTGTGCCCGTGATTGTTCCGGTATCTCAGCAACTCGCTGGGACGCCATGTAATGAGTGGGTTGTTGGCGCCGATGAGCCCTGTCAGCTCTGCTTGAGGAGAACTCTGTGACTTCTGGCTCCTTCATAGCTCTAGTTGTTTTTGAATTTTGCAACAAATTAGATTAGATTAGATCTTTTTCCCAGCATGTTTAAAAGTAGCAAACTGCCAATTTGGATTAAAGGTGTTTTCCCATCCAGTGTGTCTGCGTGTTGCCTGGAGCAGATCAGATAATGTGTGCACACAATCCACTGAGGGGTAGCGTGTGTTTACACAGAGAGATAACAGACCTGGCTGAGATAAGCTGCTGCAAGAGCAGTGTAATATAGTATGTGAACATAAATTCATAACAGTTGTGAAGCCATGTCATTTAACGGGATAAAAGTAGCCTATGTTTTAATCGAGGTTACAAACTATCTATGCGTCAAATTTCATTCAAATTGGTTCAGCCATTTTGCGTGATTGAGGAACAAACATTCAAACATACAAACTTTCACATTTATAATATTATATAGTAGGATTTAGTTAAAAACATAAAAGACAGAACTCCTGCCTATTGATTGCTGCATCACACATCTCTACCATTAGGACTGAGTTCCTATATTCTAGTATTAAAGGATTCAAAGCGCGCTGTCATAGGCCACATTCCCTTGGAGCGTTCTTACTCCTTTCATCAATCAGTCGTTTCATGAAGTGGTTATACAACCCTTAGGAGAACAATTACTATTACACAAGACGCTGGCATCTTATCTACTGATTCTTCTTATTTGCCTAATTAGGTCATTCAGTTTCTTAATGTATGTCGTGGTAGAAATTCTCATCAAATTAGTATGATCTGAAATAGTCGCACATGTTTCTACACACAGACAAAAACAAGCTCTGTACTAGCGTCACGTACCCACAAAGACTCATCAATCAGAAGACCACAAAATGGGGATTTAATTAAAAAGGGATGTCTCACAAAGACTTCTTCTTTAATAGTGTGTTTAAGACAAGCCTACCAGGTGACGTAGGTAATATGGATTATCTACAGTCTGCTACTTCCATCCAGTATCTCGCCATGAAGACAACCACTGTCTATATGCCCTATAAAGGTATAAGGACATCACAGAGGGGAAAATCCTATTCAAGAACCTACCAATATGAACATCTTTTTCTTAATGTCTTCAAAGTACAATGTTGTTACTAGAGATGGACGAATCTCCCAAGTTTTGTTTTTGGTATAGTTGACAAGGGTCCTTGATTAGTCTTGGGTTGAACAAGTTCAGAAAGAACTGGAAGTGAAATTATTATAATCTGGGGTCTCTAAGTGGAGGCCCAGGGAAGGTGTAAACAATAAAACAAAACATTTATCCACACCTCCCCTCACCATTTTGTGTCTTCCTCACGGCTTCTGGTACTCTGTCTTGGTCTCCTCAGTGATGTCATGCACCTGGGGTCACCACTGAGGCACCTGGGCACGCTACGCTGATTGTCATGACCCCAGAGCGGTAACATGGGCCCAATCCAGCATTCTGACGAGGTGTTCTGCCTAACAAATTGTTTGTTGCTCTCCTATGATGAGAAACAATGGCGTCAGTTGTTGCCTGGGTTGCCCAGGGAGGGAGTGGACAGTCTTGGAGGACAGCTTTGAGGAGGACTGCTTGTAGAAGTGGAGAACAGCTTGGAAACTTGTTGGACAGCTTGAAAAGGGAAGCCTAAAGATTAGAGATGAGCGAGTACTGTTCGGATCAGCCGATCCGAACAGCACGCTCGCATAGAAATGAATGGACGTAGCCGGCACGCGGGGGGTTAAGCGGCCGGCCGACGTCAAAGCGGAAGTACCAGGTGCATCCATTCATTTCTATGGAGCGTGCGGCTCGGATCAGCTGATCCAAACAGTACTTGCTCATCTCTACTAAAGATGTCTTTCGGTTCTAAGATTTGAACACCTGTGGACACTTGTGATTAAGACCATGGGTTTCTACTTGTGGGCAGTCTATCCTCAGGGTGCGTTGCACATCATAGTAGCCTGTGATCTTACTAACCAGGCCTTACTTACAATTATGTTTAACACTTGTCACCTGCGAACTTCTATTCCTTTGTTCAACTTCTACTTCAGTAAAGAGGATTTCAGTGAGAGCAGTGTCCTTGTCCTTCATCACTGGGTTTTTGTGTGACTTGTTGAGATCAGTGTCTGGTTAGCTCGAAAGATGAGTATTGGCTGTGGAGAGGGGCAGTGTTGGCGCAGTGGACAGCCATATTGCCAGCATCCCAGTGCCAGATCCTATTTACACCCTCATGTGTTTATAAACCACTGGTGGGAAAAGCCGCCAGCAATTGGAGAATTTTGCATTGTCATCTATCCTATTTTGTATTGTCATCTATCCTCCTGAAAGCCTATTTGTTACCTTCTCCATAGACACCTATTACAAATCTTACTCCATGGAAAATCAACTGCATATTGTACCTACCCCCAGGTCTTGTTGCCCACCACATAGCATGGAAGGTTAAATAAATACCTGTCCAGTGCTAGTGGTCGCGGTCACTCTCAGTCCCTCCTCGATATTTCACTAAAAATGAAAGAACCTGAATTTCCACCACTAAAAAGTGCCATTCCATAAAGATATGTTATATTTATTCTTTCCTCAAACCCTGTTTTTACAGATGTAGGAAAAATTCCCTATATATGCCCAGTATGCATATACCACACACCACAAACACGCTAAGTGACGGTAACACAACCCTGTAATCTTGATGGACTGTTAACACTACATGCATTTGCTTTTTTTATACAGGCGATAAAGAAAGAAAAATAAATGAACCCTTAATGACATGGCCGCCAATTTCCTTGCCGGGTAATTTGTCTGTTTACTTGAGTCCAATACAATCAGCTCCTTATGTGTTGAGCTGTGACAGAAATGTGAACGTAGCCAAACAGTCATTAGGATTAATGAGATTAAGAAATGAATAGGATCCATGAAGCCGTATATTATAAGGGTGACTACGACTGGTGCCAGTGAATGGAGGCATTGTGGTTACAGCAAGACATAGCAAGAAGACGAGGATTTGTCTCTGCACCTAACTACTAATAACTTAAGTTATAGCAAAGTCATGTCTTTTGTAATGGGATTATATATTTTATAATATCAAGTATGATGTATTTATCCACCATCACTTAAAGTAGTGTAGGGAACCACAGCACAGAGATTATAGTAGGAAAGCAAAAATTTCTTGGTTTTTGTAGGTTCCATACACATGTATACAATCCAGTCCTCACATTTGCCAGATTTTTTGGCCACAATCCAGTCAGAAGACAAAACTCCTATCACTGATCTGCCTCCTTATGACTCTACTGTCCAAAGTGCTATGATCCAAGGGGTTCCATCTTCTGACAGTGTTGAGGCCCGGAAATGTGGCCGATGCACATATTGGATTTTCTGGCCTGAATTCCCCCTTGTGAATACATGAGAAGAAGTATACACTATATGGAGAAAAACATTGTTCCCAAGCTCTTAACAAGTTTCATTCAGTCGTATTACTCCTGATGTATAAAATCCACCAGCTAACAAAGCAGTCACCTTTAGAAATATCAGAGACAAGATGGCCGGGTCTCCAGAGCTCCTTGAATTCCAGAATGTTCCTGTAATAGGACTTACCCCTGTGTGATGAGTTTTATCCAGGGGTGAAGCTGTCCCTCTCACCGCCCGAAGCGAACGACAGAAAGGAGGGGGCGTGGCGGAGGGGGTGGGGGCTTAGCGAAGGGGCGGGGCTTAGCACCGTTCGCAGGCAGAGAGCAGGCATGGAGAAGACCTGCTCTCTGCCTGAGCGTGAGGGGAGGCTGCCGGAGCAGCGCTGCTTCAGCGGCCTCCCCAATCCACCGCTCCATGCTAAGCCAGTCCAGGACAGCTTGTCCTGGACTGGTTTAGGTAAGAAAAATGCCGCCCTCCCTGGGGCCCTGCCATAGTGCCGCCTGAAGCGCTCGCTTCAGGTCGCCTCATGGGAGGTGCGGCGCTGGTTTTATCGCATGGGTTTCCATAGCCGAACCTTACATCACCAAGTACAATGCCAAGTGTTGAATGCAGTAGTGTAAGGCAGAATGTCACCTTTGGAATATGGAGTAGAGGATATGTGTTTGGTGGAGTGACCAATCACACTTCTCTATCTGGTGGATTGATGAGTGTGTCTGGGTTTGGTGAATACCAGGGCATTGTGTCAACTGTATAGTTTGGCGGAGTAGTGGTAATGCTATGGGCAATGGTGAAACTTGACTGGGTGCAGAGGGTGCAGTCGCACTGGGGCCCAGGAGCCTTTGGGAGCCTATAAGCACTAGCATCAGTATTGAGATTGCAGCTTCTGTCTGGCCCATAACCCAAGGAGACCCACAGATTACCCGAACCACATTAAGGTTGATTAAACTCCTTAGCACCCGTAACCACCACTATCAAAAATTTGCTGTAGGGATTAGGTCAATATATTGCACCAGGGCCCACAAGACTTTAGTTACACCACTGGCTATGGGGTTGTTTTTGAGGATTCAGCTTAGGACCCTTAGTTCCAGTGATGGGAAATCTTCATGTTTCAGCAGACCAAGACATTTTGGATAATGGCTGCTTCCAACTTCGTGGGACCAGTTTGGAGGAGGCTTCTCTTTTGTTCCTGCATGACTGTGCTCCAGTGCAAAACCTGTTTTAGCTGCAAAGGGGAGGGGGGAACTCCATATTAGTGCCCATGGATTTAGAATGGGACATCATAAGAGCTGCTGTAAGTGTAATGTGGTGGTGCCTTAATTATTTGGTACCTTCATGGCACAAGACAATAAAGCAATGCAGAATTAATTATCTTTTTATGGATATGCAGATCAGTAAGTGCACCAGAGGCGGGGCCTGATTTGACAGATTTGTCTACAGACATCTGAATACCTGCTTACTGGAGTGAGACAAAAAAAGAGCAAAAAATACATATCATTATAAAAAGCTGCACTTCATGAATGTGTCTGCTGCATTTTACTCCATGTTTACACAGTGACATTCATGATGCAAATGGCTGTAATGTCTGCAAAATGTCTTTGAGTGCATTGTAGGGGCATGTCTAGTGAATGATTGTTCACCAAAGAGCACACTAACTAAAGTAGCCTCTGAAAGCCTTTTTATAGGAGGCACACTTTTATGCCCTCTTGTGGCAAGACCCAGTGTCTATTCAGATCGTACTTGTAATCATTTACATATCTGTCTGAGACATAACTGCAGTTTGAGTTTTGCAACAACCTGATGTTTCGATCTGAAGGCATTATGAGTGTATATTGTGTGGTATGATAATATTTGCTCAAATAATACAGTTATGGGTTCACTGATGTTTCTAACTCTGAAAGGTGTGCTGAAGTATCTGCAGCAAACAATGGCTCATTTTAAGACACAAACCAACAGCTCAGCCTGTTGCGTAAGAGAGTGAATCGCCTCGGGCGCCAGAAAGCTCATTTAAAAATATTTGGAGAAATTGACATCTGTCCAAACTTCCTCTGCGCTTGGGGCATCCCGGCCAGTGTGTATCTTCCCTCCTATGTGCTCATTGCTGTTTAGAAATGTTTAGAGAGATGATTGATTGCAATTAACACAATGGTACACAACGTCTCTGCGGCTTAGATACCAGCGAGGGGGTGAAACCCACACACCATTCCAAAAATTTGTGGGAAATGACTGTGGTATAAGGAGGAAGGTAAGTTGTATAGTACGTGCTGGCTATTAGAAATAATGTGCTATAACTGGAAGTCATATAATGTATGCTGAATAGTATTAGTAACCTTAGAGAATAATCTTATAATTGGTGTGTTAAATAATTGCCATTGCTCTTATATTTTATGTGTGATACACTTGTGTAAAATAATGAGGTTATTAAAGGGGTGGTCCGGGGAGTTTAGATTAATTTACTTGATCTGGCAGACTCTTGATGATGGACCTGGGGGGTTCCAGCCTCGTTCCGATCCTTCGGTCATGTGATCAGAACCAGCGTTCCAACCCCCAGGACGCTCCACTCCCTCCCTATTTCCCTGATCTCACAGGTAATTAATTACCTTTGCTATAGGGGCTGGCCGACTATGCTAGATCTATAGGGGCCATCATCAAGAGTCCACCAATCTGGTAAGTTCATTTACACTCTCTTATAAGGCGTACTAGCCAACTCTTCCAAATAGTTTGTGAGGTTCCTGGAAATTGGTTAGATCCTATTGAAGAGTTGAAGAACCTTCTGGAGGCCACAGAGACCTCCTGACAATCAATATTAGGTGGGTTCCTTGGGTTCACTTCAAATTTGGGTGTCTTCCGCTTGACCACTATTGTGTTAGAGCCTGGGCTTGGTATTTTGGTGGGCCAGTCTGACACTGCCAGCATGCAACATTTTCTGCATATGGCATAATACAAAGTCCTGGTGGCCAAATCCTATTTAGGGGCCACCTATGGGTCTGAAAACGGGGTGTTATCAGTGAAAGAGCCGTGGCTGTATGAATAAAAACTCAGACTTAAAAAGTTGCCAAGTTTAAATGAAGGGAACCTGTCACTGGCATAGGCCCCTGTATACATTAGGACATTTTCTAGATCGGACTTCTGGTTTGGATTGAAATGCAACTGGTAGGCAAACCACATGAAGATATATTAGCTCATCTCTAGTTAAATAATAAAAGAAGTAATACTCAACTTACTGATTTCCTGTTCCAGAACTTCTTGGGTTCCTGAGTGATCTCTTTTCATCCTGCTTTAGCGATGATGTGTCGACCTGGACCTGTTGCACAATATCCAAGTCACAACTATAGCAAGTGATTGACTGCAATGGGCACATCTCTTTCCTTACCATCCGGTCATTACTGGTGGGGATCTTGAGAAACATCGGGGAATCGTTAAGTTATTACTTCTATTATTTTATAGCTTTCAAAGAAGTTTTAGAAGAAATGTATGTGGCTAGACTATCCCTTAAAAAAGGATATTTATGGATGCCGTAGTAGGGTCTCTTTTAGGAGATGACCTTTAAATTGAATATCAGACTCGGATGACCATGAAACTTTTAGATCCAATATTTTTTGCAGCATGTGTGCATAAGCATAGCGATAAAAGGTATATCATTATGGCTACCTGCGATCAACCCTAGAGGGAGCTTAGGAACTTACTATAAGTAAACCGTGGTGGGTGCTGGTCTATGGTTTAATATATTATTAAACCATACTTGACAACTCTCACGAAACATCTGGCAGGCTCCCACAAAAATGGTTCGCCCCTGGTGTCCCAGAAGAGTGGGCAAATCCTGAGAGTGGGGTGTGACAAGCCAAAAATTTTCAAGGAGTGCTTAGGGCACCTAGGGCACCTGGAATCCAAATCCCAATGAATGGATCAGAAGACTGGAGAAGTTGGATATTTACAATGAATACTAATAGCTCTGCATGGAATAGCTTTGTAATATTACATTATTAAATAATGGACTTTTTTCCTTTAAAAATAACAAGAGCAGGAAACTGTGACTTATATTCTGACCAGGACCTCGGCATTCCAGCGTCCATAGAAATATGTGGACTGGCGTGAGCCCGTCGCTTGGAATTCCAGTTTTCTTAGTGTCACCCAAGGTTAGGAAAAAAGCACAATATCTACATACTTTCCCTGAGCAACTGGTAGTGCGACTACAAGAGAAATATTATGCTTTAATTTGGGGAAACATTAACATGGTCAGTAGAATTCTCATGTAAATTCGAAACCGCTGGTGATGGGGCTGCGGATACTGAGAGGGTTGTCACGTCATTCAACCCATTCTTAAAGAACATTAATGCTATTCATTGGTAAAGTGGGTGTTATGTCTTTCAGGAACCCTGTGGTTTATAGGCACCGAGTCAAACAGAACAGGTGGATTAGTACAAATTATTGACATATTCTGTGACTCCTTAGAAATGCAAACCCTAGTTATAAGTGGGTTTTCAAAAGGGTGATATAAAATGGACAATCCCTTTAAAGGGAATCTGTCACCAGGTCCGAACAAATAGTAATTGGGAAAAGTAGACAGTCCCTTAAAGGGAGTCTGTCACCAGAACCCAGCATATCACCCCAGCCATGTGGATAGATAGGCTAGGTTCACCTGAATCAAATAGTATATTCCGATTGTGAATCACTGCTGCCGTTGCCAAGATATCGCCATTTTTGTAAGTATGAATATTCTCTTCTTGGAGCAATGATGATATTACTTTTGCTCCATTGAGGCATTTGTAAATTGACAAAAATTATCTTGGCAATATTTTGGCTACAGAGGCAGAGATTCACAAGGGGAACACACTAACCTATCTATCCACAGAGCTGGGGTGATATCCTGGGTTCTGGAGACAGACTCTCTTTATGGTATCATAGAGAGCTTAAAGGTGTATTTCAGTCAGAAGCATGTTGAGTAGGGGGCGACTACTTGGGTCTTCAGGTCAGTTCATTGGACTCTAGATAAAGGTGCAGGGTACATACTCTATTTCCTTTCCAGTCAATCTCCTCCTAGCCATGATCTTGCAGCTAGAGGGCTGCGGTTTTACTCATGCTCCCACTACTAGGAAAAGTAGTTGCAACATTCTTGTCCATTCAGTTTTTAGCGCCATCCTCTGGCCACATGCTATGGAGCAGAGGGCATATCCGTTTATGATTCCTTGCTCTAGGTTCTTCTTGTATTGTCTGAACACTGTCCTATTTCCTCACCTCTGTAATTGATTTTCCACAACACCCATCTCTTTCACTTTGCTTTCCCTTGACATCTTATCTTTCCTTATCTTCCCTAATTCTAGGGCGGGTTATTCCTTCCTATTTATTGTTTGCTCACATTCCCCTTGGCGCTTGCTATTGCCTTTTGTATGTGTTGGCTTCTCTGTTTATTATCTCTTTACATATTTATGACACTTCTGGCTTTACTTGTGACTATTTCTCGGATTTCGTTTCTAGACTGTGCTGCCCGACTAGTTTCAACCCCCTGGCTAGCTGACCTGCCTTTTTTGTTGTTGTTTGTCTTGTCTGCATTCTGTGGCATCACTTATATCTAAGAAAGGACTGTCACCCAGTTGTCTTCTGCCGCCTAGGGCAGTGAGGCTAATAGGACAGAGGAGGGTTCAGTTTAGGGCTCACTGTCTTGTCCCAGGGTTCATCAGCAGCTGCTGGGGAATTGCTCATCTAGCAATTCCCTAACAGTAGTCGTTCAATTTTGTAGATAATTTGTCTAACCATAGTTTTAGGCATACCTAGTCCTGTCAAGTTTTATTTATCTCTACAACACTAGAACATCTGAAAGTTGTTTGACTCAAGACTTGATTCACACGTAACAATTTTTCTTGAGAATTAGATTTGTCAGTAACCAAGCCTCATGTGCCTTTATTTAATGGACAAAGCACCTGTGAAATGCACATTTCCAATCTCATCTCCTCAACTGAAAGACTTCTTACTACTACTACTAATAATAATAAATTTTATTTATATAGCGCCAACATATTCCGCAGCACTGTACAATTTGTAGGATTCAAATACAGACAGATACATAACAAAGAACGTCATTTCACACAATGGGACTGAGGGCCCTGCTTGCAAGAGCTTACAATCTATGAGGTAGAGGGGGTGACACAAAAGGTAGCGGGGGCGGCATTGCTTATACAGTGGTCAGACACTTTTGTAATAGAGGTTACTGTCATTACACAAACAAAACTTTATGAGCCATCACTAGTGGTGTCCTGTAACATGTGGATGGAGCTTGGACATATAAAGTTAGCCTGAAAAGACATCATATCATGTGGGGTAATGTGGAAGCGGGGACAGAGGAAGGTTAAATTTTGGGGATTCTAATTATAGTACGGAAGGGTTTACGTTAGACATTGTGATAGGCTTGTCTGAAAAGATGCGTCTTTAGTTTGCGTTTGAAACTGTAGAAATTAGGAGTTAATCTGATTGTCTGGGGTAGAGCATTCCAGAGAAGTGGTGCAACTCGGGAGAAGTCTTGTATACGAGCGTGGGAGGTTCTGATAATAGAGGATGTAAGTGTTAGGTCATTGAGTGAGCGGAAAGCGCTTGGAAAAATCTTCTCTACTTTTTGTCGATGCTCTGTGGATGTCTAGTCAATGTGTCCAATAAAAGCCGGTATACAATATTGTCTTAGCATTGCAGGTATGATGTAGGTTAGATTATGTTTTTCTATAATTGCTCATCTCAGGATCCTCTAAATGGCTGGATTCGGTAGGAAAGAACAGCTCTGAAGCATAAACTGCTGCACTAATAATAAATGAAATCTGGGCATTATAAAGATCATATATGGAAAATATAATATTTGGGTGGAAATTAACTTTCACCCTGTTTAGGAATTTAAAAATCTTTGATTTTATTGCAACCATGTGCTAAAATCATTAATATCCACCACTAAAATAGTCTTAGAAAGGAACATTTTGCTCATAGGGCATGTCTTACTTGGAGGTTTAAGTGTCGTAAGGAACAGTTGCATTTGGTTATAGTAACCATAATGACAATACCATAAAAGCTGATAATATGCAGTAACAATAAAAACACATTATTAAACTACACCCCTTTAATTTTTATGGGTTCCTAGGCCAGCAGTACAATTAAATAAACAAAAATATAACAGCGCCCCCCGGGTTATTTATAGCCAAGTGTCATTTACGAGTTTCTGTATTTCCCCTAGGTTGTTTCTTTGCTTGAGCTAACAATGTGTTACTATTTATTCGCAGCAACATGGAGAACAGCAAGAGGCCTGCAGTACAGATTGTAAACAGCTGCGCTAAACTCTGGTGTGGTTACTACAGCTGGCCTCGCAGAAGCTGCTTGTTTCAGTATTGGCTAAAGAGACGGTCCCCAAATCCAAAAATGTGAGTCAGAGGCTGAAAATAATCTAAGCTTGTGAGTATCAGAAATCTTGCTCTGAGATACACCTGGGTTTAGCCATTCTCACTTAAAAAAACACTGAAATATCACATGGTCATAAGTATTCAGAGCCTTTGCTGTGACACTCATAGTTAACTCACATGCTGTCCATTTCCTTCTGATCCTCCTTGAGATGGTTCTACTCCTTCATTAGAGTCCAGCTGTGTGTAATTAAACTGATTGGACTTGATTAGTAAAGGTGCACACCTGTCTATATAAGACCTCACAGTGCATGTCAGAGCAAATGAGAATCATGAGGTCAAAGGAACTGCCCAAGGAGCTCAGAGACAGAATTGTGGCAAAATGTGTCTTTTTTGTTTGCCAGCTGCCATAAATCTTGGACAATTTTGCAGGTCCTGCACCTAATCTTGAATCACTTGAAGTTTAGGTCACTTAGAGACCAAAATAATTGTATTATTTTTCCATATTGGCATTCTGGAGGTGGAACCTTGAAGTCTTTCTTGAGACTAGTTGTACTTTATTTTGCTGAAAAATTGATGGCATTAAGTTAGTAATTAAAGCAGTTGTCCAAGATATAGGGCGGCTGGCAAACAAAAAAGACACATTTTGCCACAATTCTGTCTCTGAGCTCCTTGGGCAGTTCCTTTGACCTCATGATTCTCATTTGCTCTGACATGCACTGTGAGGTCTTATATAGACAGGTGTGCGCCTTTCCTAATCAAAGTCCATTCAGTTTAATTACACACAGCTCGACTCTAATGAAGGAGTAGAACCATCTCAAGGAGGATCAGAAGGAAATGGACAGCATGTGAGTTAAATATGAGTGTCACAGCAAAGGGTCTGAATACTTATGACCATGTGATATTTCAGTTTTTTTTATAATAAATTTGCAAAAATATCCACATTTCTGGATTTTATCTTTCAAGATGGGGCTGAGTGCACATTAATGAAAATTAAAATGAACTTTTTTGATTTTAGCAAATGGCTGCAATGAAACAAAGAGTGAAAAATTTAAAGGGGTCTGAATACTTTCTGTACCCACTGTATCCCTGAAGCTCTGTTACCCTTTTCCCATCCATGCCGTAACACACCACATCAGAAGTGGAGAGGATCACATGACTGCTGAGACCAATCGCTGGCTTCAGTGGTCGCTGGACAGAGACTGGTGAGTGATGTCACTGTACCAGCAACCACCAAGGCCACTGATTGGTCTTAGCAGTTATGTGAGCATCTTCGCTCCCGAAGTGGAACGGGGATCAGGACAGAATGACAGAGCACCGGGAACAGGTGAATTTGATCTTTTTCTTTTGTTTTACATCCATCCTGACCGGCCCTGAGTTTGCTCTAAATACTAGACAACCCATTTAATTTGTATAAAATTATATTTTGACAGAAGTACAAAAAAAAAAGGAAATTATCATGTTTTAATTATATTTTTTGCACCATTCACCAATTCCGTAAATAATTTAATAGATTTATAAAATAGGATGTTACCGTTATATACCAAATGTGTGTATGAATGTTGTAACTATTATATAATAAAATCTATTTAATGTAAAATGTTTCTCTCGCTTTCCCCTCTTGCAGCTTTGATCATGGCATTCAAGGGGATATGTTTCTGCCTCAAAACACAAGCTCCAAATTCCGTAAAAAAACCTGTTCTATTTTTCATTGATACCACAGGTGATTCAGCCACAGAACAGTGGCATGAGGTTTTTAGCCCATTATATCTGAGGCTACTCAGTGAGTAAATGTGCGGCACAAAGGCCTATTAGACTCTGCTAAAGGTAGAATCTAATATGCTGCCTGTAAGTGTAAAACTGACAGGTATAATACACTGCAATATAGAAGATCAGAATGTATGTTCAAGCCTCCTAGTAGGACTTAAAAAGTAAAATAATGGTTATAAATATTATAAAACACATACAGTATAAAACAATGGCAGAATATTTTTTTGCATATATCAGCTCTCCAAAAAGGGATAAAAAGCAATAAAAAAGTTGTAAGTACCTCAAAATGATAACTATAAAAACAGCACAGTGTAAGGAGAGATCCGTTACAGCAGCTTATAGCAGAGTGTAGGGGGAAATCATCTACAAGAGCTTATAGCAGTGTGTAGGGGGAGATCATCTACAAGAGCTTATAGCAGTGTGTAGGAGGAGACCATCTACAAGAGGATATAGCAGTGTGTAGGAGGAGATCATCTACAAGAGCTTATAGCAGTGTGTAGGGGGAGATCATCTACAAGAGCTTATATCAGTGTGTAGGGGGAGATCATCTACAAGAGCTTATAGCAGAGTGTAGGAGGAGATCATCTACAAGAGCTTATAGCAGAGTGTAGGAGGAGACCATCTACAAGAGCTTATAGAAGTGTGTAGGGGGAGATAATCTACAAGAGCTTATAGCAGTGTGTAGGGGGAGATCATCTACAAGAGCTTATATCAGTGTGTAGGGGGAGATCATCTACAAGAGCTTATAGCAGAGTGTAGGAAGAGATCATCTACAAGAGCTTATAGCAGAGTGTAGGAGGAGACCATCTACAAGAGCTTATAGCAGAGTGTAGGGGGAGACCATCTACAAGAGCTTATAGCAGAGTGTAGGGGGAGATCATCTACAAGAGCTTATAGAAGTGTGTAGGGGGAGATCATCTACAAGAGCTTATAGCAGTGTGTAGGGGGAGATCATCTACAAGAGCTTATAGCAGAGTGTAGGAGGAGATCATCTACAAGAGCTTATAGCAGAGTGTAGGGGGAGATCATCTACAAGAGCGTATAGCAGAGTGTAGGAGGAGATCATCTACAAGAGCTTATAGCAGAGTGTAGGAGGAGATCATCTACAAGAGCTTATAGCAGAGTGTAGGAGGAGATCATCTATAAGAGCTTATAGCAGAGTGTAGGAGGAGATCATCTACAAGAGCTTATAGCAGAGTGTAGGAGAAGACCATCTACAAGAGCTTATAGCAGAGTGTAGGGGGAGATCATCTACAAGAGCTTATAGCAGAGTGTAGGAGGAGATCATCTACAAGAGCTTATAGCAGAGTGTAGGAGGAGATCATCTACAAGAGCTTATAGCAGAGTGTAGGAGGAGATCATCTACAAGAGCTTATAGCAGAGTGTAGGGGGAGACCATCTACAAGAGCTTATAGCAGAGTGTAGGGGGAGATCATCTATAAGAGCTTATAGCAGAGTGTAGGAGGAGACCATCTACAAGAGCTCATAGCAGAGTGTAGGGGGAGATCATCTATAAGAGCTTATAGCAGAGTGTAGGAGGAGACCATCTACAAGAGCTCATAGCAGAGTGTAGGGGGAGATCATCTACAAGAGCTTATAGCAGAGCGTAGAGGGAGATCATCTACAAGAGCTTATAGCAGTGTGTAGGGGGAGATCATCTACAAGAGCTTATAGCAGTGTGTAAGGGGGGATCATCTACAAGATGAGCTACATCAGCTCCCAGTGCAGTGTAAGGGGAGATCAGTTACAGCAGCTTATAGCAGAGTGTAGAGGGAAATCATCTACAAGAGCTTATAGCTCACCTCTCCGGGATCCAATGTTACTCCTAGCAGGCTTCGGGCCTGTTTGGCAATGTCCCAGATGTCACATGGTCTGCCCCCACATTATAACCTTCCCCTCCAAATGTCCCACAGTATTAAGCCCCTCTCCTTGTGCCCTAGTTTGAACTAGCAGAAACTAAAGGGGGACATTAAATGGGACAGCTGGATGGGGACATTAAACATTGGGGCTAGTCGGAGGGGGACATTAAACTGGGGGCAACAAGAGGTAGACATATCCCCCTCCAGCTACCCCCCAGTTTAATGTCACCCTCCATCTGCCTTCAGTTAAACTGCCCCCTACATCTGCCCCCAGTTCCTTCCTCTTGCTCACACATTCTGTCTCTTCTCGCCTCCTTATCTTCCTTCCTGCACTGTCCCGTGAGGCTCCGCCCACTAACGAGTCTACTCATAGCCTAGTGAGTTAAATGACCTTTGATGATGTCATCAAAGGTCCTTTAGCTGACTTGCTATTCAGCATCTATTTAGGTCCTAGATAGATGCCGAATTGCAAGTCAGCTAAAAGACCTTTGATGACATCATCAAAGGTCTTTTAACTTGAGTTAAAGTGTCACCTGAGGCCGCCGCCTCACCTCGCCTCATTAGAGGCGTGGCCCTGCGTGTAGGAGGAGATCATCTACAACAGCTTACACCACAGTGTATGGGAAGATCATTTACAGTAGTTCACAGCATAGGGTAGGGAAAAATTATATACTACAGCTCACAGCACAGTGTAGGAGCAATATCATATACAACAGCACAGTGTGTGTGTGTGTGGGGGGGGTGATCATATACAACAACTCACAGCACAGTATAGGGTAAGCTCATCTGCAGTAGCTCACAGCACTGTATGGCAATAAGATTGTCTACTCACAGCATCACAACACAGTGTAGGGGATAAAATGGTGTACAGCAGCTGACTGGCCGATAGGAGTCTTACTCTTTATCCAACTTTTCATAGACTACATTAATTATAAATCTCCTTAACTACAGGCGGAAGATGGAACTACAGATGGG
This sequence comes from Leptodactylus fuscus, assembly GCF_031893055.1. Classification (NCBI taxonomy): domain Eukaryota; kingdom Metazoa; phylum Chordata; class Amphibia; order Anura; family Leptodactylidae; genus Leptodactylus; species Leptodactylus fuscus. The sequence continues at coordinate 186,562,716 of NC_134269.1, forward strand.
GGAGGGTAGAGTCTCAAAGGTCTGGGACAGCCTGAAGGTGATATCCGGACATAAACAACAAATGGCAGCTCATCAGATTGAAGGTGACAGGAAGTGGCTTAATGAGCTTAATCTATTCTTCAATAGATTCGACTCCAAACCAAATCCCCCCTCACAAGCAACCCCTCTCCCCTCACACACCAAGACCCAACCCCCACCGACTGGCAGTAAATCGCAATCCGAATGTCTGATCCTCAAGGAGTCTCTGGTGTGTCGGGAAATTAAGAGAATTAAGGCAGACAAGGCCGGTGGGCCCGATGGGATAAGCGCAAGAGTTCTTAAAATGTGCAGTGACCAGCTGTGTGGTATTATTACGCACATGTACAATATGAGTCTAAAGCTAGGAGTGGTACCTCAACTGTGGAAAACATCTTTTGTGGTACCAGTCCCAAAGAAACCCAACCCGATGGACTACAATGACTACCGACCCGTAGCACTGACATCCCACCTGATGAAGGTCCTAGAGAGACTGGTCCTGACACACCTACGCCCCCTAGTGAGCTCCGCTCTGGACCCCCTCCAGTTTGCCTACCGGCCGGGCATTGGGGTAGATGACGCCATCATCCACCTTCTTCATAGAGCTCTCTCTCACCTGGAGAAACCAGGGAACACTGTGAGAATAATGTTCTTTGATTTCTCCAGTGCGTTCAACACCATTCAGCTAGAGCTACTGAGGGAGAAGCTGAACCTTGGTGGAGTGGACCACCACCTGTCCAACTGGATCCTAGACTACCTGACAAACCGCCCTCAGTAGGTGAGAGCCCAGGACTGTGTGTCTGACACTGTGATCTGTAGTACGGGGGCACCACAAGGTACAGTTCTTGCCCCATTTCTCTTCACACTGTACACGGCTGACTTTAGGCACAACTCCTCCAGCTGTTACTTACAGAAGTACTCCGATGACTCTGCTATAGTCGGCCTTATCACTGATGGCGACGATAGGGAATACAGAGACTTAAATCGGGATTTTGTTGAATGGTGCTAGCAGAACCAGCTCAGGATTAATGCTGGGAAGACCAAGGAGATGGTGGTGGACTTTAGTAAACGGAGAGGTGCTCCGACCCCAGTGGAGATCCAAGGAACATGCATTGACATAGTCAGGACCTATAAGTATCTGGGTGTGCTCCTCAATAATAAACTAGACTGGGCTGATCACCTGGAGGCGCTGCACAGAAAGGGCTACAGCAGACTCTACCTGCTCAGGAGGCTGAGGGCCTTCGGAGTCCAGGGGACACTTCTTAGGGCCTTCTTCAACTCTGTGGTTGCCTCAGCCATCTTTTTCGGTGTAGCCTGCTGGGGGAGCAGTATATCAACCAGGGACAGAAATAGACTTGACAGGCTGATCAGGAGGGCCAGCTCTGTCCTGGGGAGCCCCTTGGACCCAGTACAGGTGGTGGGTGACAGAAGGATACTGTCTGTGGGGACCTCCATGCGGGAGAACAAATCCCACCCCATGTATGGGACCCTGATGGGACTTGGCAGCACTGTAAGTGACCGTCTGCTTCACCCCAAGTGTGAGAAGGAGCGCTATCGCAAGTCCTTCCTTCCAACCGCGACCAGGCTGTATAATCTACATCAGACCAAGCGAAGATCACTCCGCACAGAGAACTAATGATTATGAATGTCCTCATTCTTTCTTCTCTGTTCCTAAGCTGCTATGGACTCCTAGCATATCTTTCTCAGCATATGTGTGTCTACTACTTCTGTAATATTTACTGTGTATTATCATGTATCTGTATTACTATGCAGCTGTAACATACTGAAATTTCCCCACTGTGGGACCATTAAAGGATTATCTTATCTTATCTTTATTGTACAATTGCATTTATATTCAGTTCTCTTTTTCTCCTTCTACCTTTCACTGTAGTATTACTAATAGTCTGGGATTATATTAATTTATACTTTGTTTCTGATATGCACCTACATGAACCAGGATGATCACGACATACAGTCCTATGAAAAAGTTTGGGCACCCCTATTAATCTTAATCATTTTTTGTTCTAAATATTTTGGTGTTTGCAACAGCCATTTCAGTTTGATATATCTAATAACTGATGGACACAGTAATATTTCAGGATTGAAATGAGGTTTATTGTACTAACAGAAAATGTGCAATATGCATTAAACCAAAATTTGACCGGTGCAAAAGTATGGGCACCCTTATCATTTTATTGATTTGAATTCCCCTAACTACTTTTTACTGACTTACTGAAGCACAAAATTGGTTTTGAAACCTCAGTGAGCTTTGAACTTCATAGCCAGATGTATCCAATCATAAGAAAAGGTATTTAAGGTGGCCAATTGCAAGTTGATCTCCTATTTGAATCTCCTCTGAAGAGTGGCATCATGGGCTACTCAAAACAACTCTCAAATGATCTGAAAACAAAGATTGTTCAACATAGTTGTTCAGGGGAAGGATACAAAAAGTTGTCTCAGAGATTTAACCTGTCAGTTTCCACTGTGAGGAACATAGTAAGGAAATGGAAGACCACAGGGACAGTTCTTGTTAAGCCCAGAAGTGGCAGGCCAAGAAAAATATCAGAAAGGCAGAGAAGAAGAATGGTGAGAACAGTCAAGGACAATCCACAGACCACCTCCAAAGAGCTGCAGCATCATCTTGCTGCAGATGGTGTCACTGTGCATCGGTCAACTATACAGCGCACTTTGCACAAATAGAAGCTGTATGGGAGAGTGATGAGAAAGAAGCCGTTTCTGCACGTACGCCACAAATAGAGTTGCCTGAGGTATGAAAAAGCACATTTGGACAAGGCAGCTTCATTTTGGAAACAAAAATTGAGTTGTTTGGTTATAAAAAAAAAGGCGTTATGCATGGCGTCCAAAAAGAAACAGCATTCCAAGAAAAACACATGCTACCCACTGTAAAATTTGGTGGAGGTTCCATCATGCTTTGGGGCTGTGTGGCCAATGCCGGCATCGGGAATCTTGTTAAAGTTGAGAGTCGCATGGATTCCACTCAGTATCAGCAGATTCTTGAGAATAATGTTCAAGAATCAGTGACGAAGTTGAAGTTACGCCGGGGATGGATATTTCAGCAAGACAATGATCCAAAACACCGCTCCAAATCCTCAGGCATTCATGCAGAGGAACAATTACAATGTTCTGGAATGGCCATCCCAGTCCCCAGACCTGAATATCATTGAACATCTGTGGGATGATTTGAAGCGGGCTGTCCATGCTCGGCGACCATCTAACTTAACTGAACTTGAATTGTTTGTCCAAAATACCTTTATCCAGGATCCAGGATCTGATTAAAAGCTACAGGAAGCGACTAGAGGCTGTTATCTTTGCAAAAGGACGATCTACTAAATATTAATGTCACTTTTCTGTTGAGGTGCCCATACTTTTGCACCGGTCAAATTTTGGTTTAATGCATATTGCACATTTTCTGTTAGTACAATAAACCTCATTTCAATCCTGAAATATTACTGTGTCCATCAGTTATTAGATATATCAAACTGAAATGGCTGTTGCAAATACCAAAATATTTAGAACTAAAAATGATTAAGATTAATAGGGGTGCCCAAACTTTTTCATAGGACTGTATGTTGTTACATGTTCTGTATGAATAGTGTTTGAGTGGGCTGAATACAAAATATGCAAAAAAAGATAAAACCATGTATATATATGTAACAAGGGAATATCTCACATATGACAAATATCTAACATGTTGTTACGACATGTTATTATTATGGTTACACTATAATTACTGCTTATGTTTTGGTAGCATAATATTATTGTGAAATTCTCGTATTGTTTGGGGTTATAGCTGCCTATTAAGAATTTATGGTCTTATATTGCAACAGATCTGTCCCCATAATTGTTTTGCCTCTATACAGAACACTAGTCTCACACGTGAGATAAATGGGGCAGATTTACTAATGCTGCCTAATACAGTCTTATACTGAACCAGATGTATCAGTGTCTAGTCTAACGTCACATCACTTCTTAGGCCCGATTCAAATCTGCGTTCAGTATTCCGTTTGGGGATTCTGCTTGGGGTTCCCCCAAATGTAATACCGAACACATTAAAAAGCAGCAAAAAAAACACAAAGACACCATAGACTATAATGGGGTTTGTGTGTTTTTTGCAAGCAACACTTTTCTCTCTGCATGATTCGTGCATCATAGTCTATAGGGTCCGTGTGCTTTCATTACTCAACGCTTTTTAATGCGTTCGATATTCCATTCGGGGGGTCCCCAAGTGGAATCCCGAATAAAATACGGAACACAGATGTGAACCAGGTCTTAGTTGGATTAAATTTGCGCACATTTTTCGGCGCAGTTTTGCAACTAGGGATGAGCAAATTGATTTGTAATGAGCAAGCTTTATTACAATTTTTCCAAAAATTTGGTTCAGACGAGTTCAATAATTTTGGGGTTCGCCACCCAAAATGCATTAGACCATCTTCAGACCCTGGAAAGTTCGGAGAAATAGTAGTCATACCTTCCCTCACCTCTCCTGGGCTCTCTTGAGGCACCCAGTGTTTACTCCTCACGTGGGACGTGTTGACATTATGATGTTTGTGTCGAGCATCATGACTTTGACATGGTACTTCGACTTGTGACTCTGACCTGCTAACAATGCACAAATATATGAATGGAAAGTAACAATTCTGCAATATGCTACCCTATAAATCGTGAATTAGCCATACAACAAGGTAGATATTCAACCATTTTTTGAAGAGTCTATTACCAGAACCCAGCATATAAACCCAGCCCCGCAGATAGATAGGTTAGGGTCACATGAATCAAAAGGTATCAGGAAAAAGAGCTTCACACCAAGATGCGTGCCAACAAATCAGATGTATTTTTATTGGTAGAGCAAACGTTTTCGGTCTTGACTTAGACCTTCATCAGGCTCTGTGTAGTAATATAGTCAATCACAGATGTTGGTCTAGCCAGTAGGATAAGAAATAAGAGACCTCTGCCGCCACTATTCCGGGGCCCGCTTTCTCTGTAAAGTAATGAAGTGTAGCGCATGAAGGAACGGCACAGTCTGCCACAGGGAAGGCGCTTCCCTGTGGCAGACTGTGCCGTTCCTTCATGCGCTACACTTCATTACTTTACAGAGAAAGCGGGCCCCGGAATAGTGGCGGCAGAGGTCTCTTATTTCTTATCCTACTGGCCAGACCAACATCTGTGATTGACTATCTTACTACACAGAGCCTGATGAAGGTCTAAGTCAAGACCGAAAACGTTTGCTCTACCAATAAAAATACATCTGATTTGTTGGCACGCATCTTTGTGTGAAGCTCTTTTTCCTGATTGATACGGGGTGGGACCCTAGCTTCAACACCTGGACGCAGTCTGTATCCCTACTTGTAATGAATCAAAAGGTATATTCCCTTTGTGAATTGCTGCCTCTGTTGATAAGAGATTGATGTTTTTGTCAATATGAAAATTACCTCTTGGGATTTGCATATTGACAAAAACAGTCATATCTTGACAACGGAGGCAGCAATTCCCAAGGGGAAAACATTGTTTGATTCGGATGGCCCTAACCTATCTATTTGCAGGGATGGGGCGATATGTTGGGGATGCCAGTTCTTACTTAAAGGGAGTCTGGCATCCCCAACATCTCGCCCCAGCTCTGCAGATAGATACGTTAGGGCCATCCGAATCAAACAATGTTTTCCCCTTGGGAAAACCTTTAAGCAGGTTAAAGGTCCTGAAGTTTTTTTTCTAAAAAGTTCCCACAATCGAGATCAAGGAAAAAAGGAGAATGGAAAACGCACAATAAATATCATGTTACTGTAATTTCATTAGGCAAAGGCCATTCATTCATCACACCAAGTAACGTCCTCTAACATTACTACATAAATATATTTCTGTGAGCTTCAGACTAGTCCAGGGACATTCAGGATTGACTGCTTCTAAGAATGTCACGTATGATAATGTCTTGGGATCATGGAGATACTTCAAGGTCACTGTGAAGAAATAAAATGTTTTGTTTCATCTTTACAACCGATTTCCTTTTTGTATCCTTAGTGGTGGTCCAGGAGTTCCCAGGTCTGGTAAAATGTCTGTGAATGTTGTATTCCGGCTTCTTATTTCTCGCTTTCCTCCTTGGGCTGGCCACCTAATGCCTTATTGTTTTACTCTTTCTGGTCTTGCCATCTGGGAACAATGTACCAAAACTAAGGAAATGTTCACAACAACGTAGATTTATAAAGGAATGTTTTATTTCCTTACCTGCAGTCATGGAGCTGTACTAGGGGGTGTCTGCTCTGAACTTATAAGAGGCAAATCTGCAGAAACTCCAGAGGATTATGGGAAATGTCTATGGTATAAAAGGATTCCATTAGACAGCAAGCTGAATGTTGGTGGAGTTGACATGGTGGGACTACAGCAGCCTGAAGTGCAAGGATTTTGTTGTACACACTTTATTTTCTGATTAATTCTTTTTTTTTTTTTTTTTTTTTTTGCTAAATTGGACTTCTTAAAATCAACTCTTTTGGATTACTTTTCATCAATCAAGGTCTGATTCTTTTTTGGAAAATCCCATACGTCATAGTCACACTTTTACAAAATGACAAACTTTAAAAATTTGAGAGTAGTCCATAAAGTGGGTGGAGTTAGAGTGATCAGGGGTGGAGCTAAGAGTATGGTATCCCCATTTTCAGTTGTAAAATACACTCTCAGATATTGCAATGGACATGAGTTGCAATACTAGACACAATCCGTGGTCAGCAGTGGCCTGTGTGATCTATGCAGTGTAGGGCCTGACTAGAATCTTTACATATGATCTCATTGGAGAAGAGCGAATCGAGACTCATGAGACTGACAGACATTATAGGTCTGGCCACCTGTGTTGCTATTTGGTGTACTCTCACATGGGATTTATCAACGTCCATGACATTGGCTGGCTCCTTATGACCACTGAGTCCCGCAATTGTCCCTGGCATCTGTTGACATCATTCCAGAGGCCGGAAAGGGCCCAAAAAATACACCAAGAGATCTCTGGACTTGAGGAGAGGTGAGTAAGACTATGTTACGTTTACTCACCTTCCCTGAGCCTCTGCTTATTACACTCTGTGATCTGAAGAGACAACAGAAATTTTTGGAAAATTTTAAATGATGTAATTTTTAATAATGTAACTGTGCTAAAAACTGTTACAAAGGTACATGACGTAAATGGTAGTAAATGTAATATTCTTACCAGAATGTATTTGTGAATTATCCACTTAGTCTTGGTCCTCAGCTATGTCATGTGACTAAAATAAGATTCTCCAACTGACAGTGCTGCTTATGTGTGGACACAAAGTCAGTTTCCCTACTTATTCCTACGTGAGCCTTAAGGCTAGTTCACACGTGAGTATAAGGGGAGGTTTTTGACAGCGGATTTCGCGTCCAAAACCTCCCCTTATAATGGTGGTCTATGGAGACCGCCGGGCTTCTTTTCTCCGCTAGCGGCGGGCTGCTGCTAGCGGAAAAAAGAAGCGACATGCTCTTTCTTCAGGCGGAAGCCGCGCGGGCTGCGCCGCACGGCTTCCGCCCGGCTGCAGCACCCTCCATGTTGGCTCATTCATTTGAGCCGACAGCGGAGGTGAAAGCCGCGACCGCGATGGTCGCGGCGGGCGGGTTTTGACAAGAGAGAGATGCGGCTCGCCGCGTCTCTCTCTGTGTCAAAACCCGCGCGGGCAGTTCACGTGTGAACTAGCCCGTAATGTGACTCTTATAGAGAGGAAGAGAAACTGACTTCCTGTTTACACTTAAGACGCTGTCAGAGTGATGGCCTCATGACACAGCTGAGGACCAGAAGGTTGTGTGTTACTTACAAATACAGTCACTGGAAAGAAGATTATCTTCACTACAAATTACTTCATGTACCCTTGAAACTTTACTCTTTAAATCGGGATAAGCCCTTTAAGTGCTCCATAGCGTCTCTTTCTGCTCATGTTGTGCAAAATACAAATAAAGACAGGTTTCTGGTAAATCTCTACATTTCAGAGTCTTCTTATTTCTGATTAGAAGGATTCTGATATTACATTCTGCCGGGGAGACAATCATTACTTATTACATAACATTTCATTGCTGAGTCCTAACAGCGCAGAACTAAGTCAATTTCTGTAATTCCTTCATTCCTGATTATGGTGTGAATTAGCAGAGGAATCCCCCGTCCTGATTTCATTAATGGTATATTCACACACAACACAAAATCAGTTCCTTTTTTCTAAATATGGGTTGTTTTGGCATGAAGCACATGGATTGCTGGAGGCCTCATTCAGATTGATGGGGCAGTTTTAGAAATTTCAGCAAAAAGCTGCTTCATGTGAATGTACCTTATGATTGATATACTGCACTGTGGTTACGGAGCAGCAATGATATACTGTATAATAAACTACTGCACGTGACCTCAGACGCCAGTGATTGGTTGCAGAGGCTATATGGGAGTAATGATGTCATAACTGGAGTACTAGACCCAACACTGGTGCTAAAGACCAGGAAGCTGCAACTGGTAGGTTTATTTTTATTTTAACCACTTACCTAGCCTCTGCTAACTAGGAAAGAGTAAGCCAGTTTTGAAATGAGCCAAAGAAATTTTGAGGTTCAACACCCTTGAATTGGTACTATAGCCTGGAGTCTTTTCAGACCTCAGATTAAAATAAGTGGAAGCCCAGGTGAGGTGCATAAACATAACCAACAGTCTTACTCACCTCTCCTGTGCTCCATCCCAATACAGTGTGGGTCACGGTCCTCTTCAGGGCTCTTCCATCTTCCTGAAAGATATCAATGACCTTGGATGAATGCTGAGGCCGGTCATGTCATGATGCTTATGTCTAATTGTCATGGTGTTGGTGTGCTTCCACATGACAACTGAATCCCCATTATAGTCTTCAACTGACCCCTGGGGCTACTGGCATCATGCAGGAGGCTGCAATAGAGCCTAGATTATAATAATAGCGGTTATGGTTTGGACCAAACTACAGTCAAACCTCTCCAAAAGACCACCTCCTTACCCAGGCCATATTTTTTGTGATAGATTTTGTTTTGTAACAGACACAAAGTAAAGATCCTGACCATTGGAGACGAGACAAAAAGTGACAAATCCACTGGAATAAATAAAAGGTGAAGTCTTAACAGGAAAATTTGGGTCAAAGTTATGCAGTGGAGGTTATCCTGATAATAAGTTCACCTACAGTCATCCTGAAACCACTACTTGGTTAAATGTCCCATATAATTTTGTGCTGACAATGACCTCCATTGGATGAATGATGGAGAATGTAGAACCTGCTATATCCATTGTATGAATTGAGTTGTTGGAGAAATCCACATTTGTGCTGAACTTTAATCACATGACATAAAGGAATTGAACAATGTATATTTGGACAGGCGGGTGCATGAATCCTATTATATAAATGGAGGTTTTCTGAATGTCAACTATGTAGGGAATGCTGTATTACGCTAGATGTCTAACAAGAGCCAAGTTAACCATCTGGAGAATTGTTTGCTACTTACCCAATTTCCGTCATGTAACACTTCTAGAAAACAATGGTCTAAAAATGTTCAGACAAATGACAAAAACTTCTTGAAGTTGGGCAGGAATTTTTTTATGGTCTATCATTAAGATAGGTCATAAATATCTGAGCAGTGGGGGGCCGCCAGACAGGAATAAACTGCACAAGGCCGTTTTGGGTGACCATGCTATACACTGCACAGAGTTAAAAGCAGATAGCTCCGGTCCCTGTGTAGTGGCTGGATACTGGTACTGCAGCTCAGCTCTATTGAAGTCAATGTTGAGTATACACGACACGGAGCCACCTGTTTCAGCATCTATGCAATATATGGTCTGGGCATTGGAACAGTTTTCATACAGCTGATCTATGCAGGGATACCTTTCAGCCCCTCAATCAGATACTGGGATGGATGCCACTGGAGTCTATATCTGTCCTCTTCTTTTTAATATAATTATTAATGTCCTAGTAATTACTTAGTCAAATATAATTTCAATAATTGCAGATGATACACATAGGAGGATAGTATTATATTATACAGGGATTTGCCAAAGCTGGAAGCATGGGCCGAGAAATTGTGAACAAGGTTTATTGTGAAAAGGACTTGGGGATATTGGGGACAGCAAACTCACCGTCAGCAACCAGAGCCAGGCAGCTGCTGCCAAGGCAAATAAGACCATGAGGTGCATTAAGTGAGGAGAAGATGCTCATGATAAGAACATTATTTTGCCTCTAAACAAATTACAAGTCATCAACATATGGGATATTTTGTGCATCTGTGTATAAGAACTGAACTAGGCAGTGGCGGATCCAAGCTTTGCGGGGCCCTACTTACCGTGGGGTCTGGGCAGCATGCAATACCCCCCAGGGGAAAGGGGGGTCTGGGGGTGCTCACCCAGAATTTTTTTAAAAAAATTAGACCTAAAAATGCGTTTTTCAAATGCGATTCATATTTTCTGCCATCACATTCTGACATTACAATAAATACAATGCAGTAATACTCACAGGAGACGTCTCCCCACATTTCCCGTCTCTTCCCTTTGGACCGCCATGACCACTTCTTTCAGCTGTGACTTGACTCTGTAAAGTTTGAAACACAGACATCTTTGACTCCTCACTTCTCCATGCACCCAACCCCTACATATATATATATATATATATATATATATATATATATATATATACTATATATATCCCACAGCGGCCCCTGCAGGCTATATTATGCCCCACAGTGGTACAATAGACTGTGGGGCATAATAGAGGTTGCAGGGGGGCCGCTGTGGGGCATAATAGAGGTTACAGGGGCCACAGTGGACCCTCCAAGCTCTATTATTATACTCGGGGGACTTTTCAGACCCCCGAGTATAATAATTGGAGCCCCAGGGGAGATGAGAGAACGTAAACACTGTTACTCACCTCTACGTGATTTGATGTTAAAGAGGATGGCAGATTCAGCAAGATACATATCAGACGCTGATACGTCTGCCGAGAGAAGAGACGCGCGGAGGCAGCGGGAGCAGCAGCATTGCAATCGGTAAGTATAATAACATTTTTTTTTTTTTTAACCAACCTCCCCTGATCACTGCCGCCCCCGCTTCCCCTTGTACTATAGGCCGTGGAGGCCGGCAGTGAATAGGCCCGGGCCAGGCCGCGATCCCACTGCCGCTATTATTATACTTGGGGGTCTTTTCAGAATAATCGGAGCCCCAGGGGAGGCGAGAGAACATAATAAACAATGTTACTCACCTCTCCTGGACCACGTCCAAAGGTAAGAGACGAATAGCCTTTCTTAAGGCTATTCCGACGTGGTAATTAGAAAAAATGTTGCTTTAGTGGTAGAAAGGCAAAGGCAGTTCTATATACTGCTGGAAAGCCGACAGTGCGCTGACTTCAGCGCACTGTTGGCTTTCTAGTGCTATATAAAACTGCATATGCATGAGGATATGAAAGGTCCTCTTTAAATTAAAGTATCATTTGGTTATTAGGTGGTTATGAAAAGCAGCGCTGTAACATGTAATGCTTTTTAATGCCACCTCCCCCATCTGCCATCTTGCGGTATCTGGTGTACTTTGGAACAGCAAACCACAAACATACTTGACTACTCATCTTGTATGCGGAATTGCAGGCATTTATGAATGGATCTAAAGTTTTTGACATTCAGTGGTTAAACCACCTTATTAGAATTGCATTTATCTTGCTTGCCAAACGTCGCACTATTCCCTTCTAGGGCATATTTGTGTTGGTTGAAATTCCAGCAATAAAATGATATCCTATACACTCATCTTTAGTAATGCAGATTACAGAAAAAACCTTCTCCAGTCTGCAAACAGTTCCTGGCAGCGTCTCCTTCTCCTGCCATGCATCTCTGCAATTATGTAAGGACCTGGATTAGAGGTGGGGTGGGGGGACTTGTTACTAGACACTCTTGGCTCCGTTTTCTTCCCTAATCACAGTATGGAGAAGGTGATCGGGTTTAGGTCACTTAAATTGCTGTTGAATATTGCAATTTACTATGTGAAGCAGTTAACCATATTTAGAAGCTACAAGTTTCCTTCTCACTTCAAGAAGTCTTCCTGGCGCCTTCAATTGTCTGAATATTTATGTATACTAATATAATTCAGATTTTGCAAAAAAAACCCAGTAAGGGTGAATTCACACTGAGTAAACGCTAGCTTATTCTGAACGTAAAACACGTTCAGAATAAGCGGCGTCTAAAGCAGCTCCATTCATTTCTATGGGAGCGGGGATACGAGCGCTCCTCATAGAAATGAATGGGCTGCTTCTTTCACTCCGTGCAGTCCCATTGAAGTGAATGGGGAGTGCCGGCGTATACGGCAAGCTCTGCTCATGCCGGAGCGTACACGCCGGCACTCCCCATTCACTTCAATGGGACTGCTCGGAGTGAAAGAAGCAGCCCATTCATTTCTATGGGGAGCGCTCGTATCCCCGCTCCCATAGAAATGAATGGAGCTGCTTTAGACGCCACTTATTCTGAACGTGTTTTACGTTCAGAATAAGCTAGCGTTTACTCAGTGTGAATGCACCCTAATACTAATATTTTCCTGCTGTTCCTATCACTATTTCAATCCATCATTTTGATTATTTACAGGGTATGATCAGCTCATGTGTAACCAATGTTGTAGTGCTACAATAGAACAGTTTTGCTCATGTGCAAACTATGTGCCTCCATGTTACAGACTACAAAATCTGTGTAGTCTGATGCTTCATTTCTTTCAGATCATATATTGTAAAGTTATACATTTTGCAGTATAGCAAGAAACAGATATAAAGGAGAAGTAATGCTATATCTGACTACACCAGTTTATAGCCCGTATCCATTTAAACACATAGGTCTACATAGGAGCTGTATACACAAAACATTTGAGAAATGTCTGCTTTTCATAAAAGGGATTTCCAGGCTACATAATTGATGACCCATTGTTGAGATAGGTCATCCATTAAAGATTGGCTTGGGTCAGCTGATCACCTATTTGAAGAAGACGAGCGCCGCGGCCTCTTCAAGACTTACCAAGCACAGCTCTGTACATTGTATAGTAACTGTGGTTGGTTGCATTCACTTGAATGGGACTGAGCTGCAATAAGGCAATGTGACCAGTTGACGTGAAATCAAACGGCCTCAGAAGTGGAAGCGGCACTCTAGGAACACCGCTGCGACTTCAACCAGCTAATCCAAGGGGCACTGGGTGTCAGACCCACCTGAGAAGCAGCACTCTAGGAGCACCGCTGCCACTTCAACCAGCGGATCAATGGGCGACTAAGTGTCAGCCCCTATCCTCACAGGATAGGTTATCAATTTTGAGATCCCAGAAAACCCCTTTAATATGTAAGGGTAGCGTAGTATAGGGACAGATCTACTGCCTATAAGCAAAAAAAGGCACACAAAATTACTCCACTTGGACAACAGGAGTAAACTAAGAATTCAACAGACAGATATATGAGTCCTGTGTATTCATGACTAGAGTAGTCCTCATGACTATCCTACCTCCTTCAGCAGTAATGGCAGATGACTACTGTCATAGGGTGGGAAGAGTTCTTGGGGGACTTTCCTTATGAATGTACCAAACTCATAAACTGTCTGCCTAGTGTATTCTTTGCAACTAACCAAGACAGATGGAGGAAACCTGAAAACAATAACTCCTTGTCCAACCAAACCACCACCTACAGTCTTGGACCTCAGTAATACTGACAGTGCTCAGACTAGTATCTAGTTTTCCTTCACCTAGGGCAAAGACTAAATTTGCTGCCTTAGCTAAGGCATAGTGACTTGTGCCACATTTTAGACCATGGACTTCAAGGAACATTGGGGTTGTTGGCCACTTTTAGTCATGAGATTGCCCCAATGCCTAAACGTGCAGTCCACCATTAATCCTATGAACCCATTAAACTTACTATAGGTTAAGGGTTTCTCTGTCTCCATGCATGTCAAATATTGCTGATGACCATTACATGTGGCTACGTGAAGTAAATGGCCATATTCAGCAAGCCACAAGTTTCCATAGTCAGCTTATATCTTATTTTACATTGAAAAGAGAAGTAAGAAGTCTTCCTGGCGCCTCCAATTCCTGAGAGCAAAAGTTTTTTTTCTCAGGAATTTCATGACTATTTTACAATTTTCACTATTTGGTGACCTAGGACCTAGTGTCCTTAATGGAACATGAAAACCCTGATTCAGTAGTCCAAAAAGTTTTAGAGGTTCTTTATATGTGATGTGTAGGCTGAATACCCTTCTTTTCAATATGATTATGCTGGAAAACTTTGGTAAGTATCATCTTATAACTGCAGCTCCCCCTGCCAGATATCCCTCTGTCATGGTGGCCTATAAGCCCGTCACTACTATGGCCCTGGGTAAACCTTGACCTATGCTAATAACTATTTCTTTGACAAATTTAAAGAGGACCTCACCACCTCCACCATCTCTAACTTTTTACATCCTTCAAAAGGTGGCACTCCACTAATTTGGTGCAGTTGGAATTTTTTCTCTAGCCCCCACTGTTCTCAAGCAATCATTGCTGTTTATTTTCAGCACAGTTATGCTCTCTACTGTCAGGTGGGCGGTCCCTGTTTATGTTCTCCAGCCTAGGACCGCCCACCTGACAGTATAGAGCAGTGATGGCGAACCTATGGCACGCGTGCCAGAGAGGGCACGCAGAGCCCCCTCTGCTGGCACGCGTGCTGTCGCCCTGATCGCTCACTAACGGCGAATCCGATGCAGGATTCCCCGTTAGTGAGCGATCGCTGCCTTCAGCTGGTTGTGCAAATGCGCATCCAGCTGAAAGCTGTCAGTGTAGCTCAGTGTAGGCCACGCGTACTACGCGGCCTACACTGACTACAGAGTGTGACCTCTGAACAAGCGCGGGCGTGATGACGTAAGTCATCAGCGCGCGCAGTGAACAGAAGAGAGAACACCCGGCAGCTCTTCAGGTAACTATATTGTGTTTGTTTGCACTGTCAGGGGAGGGGGGCAACGGTAGACATTTCATGTTGTGTAGGAGGGGGCTACTGTAGACTTTCATGCTGTGTGGGTAGGGGGCTACTGTGGACCATTTTATGCTGTATGGGAGGGGGCTACTGTGGACCTTTCATGTTGTGTGGGAGGGGGCTACTGTAGACTTTCATGCTGTGCGGGTAGGGGGCTACTGTGGACCATTTTATGCTGCTACTGTGGATCTTTCATGCTCTGTGGGAGGGGGCTACTGTGGACCAGTTCATGTTGTGTGGGAGGGGGCTACTCTGGACCATTTCATGCTGTGTGGGAGGGGGCTACTGTGGACCATTTCATGTTGTGTGGGAGGGGGCTACTGTGGACCATTTCATGTTGTGTAGGAGGGGGCTACTGTGGATCTTTCATGCTGTGTGGGAGGGGGCTACTGTGGACCATTTCATGTTGTGTGGGAGGGGGCTATTGTGGACCATTTCATGTTGTGTGGGAGGGGGCTACTGTGGACCAGTTCATGTTGTGTGGGAGGGGGCTACTGTGGACCAGTTCATGTTGTGTGGGAGGGGGCTACTGTGGACCAGTTCATGCTGTGTGGGAGGGGGCTACTGTGGACCAGTTCATGCTGTGTGGGAGGGGGCTACTGTGGACCAGTTCATGCTGTGTGGGAGGGGGCTACTGTGGAGTATACAGGTATAATCCTGTGTGGGGGCCACTGTGGGCCAGATTGTACTGTGTGGGGGGCCACTGAGGGGCAGATTGTACTGTGTGGGGTCCCCTCACTATGTATATCACACAGTATTTGTTTTATAGCAGACGTGAAATTAGTACAGGATGTAATAACATTGCACGGTAAACTATAAAACAGATCCTGTGCGATGTAAATAGTGAAAATTAATTGTTTAAAAGTACAGAATGCAGAGACCTTTACCTTTCAGTACAAGATCTGTAAAGCCCCAGTCACATGACTGTAATTTGTGGGTCCGCAATTGTGGACCCACAGAGTTTTAAGGTTAAATTGCCGTGTTGGCACTCCGTGATAATTTATTTGGTTTTGGGTTGCAGTTTAGGCACTCGGTCTCAAAAAGGTTCGCCATCACTGGTATAGAGCATACCTGTACTGAAACTAACTATAATGATTACTCAGGAACGATGGGGCTAAAGAAAAAATTCCAGCTGCATTAAAATCAGTGGAGGAGCGCCTATAAAACGCTGCAATGTGTTGGAGGAGGTAGGAGGTCCCATTTTATTGTTGAATTTATTTTACATCCTTCTTCTTACGCAATAATAGATTGGTGGCCAATTTATTTCAGAAATTTCTCTGATTGTCCTTGCAGAAATCCATTTGCACACCATTGTAACAATCCCATTCAGATGAATGGAACAGGTTCATAAAATTCTGCAACAAATCTGCTGAGTGTGAATTTCCCCTTAAAGTTTTTCTTTTTCAGTATAGACAGAATCCCAACCAGACTTTCCTCTGTTTTATTAGTGGAGTCTGAGATTCTGGCATTGGTGTCAAAACTTATCATAGTCTAGTTCTTTTCACTGAATTTATCCAAACTTAGACATACAGCTTTTCTATGAGACTTCTGCAGATTTAGATTATGTAAATGATTGCCATCTCGTGGTGTTGCTTACATGTTTCTGGCAATTAAAGAATATTCACTGTGACAAGAAGGACGAAAACAGCAAAAACCCTCCATCTACTATTTATACTAATATCTACTATATCTACAGGGGTGTAACTACCAGGGTAGCAGTGGTAGAGGCTGCACAGGGCCCCAGACTTCAGGGGGCCCGGCGGCAGCCGCTACTGTTGCAGACTTTTTTTTTTTTTTTTTAATAGGTCATTACCAGGTAATGGGCCCTATTTATTTACCGAACCTGGCTCCTGTTAACAGCCGCCAGCACTATCCCTTCTGCAGAGGCGGCTGTGAGCAGGAGCCGGGATTGGTAGGTAAGGCCGCAGGCCCGCAAATTCTACAAACACTATTATTGTACTCAGGAAGGTCTTTTCAGACTCCGAGTATAATAATTGGAAGGCTAGGGGAGGTGAAGAAACACAATAAACACTGTTATTTACCTCTCCTGGCTTCGGGCCTACTTGTGGGACGTGCAGACATAACGTGGACAGGCCGTTGGGGGGGCCCATGTCAAAGGTTCGTCATAGCGCCCTGCCATTCCTAGTTACGCAGCTGTATAGATAGATAGCTAGGCAGATAGATAAATACATAGATTGATAGACAGACTACCATTTTTGTGCCAATAGCTGCTGTCACAACACATATAAATCTATATAGCTTTAGGCCTCATGCACACAACCGTAATTTCTGCGGATAAAAGTATAAACCCATTCATTTCTATTGCTGTATTTATTGCGGTTCTGTGTCTGTGTCATATAAAAGGACCACAAATTATGAAGCATGACCTGGCCACATTTATAGCACAGACAAGTTTAGGGGATCATACAAATCTTTTTGCAGATCCGTGATTTTTGGATATAATGCAGACATATTTCTGGCGGATCAGTATTTACAGACAGTAAAAGCAGCCATGGTCATGTGCAGGAGGCCTAAGTCTGCAGTAATTTCATCCCTTTCCACCCTCCTATGTTTCCACCTATGTGTCATTCTTCACCACAATATTAGCATTTTATTCACGAGCCCAAAAATTCATGATGTATAATGTTATATGTTCTACACAAAAAGGGAGTATTTGGAGCCATGACCCAACACATGGCATAAAGCAGTAGTAGAAATAGATTATAAAGGAGTATTTTTATATAGAAAACACATTGTAAATACTCTATTAGGGAATCCTAAGTTAATTGAAGGAAGGGGTTCCTCCACCCATGGGAGAAGAGAATGACTGCAAAGAGTGTTTTTGGCTTTGGTGGAGTCTATGGATTTTATTAGGCATTATGTAATACCTACTTTCTCCTGCGGAGGCACAGTAGGAGAATTGAGCACTTCCTGTCACTTCCTCTTGTAAATTACAACTCATTGCTGATTATCCCTTGTGATCAGGGGTAGCTGGTAACAATAAGGCATAATCTAAAATGGACAACCCTTTGAATGGCATAGTGGGACTGAAGGAGAAATAAATGCACATGTAGACATGTACAGTACGTGGCTATCCTTGTCCATCATATCGACTTTGCAGTTGTAACGTGTTTGCTTGACTGCTGCTCTATACAAACGGAGGACACTGGATTAACTGTGGTCGGGTCCTCACCAGTATTGCAGTCATAGTTGCTTTTGAGCAGGAATAGCCCTTTAATAATACATTATTATGCTGTAAGCTCTTAAACTCCCCCTAGTGGTGGCTACAGGCAGCCAAATAATTTAATATTTGACTTGAATAATAATTTTTATAATTTAACTCTATGTTTTTGCAGATGTTGTTATAGCTCTGTATAAGAAAATAGATCTGCCCTATAAAGATACAGTATATCATAAAGTTAGACAGAAACACCATTTTTATAGGTAATGTAGTATTCTTATGCAATCAGGTTACTCCATGTTGGTAAAATAACAAGATTTTTAGTAGCACTCACTCCCAGTTTTGTTTTGTTTTGTTTGTGCATACGTTTTGTTTGTATTTTCTCAGAAATGAATGAAGTAGTGTGTGTCTGTTTATTTGTGTGCATTCATATGATAGCAATCTGGTGCGCAGTCCAATGCGGGATTATATATGACTTATAGGCCTCCATGTAACAGCAGTAATTTGTCAAGAAAATGGCCTCAGCTATTAGACACATTATGTGCAGACCGCCATAGAAAACATGGCCCTTGTAAATAAACATGGTATGTATGCATCTACGTGTTTCAGAATAACTATGTATGTATGTATGTGTGTTACGGAATATCTGGTTTTTACCAGCCAAAGTGGATGCCTAGTAAGTGTGGGGGGTGCCCGCAGCTGATAAATGAGGCCTTTCATTGCTTACTACCAGGGTATGGCAGGTCTTCATAGATTATCCGTGTTGGACTGAGTTGCTTTAGATCCACCAAATAAATTGATTCTCTAGGCCACCTAGTTCCACCTAGTTTCTAGGGACCATAGTTCCCTTCAATTTTGGGTCTTTTGCTGGACCATTGTTGTGTTAATAACTGGGAGCACCGGAGGATCCCTTGGTATTCTGCTTGGCCAATCCAACACTGTAATAATAATCAATAGATACAGCAATGTAGTCAATATTTATGAGGAAAATATTCTTAAAGAGGTTGTCGAGGTTAGAAAACCCATTTTCATATAGTCTATCAGGAAATTTGCAGTAAAAGAGACACTGTCTAGGGCCCGTAGACCAGCACTACGTATACTGCTGGAGTGTAGGGTTCCAAACCTGGTGACCCCAATCCACTCCTTGATGCCGTTCAGTAGATATTGAAAGTTTTGATTGTGACCATCTGGTGGCTCCAGCACATGCAGAGTGCGCAATATCTACCGAACAGAGCCATGGACTGAACTGGGGTCACCAGGTCTGGAGCACTAAACCCATTAGTGTAAGGATATGCTGCTGGTTTGTGGGACCGACCTAGTGACAAGTTCCCTTTAATAGAGAAGTTTCTCTGTCCTGAACAGATTCTCATTACAGAGCGGTTAGAAAGAGCATCTCTCTCGTTGGATGACCTGGTAAAATAAAATGACAAAGACAAAGCCGCAGGATATTGTCATATGTTAAAAGGAGCATGGACTCGCTGGACAGGGATGTAATATTACCACTTTAGGGTGCGTTGACACGGAGGAAAGTGGAGCGCAATCTGGCACGTATGCACGTGTCAGCAGATTGCGCTCGCAAAAAGCTCCCATTCATTTCAAAGGGAGTTAGGATCGTATACGCCGCGTTATTTTGCAGCCGTGATTTTGGACATAGATCTTTGTTCGACAGTACTCACTATGAAAGAGTACATTCACATATATCATTTGTAACAGTATCAGTTTCTGTCCCTTAAATCATTGCAGGTGATGTCAAAACCAATGGAAAAATGCAATATTTGTCATCCAGATTTTTTTTTTTTTAACCAATTTCTACTCCAAAACCATAAATTATCATCAATTTTTACCATGATGGTCCACAAGGCATAATGGGATGCCGAGGCCAATATAGTAGGGACACTCAACTACTCTGAGTAAAGCTCTGTTGACTGGGTTCCACCATCAGGTAAAGGTCTGAGCTGAATTGCTGCTGTACATGTCCAGTATTTATGGTATATTTCGGACAAACAGATGCAACTAACGTTAAGACACACCCCAGGATTAGACAAGGAAAATTAGGAAAAAATATGGCAAAGTGGCAATGTACTATGTCCAGGGGGCACTAATGTGGCATTATAATGTGCAGGGGGCACTAATGTGGCATTATACTATGCAGGGGGCTCTAATGTGGCATTATACTGTGGGGGGCACTAATTTAGCATTGCATTGTGAGTGGGGGCATTAAAGGGATCCTATCAGTCAAACACAATTTTTTGTAGGTACCACGTCGGAATAGCCTTAAGAAAGACTATTCGTCTCCTACCTTTCGTCGTCTTCTCTGTACCGCCATATGCCTACAATCGCGGTTTCTCTTGGTATGTAAATTAGCTCTCTCTCGATGCACTGGGGTAGGCCCCAGTGCTCAGACAGCACTGGGGGCATCCCCAATGCTGTGAGAGAACTCTCTCCAGCGCCGCCTCCTCTTCTTCAGCAGCGTCATCGAAAGAGCTCATTTACATACCGAGAAAAATCGGGATTGTAGGTGAAAGGCAGTGCGGAGAAGACGGCGAAAGGTAGCAGAAGAATAGCCTTTCTTAAGGCTATTCCGTCGTGGTACCTACAAAAGATTGTGTCTGACTGAGAGGATCCCTCTAAGGAGCATTATACTGTGGGTCAGGGCACTAAGAACTATCATACGGTGGGTGGGGCATTAAGGACAATTATACTGTAGGTGGAGTAACTAATGAGTATTGATGACACCGGACTGATAAGAAGGATGACAAGGACTGGCTGGTCCCAGATATAAATAAAGTTGTGTGTTTCAATATTCCTCTCTCCTCTCCCTTTTTCCCCATGCTGCTCTATGTGTTTTGTTTGTCTCAATAAAACAGAAAATTTATTTCCATGTCAATTGGTTCGGTCCCTAATATTTCCCAATATCCTCTGTTTTCAACCCCTCCCCCCCCTAGTAGGAGGGGCATCCCCCAGATGGTTTGCCCCAGGTGTTTATTAGGTGATGGTTGGCAGCCATCTTCCTCTTCGGCTGCCATCACTCACAAGCCCCACCCTCCCTTCCCTTTTGTGTGTCCCCCCTCCAAGAAAAAAAAGTGTTTTCGTGGATTTGTGGACATTATTGATTGGTTTTTCAATAGTTTTTCTGATCTAGTAATTATGGCTTCTTTTTCAGGGAATCCTCGGTTCCTTTTTCAAAGTCACAGCTGGCATGTGGTGGTACAGAAATAATGGGGGCCGGACGGGAAGTTTGGACAGGCCCGCCGGATTTCCAGGAGCGGGGCTTAACCCTTTCTGTTTGGTTAAAGTTGAATGACGTCATAGTTTAATTACGTCATGTTGAAATAAACGCTGTGGCCGACCTATCGTCCACATAAAAGGTTCATTGTTGTCTTGTGGTTATTTTATTAAGGAAAGGAGAGGAATCCTATATAAGAAGGTCTTTAAGGTATCCAGGCTTAGGGGGCGTTCACACTAGTGTCGGTGTCCGACAGCTAGTGTCCGAAGCTAATGTCCGCACTAAATCTTACACGAACATTAGCATCGGACACTAGCTGTGTCTTTTACATTTTGCATTGATTTAATGGGACATCATGTGTGTTCTTTTACAGTCCGTGTCTGTCCTTAAGTGTCCGTTCACAAAGATGTCCGATTTTTCAAGCGGACAGCAAAAACCTACATGTAGGGTTTTTCTGTTCGTTTGAAAAATCAGACATCTTTGTGAACAGACACTTAAGAACAGACACGGACTGTAAAGAATGCACATGATGTCCCATTTAAATCAAAGCAAAATGTTACGGACACAGCTGGTGTCCGATGCTAATGTCCGCGTAAGATTTTGCGCGGACATTAGCATTGGACACCGACGCTAGTGTGAATGCCCCCTTAGTCAGTCTGAACTTTTGCCCTAGGGTCCTTGAGTTTAGTCAAGTAGCTGGCTAAGAGGGCCCTAGTCTAAGGCAAAAGCCTGTCAGCAGGTTACTGACAGGGCTTGCGGGACAGAAACGCCTGAGGTGAGGGCTAGGCTGCAGGCCAATAGTAGAAAACATATTGGCACAGTTTTATGAATTTGTGAATGGAGGAAGTTAATATATGTTTATAATTTTACATGCGCCCATGGCACCCCAGGCCAATTCTACCTACACATCACAAGGTCCATTTCTCAGTAGTTACCGTACAGGTTATTATTCACCCGCTGTGGTAACTGTACTCACTACTAAGAAGAAGTGAAGCACATGGTGAAATTAGTTCTCAGAAAACAGCTATACTTATTCCTTAGCATATCTTCCCCCTCGGTAACATCTTAATCTGAAGAATGTTTTTCCAGTTTTGGAAGCTGTTTTTGCTTTCTAGCATCACCAGACTGTCCAGAAACAATTATCTACGTAAGTGGATTATTTTAATAGCTTATTATACATTCACGTCACGAAACTTTGTGTTCCAAGGTTTTAAAGTAAGACTCCGGCTGTATTTTCCTTAGAATTTAATTGCCTATTTGCATATAACAGAACACTATGTGCCCCCCAACCCCCACCACTACATCATACTATCCATAAGGACTTGTGTGGCCACTCACCGACTAAATATCTGAACCTTCTTGGCATGGGCACAACTAGCAGGGTAGCGAATATAGCAGCTGCTTTGAGACCCAACAACTTAGGGTGGCATTTCCACTAAGGCCTAAGGTTAGTGATAGTTACTGATAACTATGTATGATGGGAGGAGAAGTGGAAAACCAAGTGCGCCTTGGTGTACTCCAGACGAAGCGAGGGGTCTGCTCTTTACATTGGTTCCCTTAGGGTGGTTATTTCATTTGTGATATGTAACTTTACATTTTGATCATTTTACATCGTGACCTAAGGCACCTTTTTATGTATTAATCATTACTAGCAATTATTGCTTCATTTTGGTCAGTATGACTTGTGTTTTTGCACTTTTTGAATAACCAGCCATCATTTGTTCCCTTTGGTTTACCCTCCTATGTGATTTTTGTTGTTTTTTCCCTGTATTCCCCTCCCCCCTATATGTATATATTTTTGTATATGTCTTTACTCACTGTAATGAATACATTATTAGATCATTTTATTTTCGTGTGGGCATGATTTTGTTTTTTGCTATATTGTTGCTTGTTCTACACACACATGGTTATTGCATTGCTATTGGTCCATTTGCATGTGTTTCAATTATCCCTATACTGTAACATCGCTGTGTATATTATCCCTGCACTGTGACATCACTGTGTATATTATCCCTGTACTGACATCACTGTGTATATTATCCCCGCACTGTGATATTACTGTGTATATTATCCCTGTACTGTGACATCACTGTGTGTATTATCCCTGTACTGTGACATCACTGTGTATATTATCCCTGTACTGTGACATCACTGTGTATATTATCCCTGTACTGTGACATCACTGTGTATATTATCCCTGTACTGTGACATCACTGTGTGTATTATCCTTGTACTGTGACATCACTATGTGTATTATCCCTGTACTGTGACATCACTGTGTATATTATCCCTGTACTGTGACATCACTGTGTATATTATCCCTGTACTGTGACATCACTGTGTATATTATCCCTGTACTGACATCACTGTGTATATTATCCCTGCACTGTGATATTACTGTGTATATTATCCCTGTACTGTGACATCACTGTGTGTATTATCCCTGTACTGTGACATCACTGTGTATATTATCCCTGTACTGTGACATCACTGTGTATATTATCCCTGTACTGTGACATCACTGTGTATATTATCCCTGTACTGTGACATCACTGTGTGTATTATCCTTGTACTGTGACATCACTATGTGTATTATCCCTGTACTGTGACATCACTGTGTATATTATCCCTGTACTGTGACATCACTGTGTATATTATCCCTGTACTGTGACATCACTGTGTATATTATCCCTGTACTGACATCACTGTGTATATTATCCCCATACTGTGCTATGACTGTGTATATTATCCCTGTACTGTGACATCACTGTGTGTATTATCCCTGTACTGTGACATCACTGTGTATATTATCCCTGTACTGTGACATCACTGTGTATATTATCCCTGTACTGTGACATCACTGTGTATATTATCCCTGTACTGTGACATCACTGTGTGTATTATCCCTGTACTGTGACATCACTATGTGTATTATCCCTGTACTGTGACATCACTGTGTATATTATCCCTGTACTGTGACATCACTGTGTATATTATCCCTGTACTGTGACATCACTGTGTATATTATCCCTGTACTGTGACATCACTGTGTGTATTATCCCTGTACTGTGACATCACTGTGTGTATTATCCCTGTACTGTGACATCACTGTGTGTATTATCCCTGTACTGTGACATCACTGTGTATATTATCCCCGCACTGTGATATTACTGTGTATATTATCCCTGTACTGTGACATCACTGTGTATATTATCCCTGTACTGTGACATCACTGTGTATATTATCCCTGTACTGTGACATCACTGTGTGTATTATCCTTGTACTGTGACATCACTATGTGTATTATCCCTGTACTGTGACATCACTGTGTATATTATCCCTGTACTGTGACATCACTGTGTATATTATCCCTGTACTGTGACATCACTGTGTATATTATCCCTGTACTGACATCACTGTGTATATTATCCCTGCACTGTGATATTACTGTGTATATTATCCCTGTACTGTGACATCACTGTGTGTATTATCCCTGTACTGTGACATCACTGTGTATATTATCCCTGTACTGTGACATCACTGTGTATATTATCCCTGTACTGTGACATCACTGTGTATATTATCCCTGTACTGTGACATCACTGTGTGTATTATCCTTGTACTGTGACATCACTATGTGTATTATCCCTGTACTGTGACATCACTGTGTATATTATCCCTGTACTGTGACATCACTGTGTATATTATCCCTGTACTGTGACATCACTGTGTATATTATCCCTGTACTGACATCACTGTGTATATTATCCCCATACTGTGCTATGACTGTGTATATTATCCCTGTACTGTGACATCACTGTGTGTATTATCCCTGTACTGTGACATCACTGTGTATATTATCCCTGTACTGTGACATCACTGTGTATATTATCCCTGTACTGTGACATCACTGTGTATATTATCCCTGTACTGTGACATCACTGTGTGTATTATCCCTGTACTGTGACATCACTGTGTGTATTATCCCTGTACTGTGACATCACTGTGTGTATTATCCCTGTACTGTGACATCACTGTGTATATTATCCCTGTACTGTGACATCACTGTGTGTATTATCCCTGTAATGTGACATCACTGTGTATATTATCCCTGTACTGTGACATCACTGTGTGTATTATCCCTGTACTGTGACATCACTGTGTATATTATCCCTATACAGTGACATCACTGTGTATATTATCCCTATACAGTGACATCACTGTGTATATTATCCCTGCACTGTGATATTATTGTGTATATTATCCCTGTACTGTGACATCACTGTGTGTATTATCCCTGTACTGTGACATCACTGTGTATATTATCCTTGTACAGTGACATCACTGTGTATATTATCCCTGTACTGTGACATCACTGTGTATATTATCCCTATACAGTGACATCACTGTGTATATTATCCCTGCACTGTGATATTATTGTGTATATTATCCCTGTACTGTGACATCACTGTGTGTATTATCCCTGTACTGTGACATCACTGTGTATATTATCCTTGTACAGTGACATCACTGTGTATATTATCCCTGTACTGTGACATCACTGTGTATATTATCCCTGTACTGTGACATCACTGTGTATATTATCCCTGTACTGTGACATCACTGTGTGTATTATCCCTGTACTGTGACATCACTGTGTGTATTATCCCTGTACTGTGACATCACTGTGTTTATTATCCCTGTACTGTGACATCACTGTGTGTATTATCCCTGTACTGTGACATCACTGTGTGTATTATCCCTGTACTGTGACATCACTGTGTATATTATCCCTGTACTGTGACATCACTGTGTATATTATCCCTGTACTGTGACATCACTGTGTATATTATCCCTGTACTGTGACATCACTGTGTATATTATCCCTGTACTGTGACATCACTGTGTATATTATCCCTGTACTGTGACATCACTGTGTATATTATCCCTGTACTGTGACATCACTGTGTATATTATCCCTGTACTGTGACATCACTGTGTATATTATCCCTGTACTGTGACATCACTGTGTATATTATCCCTGTACTGTGACATCACTGTGTATATTATCCCTGTACTGTGACATCACTGTGTATATTATCCCTGTACTGTGACATCACTGTGTATATTATCCCTGTACTGTGACATCACTGTGTGTATTATCCCTGTACTGTGACATCACTGTGTATATTATCTCTGTACTGTGACATCACTGTGTATATTATCCCTGTACTGTGACATCACTGTGTATATTATCTCTGTACTGTAACATCACTGCTGTGGTCATGCTTCCTGGACTGTATGGAACTTGACTTACATCACTATTGGCCAAAAGTGATAATTTATAGGCCCAAAATATCCCCAAAATGGTAATTTTGGCACAAATTCATGCATGCTATTATTGTAATGAGAAGCAATAGACTGTACACCTATTGTAAATGCAAGCATACTAATTACTGAAAGGAGTGGCTAAAATTTAACTTTTATTGGAAACATTAGGAATAAAAATTGGTCTGACAGTGACAAAGTCTACTGTATATATCACACACCCAATATCTAGCCCTAGGGCAGTATAGTAGTGATAGAGCAAGTTTCAGGGTGGAGAACCAAGCTTCCACCTTGTTAAGCATGTAATATGTAACTGTATGAATACTTACAGAATACTTACGTGAGAATACTTACATAAGAATATTTATATACAGAAGTTATGCGATCCCACGACACATCCATAAACACGTTGTATAGCCACTATTCGTTGTCTCCACACCTGCCTGAGAGCATCATGTGCAAGAAAGAGGAGTCTAGCATCATTTCGCACTACATGACGCTGGGGATGGGTCTGGGTCATGAGGGGCGCGGTTATAACTGCAATTTTCTGTCTTTGTTCATCTTACCTGAACTACTTCATTTTTCTCCCAATGATCCCACTACTTGTACAGAAACACGTAGAGGGTTATTAGAATAGTTGCAGCTCTAATCCCCTGACGTAGCAATCTCAAATTACACTAGGTTCCCACTAACGTTCGGCTTTCCTTTTCTTGAGTCCGCTTGGGGACGGACCCGAGTAACAGAAACCTAATCTGCTTAAAAATCGGTTACCCATGGAAAACCCGCAGACCCCATAGACTATAATGGGGTCCGTTGAATTTCCGCCCGAAAAATGCAGAGAGAAAAGTCCTGCTTGAGAAAGACTTGCTTTGAGAAAAGGTGTGATTTCTTTATTATAACCCTTGGGTGATATATGGTGAACAAATAACAACAAACGACGATATATGGGGTGTGTGATATATGGACTTTATACATTGTCAGACCAGTATTATTCCTAATGTTTTCAATAAAAGTTAGGTTTTAGCCACTCCATTCAGTGAGATCTTTAATGTAAGCATACAGACAAATTCTCACATGGATTTGATGCATAAACTTTGTGAAAATCTATGTGACATCTGACCATAACAGGCACCCCATTGATGTAAATGTGAAATCCATATAGTAACGTACACTATGGTTTATATAGATTTTTCTGATGCAGTTCTGAAAACCTTGTTGTAGAAAATAAAATAATTGTTTGTCATTTTTATGGTGATATTGCATGAAACCGCATTGTGTGGTCACACAAGGATTAGGTGCACTGAGTGGTGGTAAATCTGTACGCAGATACCCGACGTGTCATGATGCAAATCTGATGTATGAACGTGCCCAAAGCGTATGTTCACAATAGTCACTGTGTGGCCAATCTATAGCACAGTCTGCATGCTTAATGTCATCAAGGGGTAGTACATGGACCCCTTGTTCCCGGATACATCATCATAAAGCACCCCATAGCATGCACCTGTCTCACTACTGTAACCCTGTGCACCTGCAATTTTTGCACCTATGTCTGCCCCTGCTGGCGGCTGTAATTACTGTTTATCAATTAATGGCAATATGCCGGGAGAAAAATCATTCTCATTTGCACAGCTAATATTTGCTTTACTGTAGTCAGTGTACACTTTGGGTTGTGTTCACCAGTTCTTCACATCGCCTCCTCTTCATCCCACACAGCTGTGCTTCATTCAGTTTTCCATATAATATATTTAACCCCTTCCTGCCACAGCCATGTTACGAGGTTACGCCTTCCAAAAGCCATACCTTTTTTACGTTTCACTTCATAGGGTGAGGGCTTAAAGGGATTCTATCACTAGAATCCCTTTTTTAACTAAGTACACGGAAAATGGTTGACGGACATGTAGTTTTTATTTATACTATTTTAAGGAATGTCTATTGTGTTGTGTTGATCACTTTAAAAAAAAAATAAAAATTTATGGTAGGTGAAGATGCGAACAAATGGCGACTTGCTCTTTTGATTCTTTTTCCCACTATGGCGTTCACTGTATGGGAAAAATGTTATTATAAGTTTGTAGACCGTGAGTTTTCAAAAAGATCCCAGCAAATCCTACTGTAATGTCCCGGTCCTGCTCGTCTCATTCCCTTTAATAGTCCTTGCAGACCGAGATGGTATGGACATTTGCATATAAGGTAAAGATTTCCCTCCCCCTTCATTTCTATTTTACCAGAGCCTGCACACATAGGGTCTATTAATGCGCATCTTGTGGATGTTTTTGTGAACTACACCTGCCTATACTTTGCCATTGTAATTTGAGTTGTCAGTGGGAAGGTGTGTCCATTATAATCAGGTGACCTTCAGGACCAATCAAGCTCCCTTGATTGGCCTGGAGGAGGAGTTGAGTTACAGCCCCCTCTAGGGGGATTGGGGACCTTTTGTCTGGGTCCTTTGTGTGAAGACAGCTGCAGACACAGCACATGGAGAGCTGAAAATGGCAGCCAATTCTGAGAGCACTTCCAACAGAGATGTCTTTTCCTCCGTACTCAAGATTCTCCTCAGAGAGTGTTTTCCTCTGAAGTTCCAAGCCTGCAATCACTAAAAGCTTACGGACCTGCCTATCCATACATCTGGGAACCCCACACGTCGTTCTCTATTCATGTAAGTCTTTGGGACAAATCTATATTTAAGAAGCCCATAGCTAGTCTGGCAGAAATTGAGGGTCTCCCGCTCCTGACAAATTGCATTTGCTATTCTACATACGTGTACGCAGTTTGTTGAGGGCTAACCCCCTGGATACAGGCCATCTTTACAAGTATATACAAGTTTCACTACCCAAGCAACTACTAATTAATCTATCCAAAGCATTCTGCCTCCATCACCTGCTAACTGGACACTACCTATAAAGATCGCTGTATTGTATGTGAAGAATTACTCCATATGTAAATTTTGTATTACCTTGTCCTGCTAGTAAAAAGAGCAACGGCTACCCCCGAAACCTGGTTGTCTGTTGTCATTGTCAGATATCAGAGTGGGGGTGGGTAGTCGGGGACATCAAAAAGGAGATTTCGTGCACATTTGGGACCCAGGGACCCCCTGAAAGCCAGCCACATCTGATATATTACCCGTGATACCAGCCCTGGCCCTCCTGAGTGTTACAACATCTCTCTTCCTTTTTGTGGCGTCACGAACAGGATTGTGCCTCTGTGCCTGCCTAAAGACTGTATGTTGCTTCTGGAGAACTACTGCTCCCAGAATAACCTAAATCACCAGTACTCTCTACAAAGTGGGGGTGAAAGCATTGTGTCTCTGTGCCTGCCTCAAAGACTGTATGTTATCTCTGTAGAACTACTGCTCCCAGAATAACCTAAATCACCAGTGCTCTCTACAGAGTGGGAGTGAAAGCCTTATTGAGACTGTGTTGTTGTATCCCATGCTTTGTGACTGTATATTCCACCACTTTGGATTGCCTAACTACTGGAGCAATTCATCAGGAGTAAACTCCGCCCACAAAACTTTCCCCACGTGCCAAAACTGGGTGTTGCCATCTTTACTAAAGCACTGAATCCTCAGATCCATCCCAGTGGTTACAGAGCTTCAGGTTCCCTGCCCCCAATGCTTTTGCAGAGACTCCTCATCTCTTCAGGGATCAAAGTGATCTTCATCCTGCCTGCATCTCCTGCTCATCACTACTGCAAGAACCTCAACCGCCATTGTCCGCTGTTATCTGCCATTCCTGGGATACAGATAAGTGCATTTTATAAAGTGACTTTGTATTTGCTGAGATTTGCATTTCTTAAAAGAGACAGAAGCCTTATTATTTTACATAAAGAGACAGTATCCTAATTTTTGCAAAAATGTCTACATCGCCTCAGGGTGACCTGCCTGGCGCAGATAACACTACAACATGATCCAACAGTGCTCCTGCACCTCAGGATACAGCTACCATCTCTGCTCCAGCTCCTGTTATAGCGACAGGCTTTGCCTTTCTTTATAGGACCCTCCAGTGTTCCAAGTTACAGAGGGGATTCTCATACCCTTGCTGGGTTTCAGGAAAAGATATTGCGTACCCTTGAACTTGTATCACTTTCTCCCACTCAGCAGGTACAGCTTCTCTTAGGACAACTTGAAGGTCCAGCTGCTGAGGAAGTTCGTTCCTGGCCACCGACAGAAAAGACCACCGTTGACCAGATCCTCACTCGTCTGAGAAAAGAATTTGAAGTCCAATCACCAACTGAGGTTCGTCTTAAATTATATGACAGACGTCAGAGACCAGGTTGAGACCCTCAGAGACTATGCACTTGCATTCCAGTCAGCATATAGGGCTCTGCGCCAAGTTGGCAAAATTGATCCTACTGCTGCAGAAAGCATTATTACAGACAGGTTCATAGAAGGTGTGGACTCACGGGTAATACAGAGTCAACTCCGCATGCTAGCAGCCCAAAATCCAGACATGTCTTTTCTAGACTTTAAGACTTTGGCCTTACGAATAGTGGGAACTGATTCACCTTGTGCTAATTATTACTCTGCCACATATTCCCCAGACCTGGCTGGTGGAATCTCCGCTGCATCTCCATTACCTCCTATTGTGCCCATGCAGGCCACTCAGACTGTACAGGCTCCTACTCCTGCCACTATACCCTCTACCACCGATGTTCTTGCTCAGGTAGTGGACTCTCTTTGCCAAGCCCTAAAGGAATTAAAAGGCCAGTCTGCATCATGTGAGCCCTCTTTATCTAGAACATTGCCTGCAGAGCCTCACTCTAGCCGCCCAAGTCCTAATAGGCCTCCTCCTGACAGGTCTTCACAACGTGAACGTCCTTATTGTACTATTGTATTTGCATTTTGAGGCTTGAAAAAGCGCATGTAGAAGCGTGCAACGGCTGTTGCCTTTCTATGCCATTGATGCTGTACTTCCCTCCCTAAAAAACGTTGTTTTTAAAGATGTAATACCTTAATAAAGGATGTTCTTTTAAAGAAGAAAAAGCCTCTGATTGGGTGAGTGCCCTTCCCATTTTCTCTTTTTTGCTACCATGTCCTTATTGTACTTACTGTGAGCGTGTTGGGCATTACAGATTCCAGTGCTTTAAGTTAAATGGGACACCACCGAGGCCAAGGGCCGCCCTCGGGAGGTGAATCCAAAGGCCCAGAGGGACAATCGCCATGGACATCCAGATTCGTCTCCAAGTGCCCGTACATAACTATTTGGATTGAGGGTGTACCATTAGAAGCTTTAGTGGACACTGGGTCACAAGTAACAACTATTGAGCAACAAGCCTTTGAGAAATATTGGGACTCTGACATACTAAATTCTGTGGGTAAAGCCAAGTTACGCTTGATTGCAAGTAATGGTCAACCTATATCCCAACTAGGTTACTGGGAACCTACCATTCGTATTGGTGATCGTAAATTACCACGACAAGGTGTAATTGTTACAGAGTCTCAGGGAATGGCTACACCAGTGGTATTAGGCATGAATGTTATGCGTCATGTATTCACTGAATTGCTAGATGCTTTGCATGCTTCTCTCCCTACTGCTACTCTTTCTTACAGGCAAGCTGTACAACGTACCATCAAAGTGCTCTGTGCCCAGCAGAAGTTTGCTAACCGTAATGGTGAAATCTGTCGTGTCCGTATCCAGGATGCCAGACCCGTCACTCTGACTCCTAACAGTGAGACTCTCATCTGGTGCCGAGTTCGTCCAGGCATTAACAACAAAGATTACGAAGCTCTTCTTGACCCTATTCAGATTGAAGGACAGCCGCTGGTGAAAGTCGCCAGAAGCATCGTCACCGTCTCCAACGGTAAAGTACCAGTACGGCTAGTCAACCTAAGTGATGCACCTATTGAATTGCATAAGTTTAAATCTGTTGCTCAACTGTATCAGCTTGATTCAGAAGACATCCTAGATGATGAAGCACTTGCTTATCAAAAGTCAGTTCATGTCCCTGCCAAAGGTATTCACAAACCTACTACCTTCTGATGGAATGAACTCAACATTGGGGATGCGAATACCCCTATTGAACACACCAATGGTGTCATCAAAGTTGCGAAACAGCACAGCCAAGCTTTCAGCAAGCATCCACTTGATTTTGGGAAAACCTCTTTGATCCAGCATAAAATCAACACAGGTGATCATCCTCCTATCAAGGAAAGATACCGTCCAATACCTCCTGCTAACTACCAGCAAGTAAAGAAGCTGATAAAGGAGATGAAAGACACCAAAGTCATCCAAGAAAGTCAAAGTCCTTGGGCAGCACCTATTGTTTTGATAAGGAAGAAGGATGGTAACATCAGATTCTGTGTTGACTACAGAAAATTGAACGACATCACACATAAAGATGCCTATCCTCTTCCACGGATTGAAGAATCCCTCACTGCTCTTGGTTCAGCTGCATACTTCTCAACTCTCGACCTAACCAGTGGCTACTGACAGGTACCCATGGCTCCTGAGGATAGAGAAAAAACAGCTTTTACCACCCCAATGGGACTTTATGAGTTTAATAGCATGCCTTTTTGGGTTGTGCAACGCCCCAGCAACATTCCAGCGACTCATGGAGAGATGTCTTGGCCACCTCAACTTCCAGAGTGTTTTGCTGTATCTTGACGATGTTGTTGTGTATTCTCGCACTTATGAAAACCATCTGAACAACCTAGCAGAAGTGTTCCAGGTTCTTATTGAACACGGCCTGAAGATAAAACCTTCAAAATGCCACCTGCTAAAACCAAAGGTCAATTACTTAGGTCTTGTAGTACGTGCTGAAGGTATCCAGCCTGATCCTGACAAGATCTCTGCTGTCAAAGACTGTGAAACTCCAAGAACAGTAAAAGAAGTCAGAAGTTTTCTAGGATTCGCGGGCTACTACCGCCGCTTTATACCTCACTTTGCACAGGTAGCGGAACCACTGACAGAATTGCTACGTGGTTGTCCTAAAGAAAACTCAAACAGAAGACTCCTAATTGATTGGTCTGAAAGACAAGAAACTGCATTCCAGACATTGAAAGCCTTATTGACTTCTCCTCCAATTCTGGCTTATTCTGACTACAGCCACCCTTTCCCTCTCTATACAGAACCCAGCTATCAAGGCCTAGGAGCTGTAATGTCACAAGTCCAGGACAACAAAGAGAGAGTCATCGCTTATGCCAGCCGAAGCTTGAGAGGTGCTGAGAAGAACGATCACAATTACAGTTCGTTCAAGTTAGAGCTGCTTGCTGTTGTGTGGGCCGTCACAGAGAAATTCAAAGACTACCTTGCGGCTACACCATTTACCGTTTACACAGACAACAATCCTCTAGCTCACCTTAACACCGCATGGCTAGGTGCCCTCGAACAGAGATGGGCTTCCAGATTGGCGAACTATTGTTTCGACCTCAAATACCACAGTGGTAAGACCAACGTAAACGCTGATGCGTTATCCCGTCTGCTTATAGGAGAAAAAACTCCTGAAGAAGACATGTGGGAAGATGTTGAGATGCCTCCCTTCTATCAAAAGTTTGCTACGCAGAACGTCATTGCTGCTACTAGCCTGAAGAAGGTCCTCAAGAGAAATCTGACCCACTTCAAGAACTATCTAGATGGCAAACCCTCCAGAAAGAATCTCGTGTCATAGGTGAAATCTATGATTACCTAATCACTGGAAGAATACCTGTCAGACTCAGAAGACAGTATACAGATACTGAGCTCAAACGCCTATGGAGGCAGCACAAAAGACTTTTCATCCAGAAAGGCTTGATTCTGCGCAACACCTTAGATCCTGTTTCAGGTGAGAGGTTGCACCAAATTCTCATTCCTAGGCGGGATGCCAAGATTGTTCTTGATGCCTACCACGATCAATCTGGACACTTTGGAGTGCATAAAACTGAAGCCACCATACGCCAACGCTTTTATTGGATTGGAATGCGTGCTGACATTGAGAGTTGGTGTAGTGAATGTCCAGCCTGCAACCTTACTAAGACTGGTAAGAAGGATGCTAGAGCACCACTACATCCCATCCATACTCAGAGACCAAACGAACTAGTTGCTCTGGACAGTGGCATAACTACCGTGGTAGCAGCAGTAGCAGCTGCCACAGGGCCCGGGACATTAGGGGGCCCGGTGACAGCCGCTACCGCTGCGTTTTTTGTTTTTTTTTTAATAGGCCGTTACCGGCTGGAATTACTCCAGCCGGTAACGGGCCCCATATACTTACCGATCCTGGCAGGGGCCGGGATCGGTAAGTGACACCGTGGGCCCCACAAGCACTGTTATACTCGGGAGTATTTTCGGACCCCCGATTATAACGATTGGAGGCCCGGAGAGGTAAGAAACATAAAAAACACTGTTACTTACCTCTCCAGGCTCCGCACAGGCTTCGGCCTACTTGCGTGACGTCATATGACCTGCGACGCAGGGCCCTGTCACATGACGTCCCGGAAAATGGCCGACGGAGAGGAGGGGAGTCGGGAGAAAGGTAAGTAAGAGAGTTTTTTATGTTTGTATCCCCCCCTTGGGTCTCCGATTATTATACTCTGGGGTCTGAAAAGACCCCAGAGTATAATAATTGTTCATGGGTGTCCACTATAGGGACATAATACTGTGTGCAGGGGCCACTATAGGGACATAATGCTGTGTACTGAGGCCACTATGGGGCATAATACTGTGTGCAGGGGCCACTATGGGACATAATACTCTGTGCAGGGGCCACTATGAGACATAATACTGTGTGCAGGGGCCACTATGGGGACATAATACTGTGTGCAGGGGCCACTATGGGGACATAATACTGTGTGCAGGGGCCACTATGGGGACATAATACTGTGTGCAGGGGCCACTATGGGGACATAATACTGTGTGCAGGGGCCACTATGGGGACATAATACTGTGTGCAGGGGCCACTATGGGGACATAATACTGTGTGCAGGGGCCACTATGGGGACACAATACTGTGTGCAGGGGCCAATATGGGGGCCAATATAGTGTGTGCAGAAATGCGCGGGGGGGGGGGGGCGGCGGTGGTAGGGGTCAGTTGGTCGAGGTCTTCAGCGTGGGGGGGGGGCCATGTCAAAAGTTCGCCACGGGGCCCCGCCATTCCTAGTTACGCCACTGGCTCTGGACCATGTGAAGTTAGCACCAACTCGTTCAGGCTACACATATGCCCTTACCATGGTGGACCACTACTCCAAGTGGGTTGTCGTTGTGCCAGGTAAAGACCTCACTGCACATACCACAGCCACCACATTCTACCGCGAATATGTGAGACACTACGGGTGTCCTGAAGCAGTCCTAACTGACAGAGGACCTGCATTCGAGTCACAGCTTTTCCAAGAACTATGCCAGTTCCATGAATGCAAAAAGCTGAGAACAACTGCCTACCATCCCCAAGGGAATGGACTTTGTGAGAAGGTTAACCAGATCTTTATCAACATGCTGAGAACAGCATCTGTCACCAAACAAGCAGAATGGCCTCAACTACTTCATGAATTAGTGGAGATCTACAATAACACTACCCACTGTTCTCACCATACTTCCTAATGTTTGGAAGACAAGAACTTCCAAAAGATCGTGCTTTAGGAATCCAGGTACCAGATGTGATCAACCCTCTGCCAAAGACTGATTGGGTTCTAGAACATCAGCGCCGAATGCAAGAAGCGCAAGAGATAGTCGACTGTCGCATGAAGGAAGCTCACAGACGACAAGAAGAGAACTACAACCAAAGAGCTAATGCTACACCTTTACACATTGGTGACAAAGTATGATTAAAGAAGTACCACAGAACTGGAAAACTTGATTCTCTTTGGGAAACAGAGCCATACACCATTACAGCAATTCCCTATCTAGAGTCTGATGTTTATGAAGTAAAGAAACCAGGCATGGCTCCACAAACAGTGCATCGGAACCGTATCAAATTGTGCACCAGAGAGGACTTACTGAGGATGTCAGCACCACCACAAGCTACAACTGTCTACCAACCAGTTCCTGTGATGGAAATTCCTCCAAGACAGCCTTCTGTAGATGAATCGATCTTCAGATCTCAATTTCTTATCCCCGGCTGTTACCAGTTTGTCCCTGTTTCGGTTGCTATCCCTACTCCAATTGCTGCTCCTGAACCAACACAAGATGGAATTCCGGACTCCAGTGTTGCTGCTCCAATCGCTGCTCCTGAACCGGCACAAGATGGAGTTCCAGTTTCCAGTGTTCCTGCGCAAGTAGAAGACCAAGTGCTGAGGCGATCAGAGCGAAGCACCAAGGGAACTCCGCCAGCTCGCTATAGAGACTGAGCAACCATATCCTTTCATGTATATATACTTTGCCTCTTTCATATACCTATGTTTTTATTAATTAGTTAGTTAGCAGCCATTTAAGCCTCTGTACCTGGGTAATCCCAAGCATTTTGTTATGTTCTTGTTTTGCATTACATATTTCTCTACAGCCTATGGACTACTGAGGACTGTATTTTGCCACATAGTGCCTACCCTGAGCCTTTCCATGGACAATGCCCTATTGCTGAAATAGAGTCTACCCACCTATTGGCTTTATGTTTCTACTGTTTACTATGTTTTGGATATAATCAGGGGGTATTGTTCTTTTACATAAGTCATGTCACATTGTTGTTTGCCATTATTCTCGGTTTATTGTTTATCAGGTATCCAACCCTACTACCTGTGTGCATCCCATCTCTCTAGGTTCCTCCGCACTAGTTAGTCGCTGAGGACGGCTCTTTTCTTAGTGGGGGTATATGTAATGTCCCAGTCCTGCTCGTCTCATTCCCTTTAATAGTCCTTGCAGACCGAGATGGTATGGACATTTGCATATAAGGTAAAGATTTCCCTCCCCCTTCATTTCTATTTTACCAGAGCCTGCACACATAGGGTCTATTAATGTGCATCTTGTGGATGTGTTTGTGAACTACACCTGCCTATACTTTGCCATTGTAATTTGAGTTGTCAGTGGGAAGGTGTGTCCATTATAATCAGGTGACCTTCAGGACCAATCAAGCTCCCTTGATTGGCCTGGAGGAGGAGTTGAGTTACAGCCCCCTCTAGGGGGATTGAGGACCTTTTGTCTGGGTCCTTTGTGTGAAGACAGCTGCAGACACAGCACATGGAGAGCTGAAAATGGCAGCCAATTCTGAGAGCACTTCCAACAGAGATGTCTTTTCCTCTGTACTCAAGATTCTCCTCAGAGAGTGTTTTCCTCTGAAGTTCCAAGCCTGAAATCACTAAAAGCTTACGGACCTGCCTATCCATACATCTGGGAACCCCACACGTCTCTCTCTATTCAAGTAAGTCTTTGGGACAAATCTATATTTAAGAAGCCCATAGCTAGTCTGGCAGAAATTGAGGGTCTCCCGCTCCTGACAAATTGCATTTGCTATTCTACATACGTGCAGTGACGGATCCAGGGTTTGCGGGGCCCTGGGCAATTGACTTTGGCGGGGCCCTACTTACTGGGGGGTCTCGCACTTCTAACCTGTACTTCCCAACTGTTGAAGACTAGAAAGAGGGGACAAATCGTGCGGCTCGCGCAGCGCGCCGCAGCAAATTAGGCCCCGCCCACTTTTATGTTGACTCCACCCATTCTCATTCAATTTTCATGTGATTCCACACAGTATAATCCTCCTACAGTCACCCGTAAATTATATGTCCCTCCTCCATCTCTCCCCCATTTTCATATACACCCTTCATCTACCCCTAGTTTCATGTCCCCCCTCTATCTCTGTCCCCAGTTTCATGCCATTCTCCCCCTTTATCTGCCCACAGTTTCATTTTCCCCCGTCTTTGCCCCAGTGTCATGCCGTTCTCCCCCCTTCATCTGCCCCAGTGTCATGCCATCCCCCCTTCATCTGCTTCAGTGTCATGCCATTCTCCCCCCCTTCATTTGCCCCAGTGTCATGCCATTCTCTCCCCTTCATCTGCCCCAGTGTCATGCCATTCTCCCCCTTTCATCTGCCCCAGTGTCATGCTGTTCTCTGCCCCTTCATTTGCCCCAGTGTCATGCTGTTCTTCCCCCTTCATCTGCCCCAGTGTCATGCCGTTCTCCCCCCTCCATCTGCCCCAGTGTCTTGCTGTTCTCTCCCCCTCTATCTGTCCCAGTGTCATGCCGTTCTCCCCCCTCCATCTGCTCCAGTGTCATGCTGTCCCCCCTCCATCTGCCCCAGTGTCATGCTGCCCCCCCCTCCATCTGCCCCAGTGTCATGCTGTTCTCCCCCCTCCATCTGCCCCAGTGTCATGCTGTCCCCCCCTCCATCTGCCCCAGTGTCATGCCGTTCTCCCCCCTTCATCTGCCCCAGTGTCATGCTGTTCTCTCCCCCTCTATCTGTCCCAGTGTCATACCGTTCTCCCCCTACATCTGCCCCAGTGTCATGCTGTCCCCCCTCCATCTGCCCCAGTGTCATGCTGTCCCCCCCTCCATCTGCCCCAGTGTCATGCCGTTCTCCCCCCTTCATCTGCCCCAGTGTCATGCTGTTCTCTCCCCCTCTATCTGTCCCAGTGTCATACCGTTCTCCCCCCTACATCTTCCCCAGTGTCATGCTGTCCCCCCTCCATCTGCCCCAGTGTCATGCTGTCCCCCCCTCCATCTGCCCCAGTGTCATGCCGTTCTCCCCCCTCCATCTGCCCCAGTGTTATGCTGCCACCCCCTCCATCTGCCCCAGTGTCATGCCATTCTCCCCCCTCCATCTGCCCCAGAGTCATGCTGTTCTCTACCCCTTCATTTGCCCCAGTGTCATGCCGTTCTCCCCCCCTTCATTTGCCCCAGTGTCATGCCATTCTCTCCCCTTCATCTGCCCCAGTGTCATGCTGTTCTCTACCCCTTCATTTGCCCCAGTGTCATGCTGTTCTCCCCCCCTTCATCTGCCCCAGTGTCATGCTGTTCTCTCCCCCTCTATCTGTCCCAGTGTCATGCCGTTCTCCCCCTCCATCTGCCCCAGTGTCATGCTGTCCCCCCCTCCATCTGCCCCAGTGTCATGCTGTCCCCCCCTCCATCTGCCCCAGTGTCATGCTGCCACCCCCTCCATCTGCCCCAGTGTCATGTTGTTCTCTCCTCCTCTATCTGTCCCAGTGCCATGCCGTTCTCCCCCCTCCATCTGCCCCAGTGTCATGCCGTTCTCCCCCCTCCATCTGCCCCAGTGTCATGCTGCCACCCCCTCCATCTGCCCCAGTGTCATGCTGTCCCCCCCTCCATCTGCCCCAGTGTCATGCCGTTCTCCCCCCTTCATCTGCCCCAGTGTCATGTTGTTCTCTCCTCCTCTATCTGTCCCAGTGCCATGCCGTTCTCCCCCCTCCATCTGCCCCAGTGTCATGCCGTTCTCCCCCCTCCATCTGCCCCAGTGTCATGCTGCCACCCCCTCCATCTGCCCCAGTGTCATGCTGTCCCCCCTCCATCTGCCCCAGTGTCATGCCGTTCTCCCCCCTTCATCTGCCCCAGTGTCATGCTGTTCTCTCCCCCTCTATCTGTCCCAGTGTCATACCGTTCTCCCCCCTCCATTTGCCCCAGTGTCATGCTGTCCCCCCCCTCCATCTTCCCCAGTGTCATGCTGTCCCCCCCTCCATCTGCCCCAGTGTCATGCCGTTCTCCCCCCTCCATCTGCCCCAGTGTCATGCTGCCACCCCCTCCATCTGCCCCAGTGTCATGCTGTTCTCTCCCCCTCTATCTGTCCCAGTGCCATGCCGTTCTCCCCCTCCATCTGCCCCAGAGTCATGCCGTTCTCCCCCCCTTCATTTGCCCCAGTGTCATGCCATTCTCTCCCCTTCATCTGCCCCAGTGTCATGCTGTTCTCTACCCCTTCATTTGCCCCAGTGTCATGCTGTTCTCCCCCCCTTCATCTGCCCCAGTGTC
The DNA here is from genome assembly GCF_031893055.1 of Leptodactylus fuscus. Taxonomy (NCBI): domain Eukaryota; kingdom Metazoa; phylum Chordata; class Amphibia; order Anura; family Leptodactylidae; genus Leptodactylus; species Leptodactylus fuscus. Next base: position 186,603,273 of record NC_134269.1, read on the forward strand.
ATGCTGTTCTCTCCCCCTCTATCTGTCCCAGTGTCATGCCGTTCTCCCCCTCCATCTGCCCCAGTGTCATGCTGTCCCCCCCTCCATCTGCCCCAGTGTCATGCTGTCCCCCCTCCATCTGCCCCAGTGTCATGCTGCCACCCCTCCATCTGCCCCAGTGTCATGCTGTTCTCTCCCCCTCTATCTGTCCCAGTGCCATGCCATTCTCCCCCCTCCATCTGCCCCAGTGTCATGCCGTTCTCCCCCCTCCATCTGCCCCAGTGTCATGCTGCCACTCCCTCCATCTGCCCCAGTGTCATGCTGTTCTCTCCCCCTCTATCTGTCCCAGTGCCATGCCATTCTTGAACATTATTCTCAAGAATCTGCTGATACTGAGTGGAATCCATGCGACTCTCAACTTTAACAAGATTCCCGATGCCGGCATTGGCCACACAGCCCCAAAGCATGATGGAACCTCCACCAAATTTTACAGTGGGTAGCATGTGTTTTTCTTGGAATGCTGTTTCTTTTTGGACGCCATGCATAACGCCTTTTTTTATAACCAAACAACTCAATTTTTGTTTCCAAAATGAAGCTGCCTTGTCCAAATGTGCTTTTTCATACCTCAGGCAACTCTATTTGTGGCGTACGTGCAGAAACGGCTTCTTTCTCATCACTCTCCCATACAGCTTCTATTTGTGCAAAGTGCGCTGTATTGTTGACCGATGCACAGTGACACCATCTGCAGCAAGATGATGCTGCAGCTCTTTGGAGGTGGTCTGTGGATTGTCCTTGACTGTTCTCACCATTCTTCTTCTCTGCCTTTCTGATATTTTTCTTGGCCTGCCACTTCTGGGCTTAACAAGAACTGTCCCTGTGGTCTTCCATTTCCTTACTATGTTCCTCACAGTGGAAACTGACAGGTTAAATCTCTGAGACAACTTTTTGTATCCTTCCCCTGAACAACTATGTTGAACAATCTTTGTTTTCAGATCATTTGAGAGTTGTTTTGAGTAGCCCATGATGCCACTCTTCAGAGGAGATTCAAATAGGAGATCAACTTGCAATTGGCCACCTTAAATACCTTTTCTCATGATTGGATACATCTGGCTATGAAGTTCAAAGCTCACTGAGGTTACAAAACCAATTTTGTGCTTCAGTAAGTCAGTAAAAAGTAGTTAGGGGAATTCAAATCAATAAAATGATAAGGGTGCCCATACTTTTGCACCGGTCAAATTTTGGTTTAATGCATATTGCACATTTTCTGTTAGTACAATAAACCTCATTTCAATCCTGAAATATTACTGTGTCCATCAGTTATTAGATATATCAAACTGAAATGGCTGTTGCAAACACCAAAATATTTAGAACAAAAAATGATTAAGATTAATAGGGGTGCCCAAACTTTTTCATAGGACTGTATGTATACGTGGGCTCGGACACCCCGCGCATGCGCAGTACTTATTTCCCGACGTGCTGGCCGACCGGCACGTGCTAGCCGGAAACAACGGCCGGCGTGTCCGTAATCCTATTCCACTGCGCCACTAATGGGCTATATATACAGCTGCCCTACACGGTGGTGTCATGCTCTGGCCCACTGTGGAAGGGTAAGTACTGATTTTTATGATTTTTATGTATTTTAACGTCTTACTACTGCTGCCAATGCTTGATTAATATTCCCGCCAAATCTGAGTCCCACTGCTGTTGTGACTCTATGTTCTTTATGGCACCTTATTGATAGACTGGTAGAACATAGAAGCTTTTTGCCACCACCTACCCTACTGTTCCAACACAGAGTATGGTTGACCTATTGCGGTTGGCTAAAGTACTCGCTTGCGTGTTTGTATAATTGTCACTACTTTATTTATATTTGGTGGACGTCTCTACAAAGATACAGAGTTATATATTATTGTTATGGCTTATACTCTGCGTATAACTATACCCATCAGTGTGCATCATTGGGTGTGATACTGGTTATTGTTAGAAACCTGGTTTTACTCATTCTTTTTTTATGTCTCATATATTATATATCAGTTTTATTTTTCATATAATTTTGTGATGTACTAAACACGCCAGATTCTGTGAAATAATATGCTATATGTTGTGTATTTTTTGTTTTGTTTTAAGAATTTTATACACTTGAAAAAGGGCTATTTGCCAGAAACGCTTTGTGTATGCCAATAAAGGAGTTTCATTTTACATCTACTGGCGAGCGCTGTTTTATCCTCGACCCAATCCCTTGAGGAAGTCGGTCCATTACATACCAATATCTAGCATAGTGGCTGTTTCTGGTATTGCAGTTCCTTCCCATTGACTTGCATGGGACTGCAAGAAAAGCAAGTTATGCGAACCAACTGATTTACCTATGTAAAAAAAAAAATTAAAGGAACTCCTTCCTTCTGAGAAATGGTGGAATGTCAGACAAAAATTATTTCATTTTTGCCCCTGGAAGCAATAATGCTGTTTTGTCACAAGATGGCGCTGTGTAACACATGGTTTTGAGCTCTTGAAATATGCCAGTGACTTCTTCAGACGTTAAATGTCTACAGGGAAGTGCAAAGAATTACTTTCTGACTTTACTGAACTTTGCTGAATAATATTTTTCATTTCTGTAGAATAGACTTAGCAGGAATCATTATTTTATGACATAGGCTAGATTTATTTCTCTCAAAAAGTTGAATTACCCTAATTTAGCAAAGAACAGTACTAACCCCTTCCAAGAACAGAAGAGCCTGCAGTCTTCCTTCCCCTCTTCTGGACTCTCTCGTATTCCTGTGTTCTTTATAGTCTTGGTTGTTGCCAAGAAAACCCCGGGATCCTGGATGTTCTATCGGGAACAAAATCTATCATTTCACATGTGATTCCACTTTTAACATCATTTTACAGGTTAAATACCCAAAAGAGAGCGGTCACTATAATATTCTTCACCACAGGCAGATTCCTTTCGCTGCCCTACATCTCAATATCCTGAAGAATCTTTCTCTCAGAAGTCTATTACAGGCTGTTCCTCTGTTACTCCTCCTAGAAACATAAGAGTACATTAACAACAGAGCTTTACCCTACCTTTTGTCAATGAAGGGTGTTCCTATACATTCTGGATCTATCAGCACTAACCAAGGGCATAAGAAAAAGCTCATGGACCCTGGTGCAAAAGCTCAGCTTGGCCATCTGTACAACTTCTCCTCACACCCATCAATCATGTCCTAATTTATCCGTACAATTAGAAGCATTTACATTTCCCTTTCCTTCTCTGTCTGGGCCATAAAGACTTGTTCACAACATGTCTGTGCTCACAACCTACCCATCATTCCCAACCACTGCTGGTGCCCTCCACATACTAATTGTACCCCATTTTGTGCCACAGCCTCCGCACAGAACCCGTCCTTCACTATATGCTGCTACTTTTGCCATTAAAGGATTAATTTCCTCCTTTCTGACGGTGGAAAGATGTACATCATAAATCTTCTCACTCCAGCTCACCAGCCGGCAGGGGTAATACATCTATAATGCACAGACTGTCAACTATCAAAGGTAATCAGAAAGGAGATCAAAGAAGTTTATCTTGGACTAGTTTGTGGAGGGCGACCTGTGAATTTCCCCCCTTGCTTTTGAGTCCAGTCACAGCTGTTGCTACAGTCGCCCCTGTAGTTACAGCAATGGCACAGATTGTACACTGTCACCAGTGGCGTAACTAGTAATGGCGGGGCCCCGTGGCAAACTTTTGACATGACCCCCTTCCTGACCGATGGGGAAGACCCTGACCACCAACCCCCCCTGCATTCCTGCGCGCTCTATTATGCCCCTTAGTGGCCCCTGCACTTAATATTACGCCCCATAGTGGCCCCTGCACTTAATATTACGCCCCATAGTGGCCCCTATACACAGTATTTTGCCCATTGTGAACAGCCATGAACAATTATTACTCTTTGGGGTCTTTTCAGGCCCCAGAGTGTAATAATCGGGGAGGGGGGGGCCAACATTAAAAAACACTGTCACTTACCTATCCCCGGCTCCGTTGCCGTCCTCGATGGAGTCAACCATCTTCAATGACGTCCGGGACGTCACATGACCTGGGACGCAGGTTATGTACCACCACTGCAGGGATATCAACAATACTGTGATTAACCCCTACACCAACCTAGACCAACCCAAGAATATGGGAATTATGGTGATTAACGCCTACACTACCATAGACCACTGCAGGGATATCAGGAATAATTGATTAACCCCTACAGCACTCTGGACCACCCCTGGAATATCAGGAATACAGTGATTAAGCCCTACATTACCATAGACCACTGCAGAGATATCAGAAAAACTGTAGTAAACCCCTACACCGCCCTGAACCACCCCAGGAATATCAGGCATACTGCGATGATCCCCTACATCACATGTAAAATATAGAAGATAGCGGGGAGCAAATAGAGTGTAATGGGGGCATTGCCCCACCTGTGACTATTAACCCCCTCTCACCTCTAAAGCTTCCATCTAAGTGGCAGAGATTCTAGGCTTTGATCTTTGGGTAGAGACGTGAATACAATCCCATGTAAACCAGATGAACGTCTCCTTTATGTGATTATCATCAGATTTCAGTTCCTTCCCTTCTTTTCTGTCAGGCTTCATTGTGAGGCAGATTCAATTAAGAAGCGCCCTCGTGCCATGATAAATGAGGAGAAATTAGTAAATTGAGCTTTTTATTGTTCATTTTTCCGTGGCGCCAGACAATTTGCAGATCACAGAATGTTCTTCAGAAATTTTCATCACAAGTGGAGAAATTTCATATTAAAATATAGCCAGCCTTTATATAGTAAAATAACATTTTGCGTCACCCTCAGTTGAATTATTGGTTATTTATTCCTATTTTAGTCCCTAGATTGGACCTTATCAAATTGGTCAGATGCTAATGACACCTATAGATGTCCAGTTGGTACAAAGGATTTGGTCAAGGGGGGTTTACAAGCACAAAGACGCACATGCCTATACTACATAGTTTAGATAGATATATGTATACTGGCATAGTACTGTACAAATGGGGCCCACATTGTAGAACACACAGCCCAGCATGCGTCTCATAGTGCTCACTAGAGATGAGCAAGTACTATTTGAAACTCCTGATTCGAATAGCACGCACCCATAGGAATGAATGGGCGTAATTGGCTCGCAGACGGTTAAGCGGCTGGCCGCCGGCAAAGTCTGCGTGCCGGCCGCTTCCATTCATTCCTATGGGTGCGTGCCAGCAGTGATCGGAGTATGCCATAGAGTGCAGTGTTAGTTAAAGAAAGACCACCACCCAAATCTCTACTGTTGTAGAGTTGTTAGTGTCATCATGGAAATACATTTTTTATGTCAAATTCAATGTTTCTACTAAGAAAATCAACTTTTAATCAGTATGAAAATGAGCGCACTAGGGATACACCCGCATTTGCCCAATACTCGTTTTTGCCTGTATACACTGCACATCAGGACCTCTCAATGTTTAATGCTAGGGGGTGACACTGGCTGACAATGACAGGAGAGAACGCAGCACTTGGCACCTATTGCGATGAATGGAAAGTCTCCATTCAGATAGGGTTACAAAGGATCCCCATTCTCATGATCTTGGGGGTTCCAGCATAATATAAGATTTTAGCTAAGGAAGACAGAGCCATTTGGGGCTGTGTGTAAACTGATGAGAGGAGGATGCAAGTTTAGTTTAGTTTTATTTAATCAATTTTAGTTAGATAATCAAAGAAATCATAGGAGTGGAGAGAGGGAGAATTTCTGCACTGTGCGGTAAAAGAAATCTTTGGACCGGACCACCATGCTGCCTCCATGTAAATTATGCTGGTAGAGGTATTACTACCTCCTTGTTTCGTCCTGTAAATAATGTAAGCACAGATAGTACTGCTTCCCTGTAAACGACACTGGAAGAGATATTACTACCTCCTTGTCTCTTCCTGTATAGATATACGATATATACTGTAGACAGACAGTGATGCTTCCCTATACCTCCCAGCATAGACACTACTACCTCCTTGTCTCTTCCTGTATAGATATACGATATATACTGTAGACAGACAGTGATGCTTCCCTATACCTCCCAGCATAGACACTACTACCTCCTTGTCTCTTCCTGTATAGATATACGATATATACTGTAGACAGACAGTGATGCTTCCCTATACCTCCCAGCATAGACACTACTACCTCCTTGTCTCTTCCTGTATAGATATACGATATATACTGTAGACAGACAGTGATGCTTCCCTATACCTCCCAGCATAGACACTACTATCTCCTTGTCTCTCATGTGAATGCTATAAGAACAGACGGTACTGCTTTATTGTCCATGTGAAAAAACAAGTCATAGATCGTAATGCCCCCCTGCCTTAGCTTATGAACAAGCAAACAGCCTGTGCCTTAAACTAGACCTTTAAACTGACTTGGTCCAAAATTATTTATAGGGGAATGGGTTCTTTTTACCTGATACAGAGCTCCAGATTGCATTTTTTCTTACGACCATAGTTAAGTTCTAGAATTCTATAAAATACTGTTTGTTTACATCCACCACTAGGTGGAGCTCATGAAGATTTATTGACACGGCTCCCATTGAACTTTATAATAAATCTAGAACTCCCCCCAGTGGTGGCAGAAAGAATTTTTATCATTTAACTCAACTTCTCATGAATGGCTTAGAAATGGGGTTTTCACAAAGTGTTGATGAATTGATACAAAAATTATAAAACTTTTTAGGATACTAAGAATATACTTTTTTATGAAACCACAATATCCCTTTAATTTTTTATCATTTAAAGAACCTGCCATGTTGATGGTTTCCTGGAAATTCCTGAAGTGGAAAGTCCATTGGCTTTTAGCTGAGGACCTGTAATCTATAAAAACTGACAGATGAGGAAGAAAGAAAACTGACTGATAAATTACAAAGGGTCCGGTGACAAATGTGAATTGTCACTTGATGAATGCCATGGGTCACGACGCTGAACTTCTCCTCTTTTCTTCCTGAGTTCAGACTCCATGTTCTCCTGTGACAGTCCGTGCCGAAGATCATTTTATTTTTAAGTTGTTTATAAATCAATTTTTTTTTACAAAACTTTTACTATGTAAATCAAATTCCCATAGCAGCTGGAGACGTCTGGTTGCTGCAAGACATGACAAATGCACTTTTGCAGCATTCGATTTTCACAGGAAAAAAGGCCTTGATTTTTGTCCCAAAAACGAAGAATCCTAAGAATATGTCTGTAGCGGGGCACTTAAGAGCTAAAGCGGCTAGTTATTTATGAGTCCGTGAGTGTTAGAGCCCATGGGAAAGTGGATGGCACAGCTCAGAATGCGGGATTCAGACTTGTCTGGTTTCAATCAAAACTTCATTTCCCATCCCGCTTGGTGCTGTCCAAATGTTTTTGGATATGTAGATTTGCTGTCAGATGTCTCCCTCTAATGGACAGTTGGGGAAATTACAGGTTATAGTTCAGCGCTGAGCTGTTCCAGTGTCCCCCATGGATGACGGAACAGGTGCTGAATGACTTATTGAGAATAGTCATGTTTTACTATAAAGTACATTAAATCTTACTTTTATTTTCAAGCTATCGGGCCCAAATCCCTAGCCACATCTCAACTATTCCCTCTTCAGATCAGAACTAATAACTTTGTATTACCCGGATCCACCTCAGCCATGAATACGATACCAACATTAGTGCATACAACAATTGGGCCCCCTACTGGTACTAATTAATAATCTAAGGTCTTAAAGGGAATGTGTCACCAGAATATTACCTATTTTTTAATTCAATATTTTATGTTAATCATTTTTTTTATAATTTTTGATCTTTTTATAATCTCAATATCACTATCTATATTTAAAACAAGTTTTCAATCTGACCTCTAAGCCTAATAATAGACTGAAACTTGCCATTTCTCTAGGAGTTTTCTTTGCAGCATTCATTAATTACATTTACCTTACACACAGGATTACAATAGAAGATAACACCACTATAGATAATACTTAAAGGGGCTCTATCATTGGCAAAAGTTATTTCACAACTATTCACATCCTTACATAGCCTGATCCGAACAGTACTCGCTCATCTCTAATCTCGATTGCTGCAGAACCTCACATTATAGACCCTAGTTTCAGCTGACCTTTTCTATGTGACTAATGTGATATACAGAACCTGGTTCTGGCTTACGGTTGGTTCACACTAGCGCTTGTATTCTGTCCGGAAGGAGCCCACATGGACACCCCTCGGACGGAATACAATGGCAATTGCAAGCATTTGTGCTGTCAAAGCACACGGACCCCATAGACTATAATTGGCTCCGTGTGCTTGGCATGCACTACCCGCACAAATCATTTGTGTGAACCAACCCTAAGTAGTGGCGGACGCGGACATAACTTCTCTCTCCTGTTCTATTAATACAAAGAGATTCTGCCGCTTTATATATTATATGTAATACAGTAATATACCTACACATTATACAATAAGGGGCTGTATACAGGATATATACATTTTACTGTCATGATTAATGGCAAGGACACAAGCATTTAATACCTCGCATAACCAGTTGAGCGGCTGGCAGCAGCCATCATAGAGCATACAATGTAATATAAACAGTTGTAAGCTGCTCAACGCTGCAAAGACAATAACTTCCTAAAACACAGCACTTCTAATATATCCACTTCCTTACACACAGCAGACTGACATATGATCATCTGGAGTTCACTATTTGTAGGGGAATAACGTGTACTATTAAGGGCTCGTTCACATCTGCGCCCAGTGTCTGTTCTGCAGGTTTCCGTTTCCTGCACAAAACAGAGGCAGGAGACGGAAACCTACAGGACTCTCTCACCCATTCATTTGAATGGGTGAGAAAGCTGTCCGGCCGTGAGCGGCGGTGAGCGTTTTATGCTCTCTGCCGTGAAACCGTTTTTTTTAAATCCGGACACAGATCTGTGTCCGGATTTTAAAAAACGGTGTCGCGGCGGAGAGCATAAAACGCTCACCGCCGCTCACGGCCGGACCCGGTCTGTGGTTTCCGTCTTCTTGCATGCCAGAGTGCCGAACGCAAGTGTGAACCTAGCGTAATAAAGTTATTACAATTATACAGCGGGAGAGATAGTTTTGCAAGAGCTGAAACAGACGGATTTATACTTTATATAACACTAGCAGCTATCCGCGACTTCATCTGCGGTTTGGCGATGGCGCCGAACCGCTTATATTTCTTGTCCCCCCTATCTGTGCCCCCAGTCTAGTTCATCTGCCTTCAGTTTCTTGTCCCCCCAATCTCTGCCTCCAGTATGTTGTCCCCCCATCTCTGCCCCCAGTATCTTGTAACCCCCCATCTCTGCCCACAGTATCTTGTCCCCCCCCCCCCATCTCCGCCCGCAGTATCTGGCCGCCCCCCTATCTCTGCCCCAGTATCTTGTCCCCCCCCATCTCCGCCTCCCCCTCATGTCCCCTCCATCTCTGCCCCCAGTTTCTTCTCTCCCTATCCCTGGCCCCAGCTTCATGTCCCCCCTTCTCCGGCCCCAGTCCACTTCATCTGCCCCCAGTTTCTTCCCCCCATCTCTGCCCCCCAGTCTCATGTCCCCCCATATCTGCCCCCCTAGTTTCTGCCCCCCAGTCTCATGTCCCCCCTTCCCTACATCGGCCCCCCTGTAGTACGACTCACCTTGGCCTGTGTCCTCAGTTGCTGTGTTTGCTCGCTGAGTGCAGGCAGTTCGTGCTTGTGTCATGTATGTAGCAGAGCGAGCTCCGGCGTCATAGCAACCAGACGCCGGACCTCGCTGTGCTTCATACAGCAATGGAGGAGAGAGGCCAAGGTGAGTCGAACTACACGGGGGCGATGTAGGGGGGGAACTGAAGCTGGTGACCCCCCCTTCACCTCCCCCCCCGGACACCCCCGCCTCCCCCCACCCGGGACACCCCCTCCCCCCGCTGCACTGACCTGTATGTGTTGAGTCGGGTGCAGCAGCCTCCTCCTTATCCTCCGCGATGTGTGCAGGCGGCTCCGGGACTATGTGGGCTGCCGCCATCTTCCTCACAGTGTCCCTGGTGAATCTGCACGCCCACATTCAGCCCCCAACCTATGGTGCCGCAGCCCTGGCTCTATAGCCTGCCCACAGCCTGCCATACACCAATAGGAGGAGCGTGCACAGACCAGCGCTGGCAGAATGCCAGCTTCTACAGCCGAGCCCGGAGGGGTTTTTGGAGGGTGACGGGCAGGGGTGAACCTACCCCTTTCGCCGCCCGAGGCGAACTACAGAAAGCCGCCCCCCCCGGCCGGGGGAGGGGGCAGAGCGGGGGCATGGCTTAGCGGAGGGGGCGGGGCTTAGTGCCGTTCGCCGGCAGAGAGCAGGCCTGGAGACTGCCTGCGCTCTGCCTGAGCGTGAGGGGAGGCTGCTGGAGCAGCGCTGCTCCAGTGGCCTCCCCAAACCACCACTCGGTGCTAAGCCAGTCCAGGACAGCTTGTCCTGGACTGGCTTAGGTTAGCAAAAATGCCGCCCTCCCTGAGGTCCTGGCATAGCAGCAGCTGAGGGGTGTATAATGATTTGCTGCAGTAGGTGAGCTGTCTATTACTGGTATGATGTTGTTCTGTAGTTAAGCTGTGCATTGTGATAATGATTTGCAGTTGTTGACATGTGTATTGTGATGTTCTTCAGCAGCGGATGTGTGTGTAATGGCTCAAGGCAGCTGAGGTATGTATTGTAATGCTATGAAGAAAGTGAGATGTGTATTATATACACTAATGTGATCACACTGTCACACCGGATTACTTATGAAAGGGAAATAAAGTCATTTCCTTTTGGACCGCTCGGAGAAGTCCAATATGCAAAATATCCTCTGAAGCAAATCAGGATCTCCAATACCTGAAAACTCTGGAACGGAAATATATGACATTACAGTTTCTCCAAGACTATGACCGTATACTGTGCGTCTGATGGTTTCTTGGATGACATGCTGCATTAGAAAAAAGAAGATTTGGATGAAGACTTTACATTTGGAGACTTAGGGGGCATTCACACGGAGTAACGCCGGGCGTGTATCACAGCCGTACACGCCGGCGTTACGGCAGACTGCCAAACACTTCCCATTCACTTCAATGGGAGCACTCGTAAACGCCACTGTTACGAGCGCTCCCATTGAAGTGAATGGGAAGTGTTCGGCAGTCTGCCGTAACGCCGGCGTGTACGGCTGTGATACACGCCCGGCGTTACTACGTGTGAATGCCCCCTAAGAGCCCCTTCACATATATATATATATATATATATATATATATATATATATATATATGCCATTATATGTGTGCTTTCCATTGAAATCAATGGGCTCTGTTTTGAAGCGCCGCGCTTTGGACATGTGTATACGTGTCTAAATGAGCGGCGCGCTTACGCCGTGTGAAGGGGCCCTAAGGCCGGGGCCTCACGGGCAGGATACGCCACGATTTTGCCATGGTGGAAACACTGCAGGAAAAATCGTGGCGTTTTACAGTACCTATAAAGTTGATGGGATTCATGTGATTCTCATGCCCACTTTGCGTTTAAAACCGCAGCGCGGACACGCAGTTTTGGAAATCGCAGCATGTAAATTATGTCTATGGAAATGCCGTCGGCTTTCCCATAGATATAATGGTAAGAGAAAGTCGAGAGGAAAACTCTTTGAACTTTCCCTTCTGGAAGAACCGTGATGCATTCCCGCGGTGTTTGTTCCCGCAGCGCTTTAGCATGGCATTTCCGGCCCTAAAGGCTTATTCACACTAAGGGCCCGTTCACACGGAGTAAACGCACGTATATTTTGGCAAAGTACATGTGTAAAAAATACACGTGTAAAAATGAGACTCCCATTGACTTCAATGACATTTTACATGTGTATTTTGACGTGTTTTTTTTACACGTGTAAAAAAATGTCATTGAAGTCAATGGGAGTTAATGCCAAAATACACGCGCGTTTACTTCGTGTGAACGGGCTCTAAGGGTAAGTTCACACAGAGTTTTTTTGGTCAGGATTTTGAGGCCGTATCCGTATTGAAATCAATGGGAGCCTGTTAGTTCATTTTTCCGGGAGCCGGTTTGTTCCGGCTCCCAAAAAAAAAGAAGCGAGATGCTCATTCCCTCCTCCCGACTAGGCCCATTCATTGCACAGACCCCTTAAGAAAGGAGACAAGTCAAAAAGAACAGTAGGGCCATAGAGACTTCTAAAGGCAGAAGACAAGATTACAAGTAAGGTGGGGCCACACTGACCCTTTAGGATAGACCTAAAAAGTACCTTTTTACAAGACCCCAACGGATTAGATATTAATAAGCTCTCCTTATAAGCAAGCACTGTTGCCTTGGAGGGCTGTGTGTCACGGTTATATAGATGCCCGACAACCATGGTACTGAATGGTGCTTACACTGCTAGGGAAACAGGGTAGGTGAGCTGTCCCTAGTGCTACGACGGCTGACTAGGCTTTGCCTGAGGGTGTTGGTCAGCTGTTCCCGAGCTAAGCTTGGCCCCGACAACTACTGGCTCTCTAAATGCAAAGGCCTACAGACAGGTAGGATGAGAGCTGAAAGGGGCTAGGGACTGGCAAACTAGAGGCGGCCACCCCTAGCGAAAGGATAAGTGCAGCAGCAAACTGTACAAGCTAGGATGGAACGTTCTGGAGAACCAACAGGTGCAACCACTAAATACACGACAAGAGCTGAGGAGTAGAGTAGCGAGGAAAGGTAACACAGGACAGGGGCAAAACAAACCTGGAACCCAAAACAGAAACTCACAAATACCAAACAGTGGCAGGCAGCAAGAAATGCAGGACAGGGGCTGAGTAGGAACGTTTGAGGGAAAACAGACTCACACAGAACACAACTCGCACCACTTCCAATTCAACTCCTGAAACCGTACAACTCCAACTAAACTCTCCTTCTAGACTGGGCCAAGAATCCTAGCTGGTAACCAGCAAGGACTGAAGCCAGCAGGCAGCCTGATACAGACCCTGGAAAGACCTGATAGGTTGACGACAATTACACACACCTGAAGCTCGCATCCACCGAGACACAAAGCAAGCTCAAGTAGACACTGAGGTCAAGGCCCAACCCCTATTCCAACAGGTCATTGACAAAGATTGACCAGAGAACCACAGGACACCGCCTCAAATTCCCAGACGAACACCACACAAAAGCACAACCACAGTCACAACCATTTTATATATATCTCAGATCCTGACACTGTGATCCTGGGGTGAAATCCGACCAAAGGCAGTGTCTGCATGGAGTTTGTATGTTTTCCCACATACCAGAAATCTACTAATGCCTGCGTGTATGACAGCCTATAACTCCATGGCAGTCTCTCTGTGAAAAGCGCATTACAAATGTTTGGATAGGTAATAAGGATAGGTAATCCATATACTAGTCCCCCTGAAATTTTAGATTTACTGTAGTCCATGGATGACTTCATGTGGATAACATGGACGTCACATGTTCAGGACCCTTATCTAGTAACTGGATTGGTTAGGGAGTGACAACAAATAGCTTTTGTCACTATGGAGGACCCATCATGCTCATGTTTTACATAGACAGCCCCATGATTGTAACGGGAATTGTGTAATGCTTTATTTCCCCTGTGGGGGTGCTGCAGAAGAATTGAACACTTGATGCTGGATTTTCCCACAGCTGATCACTAATGTTCCCATCTCTCAAGAATAAGTGGCTGTATCTGAGGTTAGCTGCAGCTTTTTTCCAGCCAATGCTAACATGTATATCAAAGATTTTGGGAATACAAGGCAGTTTTATGTGTGTTTGTTATGTGCGTCTGGGATGTAGACACTCATTAAATTCTATTACCTAAGGGCAATTTCCAGAACAAGCTTAACTTGGCTTTTTGTATAGTGTTTGTGTCATGTATCATGCAATGGTCAAAAAAAAGGACGTTGTATATTCTATAGGGGCCAGAAAAAGGGGGTGTTATACTATGTGGGGGTGAAATAAGGGTAATTATTGATCTGTCAATGGGGGGGATGGGTCCTAACTAGAGGGGCCCATCACGCAACCAAAGATAGCAAGGTTGGGTATCTTTCTGTTTGAGTAGGTGGGGTGCCTTTGTATAGTTGACCTCAGGGAGCAGACAGGCTAGGTTCTCCCCTGAATATAATGCCCCCTTAGTGGCCGTCAAACAGTATAATATCCTCATGTTGCTCCCCACAAGGTATAATGTCACCTTAATGTCCCCACATAATATAATGCTTCGTTTGGGGCCCCATAGTACAATACACCTTACTGGCCTCCTACAATGTAATGTGCCCTCACATAATATAACGTTTTTTGTGGCCCCTGTACACGATGCACATTAGATGGATGTTCTGAGAGTGTATTATATGGACACTAGGGTACACCGTAACAATTGTTAAACTACAAAATTTACATTCAGGTGCATGGGCAGAGAGTATTAAGCACCATTTGGACTAGGAATCAGGAACATTTGCCTATGTGGCAGCCCCAGGCAGGCATTAAACTATTAGCCTTACTATAGTCATGTCCTCAGCTTACAGCATTTGACTCAAAACCAGTACCGTATTTTTCGGACTATAAGACGCACTTTTTTTCCTCCCAATATGGGAGGAAAATGTGTGTGCGTCTTATAGTCCGAATGCAGCGTGTGCAGCGTCTGTGTCCCGTCTGTGTGAATCAAAAGGAGAGCAGCACGGTGCCTGCCTGCTCTGCCCCTCCTTCCCTGTCTGTGTCGCGTCTTTGCAGGAGCGAGATATGAGAGGCAGGGAAGTAAGGGCGGGCCAGACGGGTGAAGGAAGCGTGGTTTCAAGCTTGCCGAGAAAACCACGCCTCCTTCTCCCGTCTGGCCCGCCCCTCCTTCACTGCCTCTCAGATCTGGCTCTGGCAATGAAGCCACACAGACAGGGAAGGAGGGGCGGACCAAACGGGAGGAGGAGGCGTGGTTTTCTCGGCAAGCTTGAAACCACGCCTCCTTCACCCGTCTGGCCCGCCCCTACTTCCCTGTCTGTGTGGCTTCATTGCCGGAGCAAGATGTGAGAGGCAGTGAAGGAGGGACGAGCCAGACAGGTGAAAGAGGTGTGTTTTCAAGTTTGCTTAGAAAACCACACCTCCTTCACCCGTCTGGCCCGCCCCTTTTTCTCTTCTTGCATAGCTTCACTGCAGGGTGTCTCTTTCCATCCATGGATGAGATAGATTAGATATAGATAGATAGACAGAAAGACAGACAGACACAGACAGACAGACAGACAGACAGACAGACAGACAGACAGACAGACAGATAGATAGATAGATAGATAGATAGATAGATAGATAGAGATATATGTTCAAATCACCCCCATATCCCTAGAATACATATAAAACAAAAACATTACTGTGAAACACATACACATTTGGTATCCCTGTGTCCGAAAGCCCCCGGTTCTATTTACATTGGTGAAATATTATATTATTAGGTTATTAAATATTTCACCAATTTTTTTTTCCTTAAAAATTTTTTTTTTCCCTATTTTCCTCCTCTAAAACCTTAGTGCGTCTTATGGTCCGAAAAATACGGTATATATGAATCTGTCATTAGACAAGTAGACTTACCAACCCATTTACCCTGGAGCGTCCTGGGCTTCAAACCTGTGCCACTGTA
Source organism: Leptodactylus fuscus (assembly GCF_031893055.1). Lineage (NCBI taxonomy): Eukaryota > Metazoa > Chordata > Amphibia > Anura > Leptodactylidae > Leptodactylus > Leptodactylus fuscus. Next base: position 186,618,869 of record NC_134269.1, read on the forward strand.
AATATAAAGCAGCAGTTTAAAGGGGTTAAACCACGAAAGCTATTTATACTCTGCCCATAAGATAAAGAATAAATTCCTGATCGGTGGGGTCTGACCAGTGCAAATCTCACCGATCCTGAGAACAGGCTTTGGTCCTTTTCCCCGCTGCTCATTCAGCCTCACTGCAGTCAGGCATAACTGATGGTGGATGGCGCTCCCATTCACTGTAATGGGGACAGCCAAAGCAAAGCACTCTTAATGAAGTGAATGGTAGCGCAGTTCACTATCAGTTACGTCCACATTCAGCCTGGCTGTGGTTCACACCTCATGGCATGACCCCTTTAGAGCTCCTGTCCTGGCAAACATGTCCGCCGTATCCAGTGGGCTCCGCCAGGTTAAGGGGCCCCTGGGCAGCCCCGCAGTGAGATCGGGGGGTGCCCATATCAAGTATCTGCAGCCCGGGGTCTGGCCAGTGACCCCAGGCTGCCTGCATCCCCTACATACCTGGCTAATCCTGCCAGGAAGGGAGGAAGTTAGTCTATGTGTCTGCATAGACTAACTTCCTCTATAGACTGCAATACAAGTGTATTGCAAGTCTATAATGCTGAATCAGCAATCCAGTGGATCACTGGTTCAGGTCCCCTAGTGGGACATCAATAAAAAGTTTTTTTTTTTTTAAAAAAAAAAAAAGAAAAGAATTTAAGTCTATGAAAAATAATAAATAAATAAATTAATTAATCAAACAAAGAAATAATGGGGGGGGTTGCCATCTCGCCTTATTTAAAATGCTATAAAAAGTGATCAAAAAGTCACACATACCCCAAAACAGTACCAATAAAAAGTAAAGATCGTCCCGCAAAAAATAAGCCCTCAACCAACTCTGTCAACCGAAAAAAAAAATGCTACACATCTCAGAAGATGGCGATGAAAAAACAATTGATTTCTTTCCCCAAATTGTTTTTTGTTCTGCAAAACTAGTAACACATAAAAAAAACTATGTAAATGAGGTATTGCCGTAATCGTATTGACCCGCAGAATAAAGGTCACATGTTACTTATACACTACACTGGGTGGAAAAAAAATCAATAGTTAAAAAGCAATACCAGAATTGCTGGGGAGGTTTTTAATCCACCAAGAAAGAGTTAATAAAATGTATTCTATAGGTTATAGGCACCCAGAAATGTTGTCACTACAAAATACATTTCATCCCGCAAAAAACAAACCCTTATATGGCCACATCACCAGATAAATAAAAAAAATATAGCTTGTACAATGTGAAGACAAAAATTCCCCCCAAAATTACCAAATCATTAGAACACAACTGGCTGCGACAGGTAGGGAATATAAGTTGTGCAAGCGTATATCAGAAGACACCCCAGATTTAGAGCTTACGAGGGCAAATATACCAGATCTAACCCCCAAATCTTAGGAGCTACTGGGGATATAGTGGGGAATTTGGTGTTCCCAATGCACTCTGCACAGCTTATATATTCATTCTCCACCATCCGCTGTGCAGTCATGTCTAGGATACTAATGCTCATTCGACCCCTGATACATTTTTTGAGGGGTGAAGTTTACAAAAGGGTCACCTTTGGGTGTTTCCAGTGTTTTGGTACGCTAGGGGCCCTGCAAATGCGACATGGCACCCGTAAACTATTCCAGCAAAATTTGCTCTCCAAAAACCAAACAGGGCTCTTTCCATTCCAAGTCCCGCCATGTCCCCATACAGCAAATTCCGACCACATATGGGGTATTGCCGTGTTCAGGAGAAATTGTGTAACAATCTATGGGGGGCTTTTTCTCTTTTAACGCCTTTTGAAAATGAAACTTTGGAGATAAAGTGACATTTTAGTAATTTTTCATTTACACATCCTAATGTTAATAAAATCTGTGAAAAGGCTTTGGGGTCACTATACCCCTTGATGAATTCTGTGAGGGGTGTAGATTCCAAAATGGGGTCCTTTTTGGGGGGTTTCCTTTGTATTAGTACTCTAGCGGCTCTGCAAATGAGACATGGTGCCTGAAAATTATTCCAACAAAATCTGCTGTTCAAACACCCAGTGTCGCTCCTTCTCTTCCATGTTCTGCCGTGTGGCCAAAAATCAGTTTACACCCACATGCGGGGTATTTCTGGCACGGGAGAAATTGCATAACAAAATGTGAGATGCATTTTCTCCTTTAACCCTTTGGGAATATGTTAATTTTAGGGCTATATGAATGTATGATAGAAAAAAACATGAAATGTTTAAATTTCGCCTCCATATTGTTTTAATTTCTGTGAAGGGTTAACAAACTTCCCAAATGCTGTTTTGAATTATTTGAGGGGTGCAGTTTTGAAAATGGGGCGATTTATGGGGGTTTCTAATATATAGGCCTTTATAATCCCCTTCAGAACTGAAGTGTTCCCTAAAAAATGAGTTTGGGAAATTTTCTTGTAAATCTGGAAAATCGCTTATACTTCAAAGCCTTCTAACATCCAAAATAAATTAAAAGACGATCAAAAGATGATGCCAATATAAAGCAGAGATATGGTAGATAATATATATTCATGTATTTGTGTGATATAACTATCTGTTTGAAAAGCAGAGCAGTTTACATTTTGAAAATTGCGATTTTTTGCAAATTTCCATCAAATTTCCTATTTTCTTTATAATAAATACACAGATATTGATTTGATTTTAACACTAACATGAAGTACAGTGTGTCACGAGAAAACAATCTCAAAATCACTTGTGTAAGTTAAAGCTTCTCAAAGTTATTGCCATATAAAGTGATACATGTCAGTTTTGAAAAACGAGGCCTGGTCCTTAAGGCACTTTTGGGCTGTGTCCTTAAGGGATTAACTAGGACTATACATATCATACCTGTATATAAAAATCACCATAGTATAATAATAATCTTAGGTAAAATAGTATGTAATAATTTCATAATTAAGGTTAATTAGCTATTAACTATAACAGCTTTGATCCGGGGTCCTAGGACTGATCGCCTTTTCCCGGGGTCAAGAAAGAATTTTCCCCCTGTGACATGAATTGGCCGAATATGTCCAGGGGTTTTCGCTTTCTTCTGGATCAACAGTTTTAGGGATCAGACTTAATGTATTATTAGAGCAATAAAAACAGTAATTTTAGGAGTAATAATTTACAAAAATCCCCCCCAAAATAGAATAGCAATAATAAAAGTAATATTATAAAAGTAGTCAAATAATAATAGCAAAAAAAACCCAAAACTGTAGTAGTAGTAGTAGACCGAATTTATAGGTAGAGTAATATATAATTAGAGTAATATTGATAGCAATAATTAGAATTTAACATAAAATATTAATATTATTTCCATAATTTCTAGTTATAGTAATGTATCAATAGAATTATTAGTAATAATTAGAGATGAGCGAACAGTGTTCTATCGAACTCATGTTCGATCGGATATTAGGCTGTTCGGCATGTTCGAATCGAATCAAACACCGCGTGGTAAAGTGCGCCATTACTCGATTCCCCTCCCACCTTCCCTGGCGCCTTTTTTGCTCCAATAACAGCGCAGGGTAGGTGGGACAGGAACTACGACACCAGTGACGTTGAAAAAAGTAGGAAAAACTCATTGGCTGCCGAAAACATGTGACCTCTAATTTAAAAGAACAGCGCCGCCCAGGTTCGCATCATTCTGAGCTTGCAATTCACCGGGGACGGAGGTTTCCGTCCATTTAGCTAGGGCTTAGATTCTGGGTAGGCAGGGACAGGCTAGGATAGGAAGGAGAAGACAACCACAACAGCTCTTGTAAGAGCTAAATTCCAGGGAGAAGCTTGTCAGTGTAACGTGGCACTGACGGGCTCAATCGCCGCAACCCAGCTTTCCCAGGATCCTGAACGGAATACACTGACAGTGTATTCCCGTATACCCCATATATACACCCCAAATCCCCGTTCCAACGGTGTGCCCCCCCCCCCACCTTCACCCCAGAAATACCCTGCAAGTCCCCTAGCAATAGAATTGGGGCTATATACACCCACTATTTTTCTACTGCCATATAGTGCCATTGTCTGACTGGGAATTCCAAGAATATATTGGGGTTACAAATACCCTCATTTCTTGCTACTGCTATATAGTGCCATTGTCTGACTGGGAATTCCAAGAATATATTGGGTTTACAAATACCCTCATTTCTTGCTACTGCCATATAGTGCCATTGTCTGACTGGGAATTCCAAGAATATATTGGGTTTACAAATACCCTCATTTCTTGCTACTGCCATATAGTGCCATTGTCTGACTGGGAATTCCAATAATATATTGGGGTTACAAATACCCTCATTTCTTGCTACTGCTATATAGTGCCATTGTCTGACTGGGAATTCCAAGAATATATTGGGGTTACAAATACCCTCATTTCTTGCTACTGCCATATAGTGCCATTGTCTGACTGGGAATTCCAAGAATATATTGGGTTTACAAATACCCTCATTTCTTGCTACTGCCATATAGTGCCATTGTCTGACTGGGAATTCCAAGAATATATTGGGTTTACAAATACCCTCATTTCTTGCTACTGCCATATAGTGCCAGTTTCTGACTGGGAATTCAAAGAATATATTGGGTTTACAAATACCCTCATTTCTTGCTACTGCCATATAGTGCCAGTTTCTGACTGGGAATTCAAAGAATATATTGGGTTTACAAATACCCTCATTTCTTGCTACTGCCATATAGTGCCATTGTCTGACTGGGAATTCAAAGAATATATTGGGTTTACAAATACCCTCATTTCTTGCTACTGCCATATAGTGCCAGTTTCTGACTGGGAATTCAAAGAATATATTGGGTTTACAAATACCCTCATTTCTTGCTACTGCCATATAGTGCCATTGTCTGACTGGGAATTCCAAGAATATATTGGGTTTACAAATACCCTCATTTCTTGCTACTGCCATATAGTGCCATTGTCTGACTGGGAATTCCAAGAATATATTGGGTTTACAAATACCCTCATTTCTTGCTACTGCCATATAGTGCCATTGTCTGACTGGGAATTCAAAGAATATATTGGGGTTACAAATACCCTCATTTCTTGCTACTGCCATATAGTGCCATTGTCTGACTGGGAATTCAAAGAATATATTGGGTTTACAAATACCCTCATTTCTTGCTACTGCCATATAGTGCCATTGTCTGACTGGGAATTCAAAGAATATATTGGGTTTACCAATACCCTCATTTCTTGCTACTGCCATATAGTGCCAGTTTCTGACTGGGAATTCAAAATGCGCAAGGCTCCCGGAAAGGGATGTGGGCGAGGTCGGGGGAATGGTTCTGGGGAGCAAGGTAGCAGTGAAGCCACAGGGCATCCCGTGCCTACTCCTGTGGGGCAGCAAGCATTGCGCCACTCCACAGTGCCAGGGTTGCTTGCCACATTAAATAAACTGCAGGGTACAAACCTTAGTAGGCCCGAGAACCAGGAACAGGTCTTGCAATGGCTGTCGGATAACGCTTACAGCACATTGTCCAGCAGCCAGTCAGACTCTGCCTCCTCTCCTCCTATTACCCAACAGTCTTGTCCTCCTTCCTCCCAAAATTCCCAAGCTTCACAGAACAATAACCCCAACTGTCCCTGCTCCCCAGAGCTGTTCTCCGCTCCTTTCATTGTCCCTCAACCTGCCCCTCCACGTCGCGTTTCCACGAACCTAACAGAGGAGCATCTGTGTCCAGATGCTCAAACACTAGAGTCTCCTCCATCTCCGTTCGATTTGGTGGTGGATGACCAGCAACCCACCCTCATCGACGACGATGTGACGCAGTTGCCGTCAGGGCATCCAGTTGACCTGCGCATTGTGTGGGAGGAGGAGATGAGACAGGAGTTGGAAGAGGAAGTGGTGGATGATGAGGACACTGACCCGACCTGGACAGGGGGGATGTCAAGCGGGGAAAGTAGTGTGGATGTTGAGGCAGGTGCAGCACCAAAAAGGGTAGCTAGAGGCAGAGGCAGAGGTCAGCAGCTTAGGCGAAGCCAGGCCACACCCGGAATCTCCCAAGATGTTCCAGTTCGTACCCAGCCCCGAAAAACTCCCACCTCGAGGGCACGTTTCTCGAAGGTGTGGAGTTTTTTCAAGGAATGCGCCGAGGACAGATATACTGTTGTCTGCACAATTTGCCTCTCGAAATTGATTAGGGGCTCTGAGAAGAGCAACCTGTCCACCACTTCAATGCGCCGTCATTTGGAATCCAAGCACTGGAATCAGTGGCAGGCAGAAACGGCAGGACAAAGGCCGCCTGCCGTTCACGCCACTGCCTCTGCCTCTGCCACTGCCACTGCTGACTGTGCTGGCGATGCACTCCAGAGGACGAGCCAGGACACCACTTCATCTGCCTCCGCCACTTTGTTGACTTCTTCCTCATCCTCCCCTGTTCCTGTCTTATCTCCTTCTCCTGCACCATCAAAGGCACCATCAGGCGCTTCTTTACAACAACCCACCATCTCTCAGACATTGGAGCGGCGGCAGAAATACACCGCTAACCACCCACACGCGCAAGCCTTGAACGCCAACATCGCTAAACTGCTGGCCCAGGAGATGTTGGCGTTCCGGCTTGCTGAAACTCCCGCCTTCCTGGACCTGATGGCAACTGTGGCACCTCGCTATGCCGTCCCTAGCCGTCACTACTTCTCCCGGTGTGCCGTCCCCGCCTTGCACCAGCACGTGTCACTCAACATCAGGCGGGCCCTTAGTTCCGCGCTTTGCACAAAGGTCCACTTGACCACCGATGCGTGGACAAGTGCATGCGGACAGGGACGCTACATTTCACTGACGGCACACTGGGTGAATGTAGTTGAGGCTGGGACTGCTTCCCAAACTGGCCCAGTGTACCTCGTCTCCCCGCCTAACATTCCTGGCAGGGACACGAGAAGAACACCCCCCTCCTCCTCCTCCTCCACCGCCTCCTCCTCCGCCACCACCTCCTCCTTCGCTGTTAGATTGACCCCAGCTACGAGTTGGAAACGTTGCAGCACTGGCGTTGGTAGACGTCAGCAGGCCGTGCTGAAGCTGATCAGCTTGGGGGACAGACAGCACACTGCCTCCGAGGTGAGGGATGCCCTCCTCAATGAGACGGCAATATGGTTTGAGCCGCTGCACCTGGGCCCAGGCATGGTCGTTTGTGATAACGGCCGGAACCTGGTAGCAGCTCTGGAGCTTGCCGGACTCCAACATGTTCCATGCCTGGCCCACGTCTTCAACCTAGTGGTGCAACGTTTCCTAAAGAGCTACCCCAATGTTCCAGAGCTACTGGTGAAAGTGCGGCGCATGTGCGCCCACTTTCGCAAGTCGACAGTAGCCGCTGCTAGCTTAAAATCTCTCCAGCAACGCCTGCATGTGCCACAACACCGGCTTTTGTGCGACGTCCCCACACGCTGGAACTCAACGTTTCAGATGTTGAATAGAGTGGTTGAGCAGCAGAGACCTTTGATGGAATGCCAGCTACAAAACCCTAGGGTGCCACAAAGTCAGCTGCCTCAGTTTCTCATCCATGAGTGGCCATGGATGAGAGACCTTTGTGACATCCTACGGGTGTTTGAGGAGTCCACAAGGAGGGTGAGCTCTGAGGATGCGATGGTGAGCCTTACAATCCCGCTCTTGTGTGTTCTGAGAGAATCCCTGATTGACATCAGGGATAACTCAGATCACACAGAGGAGTCAGGGATAGCATCCGATCCGTCACAGCTGGAGAGTAGGTCCACACATTTGTCCGCTTCATCGCGTTTAATGGAGGAGGAGGAGGAGGAGGAGGAAGAAGAGTTGTCCGATGATGTGATGGTGATACAGGAGGCTTCCGGGCAATTGTCCCATTGTTGCAGCGCGGATGGGTAGACATGGACGATGAGGAGGAAATGGAGATTGAACTTTCCGGTGGGGCCAGAGGAGTCATGCCAACTAACACTGTGGCAGACATGGCTGAGTTCATGTTGGGGTGCTTTACAACCGACAAGCGTATTGTCAAAATCATGGAGGACAACCAATTCTGGATCTTTGCTATCCTTGACCCCCGGTATAAAAACAACATCTCCTCTTTTATTCCGGTAGAGGGGAGGGCCAATCGCATCAATGTTTGCCACAAGCAATTGGTGCAGAATATGATGGAGATGTTTCCAGCATGTGACGTTGGCGGCAGGGAGGGCAGTTCCTCCAGTAGGCGACAAAGTTCTCACCGGTCCACACAAACGAGGGGCACACTGTCTAAGGTCTGGGACACCTTGATGGCACCCCCTCGCCAAAGTGCCGCCACGGAGGGTCCTAGTGTCACCAGGCGTGAGAAGTATAGGCGCATGTTGCAGGAATACCTTTCCGACCACAGCCCTGTCCTCTCCGACCCCTCTGCGCCCTACACGTATTGGGTGTCGAAGTTAGACCTGTGGCTTGAACTTGCCCTATATGCCTTGGAGGTGCTGTCCTGTCCTGCTGCCAGCGTCCTATCTGAGAGGGTGTTCAGTGCAGCTGGTGGCATCATCACTGACAAGCGCCTTTTATGAAAGTGACTTTGATAAAAATGAACCACCACTGGATAGAGCCTTCATTTTTGTGCCCACCTGTGTAAAGCACCCCAACATGAAACTCCATGTCTGTGCTCAACCTCTCCAATTCCTCCGCATCTTCATACTCATCCACCATAAGCGTTGCACAATTCTGCTAATACTAGGCTCCCTCCACCCTGATTTCCCCCAACTCTGCTGGTTAGAGGCTCCCTCCACCCTGATTTCCCCCAACTCTGCTGGTTAGAGGCTCCCTCCACCCTGATTTCCCCCAACTCTGCTGGTTAGAGGCTCCCTCCACCCTGCTTTCCCACAACTCTGCTGGTTAGAGGCTCCCTCCACCCTGATTTCCCACAACTCTGCTGGTTAGAGGCTCCCTCCACCCTGATTTCCCACAACTCTGCTGTTTAGAGGCTCCCTCCACCATGAATTGGTCCAAACTGGGGTTTTTAGAGGCTCCCTCCACCATGAATTTGGCCAAACTGGGCTCTTTAGAGGCTCCCTCCACCATGAATTGGTCCAAACTGGGGTTTTTAGAGGCTCCTTCCACCATGAATTGGCCCAAACTGGGCTGTTTAGAGGCTCCCTCCACCATGAATTGGTCCAAACTGGGGTTTTTAGAGGCTCCCTCCACCATGAATTGGTCCAAACTGGGGTTTATAGAGGCTCCCTCCAACATGAATTGGTCCAAACTGGGCTGTTTAGAGGCTCCCTCCACCATGAATTGGTCCAAACTGGGGTTTTTAGAGGCTCCCTCCACCATGAATTGGCCCAAACTGGGCTGTTTAGAGGCTCCCTCCACCATGAATTGGTCCAACTTGGGGTTTTTAGAGGTTCCCTCCACCATGAATTGGTCCAAACTGGGGGTTTTAGAGGCTCCCTCCACCATGAATTTGCCCAAACTGGGCTGTTTAGAGGCTCCCTCCACCATGAATTTGCCCAAACTGGGCTGTTTAGAGGCTCCCTCCACCATGAATTGGTCCAACTTGGGGTTTTTAGAGGTTCCCTCCACCATGAATTGGTCCAAACTGGGGGTTTTAGAGGCTCCCTCCACCATGAATTTGCCCAAACTGGGCTGTTTAGAGGCTCCCTCCACCATGAATTTGCCCAAACTGGGCTGTTTAGAGGCTCCCGCCACCATGAATTGGTCCAAACTGGGGTTTTTAGAGGCTCCCTCCACCATGAATTTGCCCAAACTGGGCTGTTTAGAGGCTCCCTCCACCATGAATTTGCCCAAACTGGGCTGTTTAGAGGCTCCCTCCACCATGAATTGGTCCAAACTGGGGTTTTTAGAGGCTCCCTCCACCATGAATTGGTCCAAACTAGGGTTTTTAGAGGCTCCCTCCACCATGAATTTGCCCAAACTCTGCTGGTTAGAGGCTCAATCCACCCTGATTTTCAAAACAAATGTTGGTGCCAACCTCAACTTACTACAAGGGCCAAATTCACTGCTGGTGACAAGCTCTCCTCACTGCAAGTGCCAAATACACATGTTTCAAGGTGTTTTCCTACTGTCAGAGAGGTGGTATTGAGTGTGTAAAGTGTGTAGTTGTTAGGCTGTGATGTTGGGGTAATAGAGGGTCTTTGGTGTGTTAGATGCCCCCAGACATGCTTCCCCTGCTGTCCCAGTTGTATTCCAGAGGTGTTGGCATCATTTCCTGGGGTGTCATAGTGACGCTCCAGACACGGATTTGGGTTTCCCCCTTAACGAGTATCTGTTCCCCATAGACTATAATGGGGTTCGAAACCCGTTCGAACACACGAACAGTGAGCGGCTGTTCGAATCGAATTTCGAACCTCAAACATTTTAGTGTTCGCTCATCTCCAGTAATAATGATAATTAAATAGTACTAGTTATTAATAAGAAAATAATAATAATTTTCTTAATACACATAACATTTAGTATATATCTAATAGGAATAAGCAGGTTTGATCCGGGGTCCTAGGACTGATCGCCTTTTCCCGGGGTCAAGAAGGAATTTTCCCCCTGTGACACAAATTGGCTGAACGTGTCCAGAGGTTTTCGCCTTCTTCTGGATCAAAAGCTTTAGGGATAGGGATGTAGTTTAGAGATCATAGTAGAATTATAAAAAATATTAGTATTGATAGTAATAATAATATAATAGTAGTAAATATATACATAAGATAATATACTAAGAGTACTTATAGTATAGTAATAAAAGTAAACATAGTAGAATCTTATTATAATAATAATCTAAAAAAGCAACAATAATATATCAGTATGTAGGATAACTGAGTATAGTAATAACTTACAATAGACTTCAGCAGCTTTGATCCGGGGTCCTAGGACTGATCGCCTTTTCCCGGGGTCAAGAAGGAATTTTCCCCCTGTGACACAAATTGGCTGAACGTGTCCAGAGGTTTTTGCCTTCTTCTGGATCAACAGCTTTAGGAATAGGGATGTAGTTTAGCGTTATTTTTCCCTGAGACAGTAGTAATGATTGTAATAATATTAAGTGTTAGAAATAAATTACTAATTATTATTATGGGTAAAAAATATGCAAATCTATTCTCCTGGATGGAATTAGGAGAACAGAGTGCACTCTGTACACCACCCTATAGAGGGCAGCATCCTTAACATCATGAACGACTCAGTTATAAAGTCTTTTAATCATGATGTGGATGGCCCAATAGGCCGAAACAGCGCTGTCCATAGCTGGGAATCTGTTCCTTTTGGGACAGAAATACTGATTTGGCAATTAAATCCACATCATGATTAAAAGACTTTATAACTGAGTCGTTCATGATGTTAAGGATGCTGCCCTCTATAGGGTGGTGTACAGAGTGCACTCTGTTCTCCTAATTCCATCCTGGAGAATAGATTTGCATATTTTTTACCCATAATCCCTAGCGGAGCAGGAATGACTTGTAAGTCTCCGTACTGCCTATGTAGGCACACACTCTCCCTGATGTGGACGAGTGTCCCCAAACCCTAATTATTATTAGACAGTAACTATGTGTCGTCTCCTTTATTTCTCCATTAAAGGGGCTCTATCAGCAAAATCATGCTGATAGAGCCCCACATATGCGTGCATAGCCTTTAAAAAGGCTATTCAGGCACCGTAAATGTTAAATTAAACTACCCCCCCGTTTTAAAATAATAACTTAAAAAAGAATGTGATTTACTTACGGAACGTGCACGCTGGGCGGGCATTCAGGGTGTGTCTTCATCTTCTTCCCCGCCTCTTCTTCCTCTGACGTCTTCGGGTCCCATCCTCCTCTGGCGCTTGCTCGCGGACACTGATAAAAAAATATAGCCCGGGCGCATGCGCAGTAGCCGTAGTAGAAGCCGCGTGCTACTGCGCATGCGCCCGGGCTATTTTTTTTTTATCAGTGTCCGCGAGCAAGCGCCGGAGGAGGACGGGACCCGAAGACGTCAGAGGAAGAAGAGGCGGGGAAGAAGAAGACGGCGCACCCTGAATGCCCGCCCAGGGTGCACGTTCCGTAAGTAGAGAACATTCTTATATAAGTTATTATTTTAAAACGGGGGGGTAGTTTAATTTAACTTTTACAGTGCCTGAATAGCCTTTTTAAAGGCTATGCACGCATATGTGGGGCTCTATCAGCATGATTTTGCTGATAGAGCCCCTTTAAACTAACATTCAGATATCCACATGTGTGTTATAACCCTCATTTTCATGGTCCCTAGTGGCAGCAAAGTATAGAGACAGGTCAGTGGTGTAAGTACCGCGGTAGCAGCAGTAGTGGCTGCCACAGAGACCGGGATCTTTTGGTTTTTTAAATGGACATTACTTGTTTGAGCAAACCTAGCAGGTGACGGCCATATTTACTTATTGATCCCCACTGCTAACCTTCTGCATCTCATATCATGTCACTGGGGCCCCCTGAAAGGCAGAAGGGGAAGCGAATGTGGCTGTGAGCAGGATCAGTAAGTGAGACATGTTAGTTCACGGCCAGAGTATTTTGTGGGTGAAACACCAACAAATATTGCTATCATTATACATTTGGTAAGATCAGAGGCCCAAGGGAGATGAGTGAACATAAAAATCTGTGTTACTCACCTCTCCTGTTCTCCGATGTGTCTCCCTGCAGTCTTCGGGCCCCTTTATGAGGTCACATATGTCAACTGGACCAGGCTGGAGTCACAAAGCACAATACCCACTTCTGTGCCAAAATTGAAGAGGGCCGAAAACAGTAGGGAGTGTGCAGGAACCTAGGAGAGTTGAATAAATCTGTTTTTTTTTATGTTTGTCACCTCCCCTGAGCTTCTGATCATTATAATCTAGGGTCCCAGACCCCAGAGTATAATAATAGTTTGTGGGTGATTCACTATGAGGCATAATACTGTGTTGAGAGGCCACTATGGACATAATACTTTGTGGAGGGGCCACTATGTGACATAATACCATGTAGATGGGTGACTTTGGGACATAATACTACAGTATGTGGAGGGGCCACTGTGGGACATAATTCTGTGTGGTGGGGCCACTGTGGGAAATTATATTGTGTAGGGGTCACTATGGGACACAATACTGTCAATACACAATACTGTCTGGAGGCCAGTTTGGCACATTATTGTCTGTGTAAATTGTGTGTTATGCTGTGCGGGGGCCAGTAAAGGGGGTTTCTTTTATGAGTCTGGTGTATTCTTAAGGGCCATGATCCTCCCCACCCTCCTTGCAGTGATGGATGGGATATTCTGTATGTAGGTATACAGCATCATGATGCAAAAGACACCAACAACCAACACCAAGACCCACATGTGGTAGAGGAGAGAAGAGACAGCATGTGTGAGCAAGAGGGGGGAACTAGGGGCAGATGTAGGGGGGACATTAAACTAGGGGGCAGATGGGGGGTGAAATTAAAATGTCCTGGACACAGGGGTCAACTGGAGAAGGATATTAAACCATGAGGGGTAGCTGGAGGGGGACATGTCTACCTCTAGTTGCCCCCAGTTTAACCCCTTCCCGCCGATGGCATTTTTTGATTTTCGTTTTTCGTTTTTGACTCCCCTCCTTCTAAACCCCATAACTTTTTTATTTCTCCGCTCCCAGAGCCATATGAGGTCTTAATTTTTGCGGGACAAATTTTTCTTCATGATGCTACTATTAATTATTCTATATAATGTACTGGGAAGCAGGGAAAAAATTCAGAATGGGGTGGATTTGAAGAAAAAATGCATTTCTGCGACTTTCTTACGGGCTTTGGTTTTACGGCGTTCACTGTGCAGCCAAAATGACATGTCCCCTATATTCTGTGTTTCGGTACAGTTCCAGGGATACCAAATTTATATGGTTTTATTTACATTTTGACCCCTAAAAAAAATTCCAAAACTGTGTTAAAAAATTTTTTTTCTAAAAGTCGCCATATTCCGACGGCCGTAACTTTTTTATACGTAAGTGTACGGGGATGCATAGGGCGTCTTTTTTTGCGGGGCCGGGTGTACTTTTTAGTTCTACTATTTTCGGGAAATGTTCTTTCTTTGATCACTTTTTATTCAAATTTTTATCAGAATCAAAACAGTGAAAAAACGGTGGTTTGGCACTTTCGACTATTTTTCCCGCTACGGAGTTTACCGAACAGGAAAAATATTTTTATAGATTTGTAGAGCGGGCGATTTCGGACGCGGGGATACCTAACATGTATGTGTTTCACAGTTTTTAACTACTTTTATATGTGTTCTAGGGAAAGGGGGGTGATTTGAACTTTTAATACTTTTTATATTTTTTTATATTTTTTTTTTTTTTTCATTTATTAGACCCCCTAGGGGTGTTGAACCCCAGGGGGTCTGATCACTAATGCAATGCATTACAATGCTAATGCATTACAATGTTGCATTGCAAAAAATCATCCTTTCTTTTGCCGGCTGCATAGACCAGCCTGCAAAAGAGAGGATTTGCAGACAAGCCTGGGAGCCTTGTACAGGCTCCCGGCTGTCATGGCAACGGGACGTCAGCCCTGGAGCATGCTCCAGGAGCCGGCGATCCCGGGCAAAATGGCGGCGCCCATGCGCCCCTGGGAAAATGGCGCCTCCGGCACCTTTGACCGTGGTGCCGGAGGGGTTAATGCTTCCGATCGGTCCGGGGACCGATCAGAGGCATTAGAGCCGGTTGTCTACTGCTTAAAGCAGTAGACACCTGGCGGCTATGGCGGCTGCCCGGCTCCCGGGCGGTCGCCATAGTTACAGACCCGACATGCGCCGTACTATTACGGCGCATGTCGGGAAGGGGTTAATGTCCCCCTCCTACTATCCCAACTGTTTAATAACAATTCCAAAGAAAAAAATTAATGTTTAGCTCACCATTCCACAGTACAAGGTGCACGATCCTGACTTCCGGACTTAAGAAGACTGCATCTGTACGTATTCATGCAAAGAGAGAGAATACACACTGTTTAATGTCCCCCTCTAGCTGCCCCAGTTTAATGTCTCCCTGTAGTGTAAACTGAGGCACGAAGACAGGGACTTATTACTGTGGGACATTTGGAGTGAGACATTATAATCTGGGGACATATAATGTACGGGTAACTGTAGAAGGATTATACTTTGTGGGGGCACATGGAAAAATGATTGAGAATGGGCGGAGTCAGCATAGAAGTGGGTGGAGCTAAATTTGCCACGGCACGCATAGCCCTCTAGAACCGTTTCAATTTCTCATGTGGCCCCATGGGAAAATTATTTGCCCACTCCTGGTCTATGGTATCCAAAACTTGAACAAGAGTTTCATATATATTTGCTTTGCTATGCTGTCAGTATTTACTGCAGTTTTGCATTACATTTGTCAGTATGATCACCATTATATTTTTTAAGATACTTACTATATTTGTAACTGATGTAGGCCAGATCAAAACAGTAATTTTTAAAATGAATGGAAAACTCTTAGGTTAGGTTCAATCTGCTCCGGCCTCCCACTGGGGT
Source organism: Leptodactylus fuscus (assembly GCF_031893055.1). Lineage (NCBI taxonomy): Eukaryota > Metazoa > Chordata > Amphibia > Anura > Leptodactylidae > Leptodactylus > Leptodactylus fuscus. The sequence continues at coordinate 186,634,257 of NC_134269.1, forward strand.
CCACCGGACCACTGTTTTAGAAGTTACACACCAGTGGATCCCAGTATATGTCCCATAGAGGCCTCTCTACACAGTGTAATATCCCATAATAGCCCCTTCACATAGTATAATGTCAGAAAAGACCCCAGAGTATTATAATAATAACAGTTTATCCAAGCTAAACTTCCAGGTAAGAGACAGATCTTGCGAGATTTGCCCAACAAATATAATACAATATTAAACAGTGTGATATCCCGAATGAAGTTTTAGACCACAGGGGAGAACTTGATGGATTTGCCATTACTTCATGCTAGCCAATCAGGAACTGTTCCCTATACCAACCTGCTCCAGCCAGTGATCAGCTGCTCCACTAATGACTCAGCTGCCAGATACATGCAGCTGCCCCAAATAAAGTAATAGAAACGCAGCTTTTTTGTTGCAGATTTTGCTAAGGTTTTTTTGAGCCAAAGCCAGGAATGGATTGAGCAAAGGGTAGAAGTATAAGAACTTTCTATATATTTCCCATTGCTTTTGTAGCCATAAATAACCTTACTGGAGTTTATATTGGAAAAAGATTTCTGGAATATGTTACAAGCAACAGAGAATCTTCTTTAGGCTGAGGCCCCACGTTGTGGAAAAGCAGCTTTTTTTGTTGCGGTTTTTTGAGCCAAAGCCAACAATGGCTACAAAAGGAATGGGAAATATATGGGAAGTTCTTCACCTTCTCTCTTCTGTTCAATCCACTCCTGGCTTTGGCTCAAGAAACCGTAACAAAATCTGCAACAAAAAAAGCTGCATTTCCGCAACGTGGGGCCTCAGCCTAAAAGTTAACAATAATGGCAGTAACAGTATATCATGGGATGATGATGATGCATTTATGTAGAACTTTTCTGTTGCTTTATTAATGACAATTACCACATTTTTACTAAATAACCCTGAATTCAAAAAAGGTGGGACACAATTAAAGAAAAGAAGAATGCAATGATTTGGAAATATCATATTTTATACACAATACAACACATATCAGAAACTGTTTTGTGCTTACCAATAGAGATGAGCGAACACTGTTGGAAACGGCCATTTCGAATAGCACGCACCCATAGGAATGCATGGGTGAACCTCGCCGGCCACTTAACCTCCTGTGTGCCGGCTACGTCCATTCATTCCTATGGGTGCGTGCTATTCGAAACGGCCGTTTCGAACAGTGTTCGCTCATCTCTACTTACCAAGTGTTTTTGCCACGTGTTGCCCACGTGATAATGCTAAGTGTGACAACACCCTTAGGTGTTTTATAATTAGTTCATACCAAAGGCTTCTGTACCAAGTAATGAGTCATTTTCACTAATTACATTTTCCACCTGCAGATCTTAAAGGGAATGTGTCACCAGGAAATGACCTATAGTGTAATTCAAGTCTCTATATTTTTAAAGAATTTTTGGTGGTTTTTTTTTAAAAAAGAAAGAAAATTCCACGTCACAATCTATATAAGTAAAAAATCTGACCACTAAGCCTCATATCAGACATATACTCCGGTTCTTTAGAGATCACTACACAGAAGTCATTTTATTATCATTACAGGTAGGATCAGAGGATGCAAAATCTGGATCAGTCCCCCTACTATAATGTATCATTTATAGTAGTGGTCTCCTACTTAGAGACAAGACCCTGGTGCGACTGCAGCCTCTGCACCCCTCAGGTTAGACCCATGGATAGGATTATAGTAACAGGTAACACAGATAACTCGGGATCAGGTCATTCACAATAGTTGAGGGTGACAGCACACTTCCTTCTCTTTCCTGCACAGTGAGCTCTGTGCCACCTCCATCTTCTTCTGAAACGTCGTCTTCATGCATCTTCTTCCGGGCAGAGCCGACTGCCCGCAGCCACAAGAAAAATAGCCGCTTACTTACTGTGTAAGTGGCAATTTTACTTGTGGCTGCGGGCACACGCAGTTGGCTTTGCCCGAAGCCTACAAGTTTCACCGCCTGCGCCATAAGAAGATGCATGAATACAACACTCCAGAAGAAGATTGAGTCGGCGTTGGAGAGTTCTCCCACAACATTGGAGATGCCCCCAGTGCTGTTTGAGCGCTGAGGCCCGCCTCCAGTGCTGCAAGAGAACTCATTTGCATACTGACAGAAAACGGAATTTTAACCGAATGGCTGGGGCGAAGAAGACATCTAAAGGTAGGAGAAGAATAGCCTTTCTTAAGGCTATTCTGACGTGTCAACGACAAAAAAAAAGTTTTTAATGGTAGAATCCCTTTAAGTAAACAGTCAAACTTAAAGGGATCATGCCTTCATGGACACATTCCCTATCCACAGGACAGGGAATAAATGTCCAACATGCCCCAGTGGGGATGGGACCAAAAGACCCTCTAAGGGAGCCTTCACACTGAGTTTACGCTCCGCTCATTCTGAACGTAAAACTCGTTCAGAATGAGCGGCATAAAAACAGATCCCATTGATTTCTATGGGTGCCGGCATACGCGCGCTACCCATTGAAATCAATAGGCGGCTTTTTTACCTATTGCTTTCAATGTGATACGCGCGTATGCTGGCATCCATAGAAATCAATGGGATCTGTTTTTACGCCGCTCATTCTGAACGAGTTTACCTTCAGAATGAGCGGAGCGTAAACTCCGTGTGAAGGCTCCCTAAGACCTCCTTGTGAATGGAGATTGCAGTACCATAGAAGTAAATGGTGGAAGCTTTAAGGCAATCTGACACTTATCCCTTGTCCTTTAAATAGGGGATGAGTGGCCATTACTGGACAACCCCCTTAACACTTCATATTCCCTTATATACAGCAATGGAAGAGTTAAAGGGAGTTGTCTATTATTGTATAACAAAACCTGTTTTCCCAGCCACAGCGCCACTTGCAACTCAGCTACATTCACTTTACATTAAACTGCACCACAGGAGACTAAGTTTAGTGTTAGCATGGGTCAAGTTATAATTTTTATCAACTTTTTGGGGGAATACGGAAAAAAATAGCAATTCTGACATTATATTTAGCTTTTTTATTTAACTATGGTGCAAAATAAATGATATGATCATTTTATTTAACGGATCAGTCCCACTGCAGCAATAACAAATTTATTTTATTTTTGTTACATTTACTATTTTTAGTTGTGGGGGCTTTTTCTTTGCTGGGTGAGATGTTGGTTTTGTCAGTCCAATTTTGGGGGTATGCACAACTTTTTGATAAGTTTTTATTCAGCTGAGCTCAGTTGACCACTCTGTCTATACCTGATCCAAACTTATTGTACAGTTATGTGAAATGTTGTGAGAGGGTTAAACAAAACGTTTCGTTTTTATCTAAGATGAAAAATCTTCAGAAAAAGGAAAGGAATGAGATGAAAGGTCAGTCGGTGATGTCACTGCTCCCGTCATATCTGCCGACAACTTCTAGGAATTTTTCCTGTACGAGGGAACAGAATTTTATGTAAATTCCATACTACTATATAAATCTACATAAAAATTTGTGAATGTAAATTTCTCCTGCATCCACAAACCTTAAGTATCAGAATGACATAAAAACCTCCAGACAGAAAAAGAGGAACTGGAAAAAAAAGCCTACACAAGGGGTCACAAAGGTCATTAGTTCACATTTTCAGAAATTTTGCCATGTCCTGCATTCTACTGCCTGTCAAATGTTTGGAATAGGCTTAGATGTGCTGATCCTACTATTTTTGGGGATAATGTTTTGGACATGTTCACAAAATTCTTGGGTACATCCAGTGGCGTAACTAGGAATGGTGGGGCCCCGTGGCGAGCTTTTGACATGGGGAACCCCCAACCGACACCAACGACCTCGACTGACCCCCTCCTACGCATTTCTGTGCGTTCTATTATGCCCCATAGTGGCCCCTTAACACAGTATTATGCCCCATAGTGGCTCCTCCACACAGTATTATCCCCTATAGTGGCCCCTGCAAACAGTATTATCCCCATAGTGGCCCCTGCGCACAGTATTATCCCCCATAGTGGCTCCTGCACACAGTATTATCTCCCCTAGTGGCCCCTGCAAACAGTATTATCCCCATAGTGGCCCCTGCACACAGTATTATCTCCCCTAGTGGCCCCTGCAAACAGTATTATCTCCCCTAGTGGCCCCTGAACACAGTATTATCCCCCATAGTGGCCCCTCCATACAGTATTATCCTCCATAGTGGCTCCTGCACACAGTATTATCCGCCATAGTGGCTCCTGCACACAGTATTATAGCCCATAGTGGACACCCATATACAATTATTATACTTTGGGCTCTTTTCAGACCCCAGAGTATAATAATCGGAGACCCGGGGGAATAAAAACATAAAATACTACTGTTACTTACCTGTCCCCCGGCTCCTACGTGGTCTTCTCCGCTGTCTTCTCCGCTGCTGTCCTTGTTCAATGACATCGGACGTCACATGACCCGGGATGCAGGCCGGGTTCATGTGACGTCAGAGACGTCAGAAAGGACGTCAGGAAGGAGGCCTGGCAGGATCGTGGCGAGGTAACATGTTTTTTATGTTTCTTACCTCTCCCGGTCCGCCAATCATTATATTCGGGGTCCGAAAAGACCCCCGAGTGTAATGATAGCAGCGGTAGCGGCTGTCACCGGCCCCTAATGTCCCGAGCCCTGTGGCAGCTGCCTCTGCTGCTATGGCGGTAGTTACGCCACTGGGTACATGTTAACAAGACAGTTGAGAGGTAAGATGTTGTCCGATGTGACATTACATCCAAACACAGTGCCATTGTATGATAAACTCATGTGACTAAGCTACACAAATGCTAGACACTCACTGTTTAAAGGTCATCAGTATAATATAAAGGGGGTCTGACATCTGGCCCATTATTCAGCTGTTCTCAGAAGCTGATCCACAGAGAATGGAGCAGGCAGCAGGTAGTTCTGTTCTCTTCGTAGTGGCCAGACCAGGTTACTGCAGATCAACTGTTGCAATGAGTCAGTTCAGCCACTAAACAGAGAACAGAGCTACCTGTCCGCTTCCTGCTCCATTCTGATCAATGGACCTGTCTGGTGTTAGACTCCCCCTCCGATCTGATATTGCTAAATGGAGTTGTACAAACCTCACAAGATTCATTTGAGCTATTTCAGCACATCCTGGAAATTCTATTTTTCTACTCTGGGGTCCCCTCTGACACTTATACTCACCTTGCCTCACCTCTCCTGGGTGTCTTGCTATGTCCCAGAATCTTCAGTCCTCTTCCAGCCTTCTGAACACTGCCCTCCCAATGCTTTGACCCAGTATCATGTCATTGAAGCATCCCATGTGACCACTAAAGCCTAATCACAGGCCTCAACAATGAGCCTGGGGCACATTATGTCAGCCAGAACCTGAAGAGGATGTAGGGGGAGCACTGGACAGCCAAGAGAGATGAGGTAAGGTAAATATAAGTGTTTGTTAATTTTACTCACCTCCCCTTGGCCTATACTTATTATACATTGGGGTAACATATTCTTAGGTTAAGTCAATTCTTTAGGCAGGAAAACGCCTTTAAGGCCGGGGCCCCACGGAGACACTGTGGGAAAAATCACAGCGTTGTACAGTGCTAGCAAAGTGGATGGGATTCATGCGAATCCCATCCCCACTTTGCGGAAAAGATCGCAGCATGTCAATTATATCTACGGAAACGCTGGCGGCTTTCCCATAGATATAATGTTAAGAGAAAGTCCGCAGAGGAAAACTCTGTAAACTTTCTCTTAAAAGCGCTGCGGAAAGAACCACAATGCGTTTACGCAGCAGTTCTCCCGCAGCGCTTTAGTGCTGCAAATACAGCCCGTGGGGCCTTAGCCTAACTGGTATTGCTTGGACATCTCCTCAGAACAGAAAGGTTCCTAATGATGATCAGCCATTATGGCCAGGTGGGACAGTCAATCCCTTCAGTGGCAGACCACACAGCTGGCCAAAACCCCATTCTCTGCTGATGAAGTACAACTACTCTGAGGCAGTGTTGTATACAGATGGATATCACTGGTTTGACCGATAACTGAGTCATATTTCTAGCATCTAACCTACACTCTGTTCACACAACAAAGCCTAGTGTTGGCCGGATTGATGCAGGAACCATTTGTTTCACAGACCCTATTGTCTTAATGGGTCTGTTAAAACTAGTCTTATCTGTGAAAAATGAATGACAGAGAGCACACGGCTGAAGAGGTCACTTGTATAAATAAGCTCTTACAGGTTAGTCAGGAGCCACATATAATCCTCTCGTACAATGGGTTGCTATTTCTGGAAGCCTGTATTATGTCTATCGAAGGGGAAGATGCAGGGAATTAGAATTCCTCAATTTTCTTTACTTTAAAAAAGGCCTTTCACCACTCTGACCAGCATTTAACTCTTTGCATCCTTTGGATGAACAGTTGGAGTTTTTTTCTTTAGCCCCCACCATACCTGAGCCATCAGTGCTGTTAGTTTCAGCACCCAATATGAAAATTAGGCTTCCTTCCACCCACATAACAGTAGGGAACCTAATTCACGTATTATGCATTGAAAATAACATCACCGAGTGCTCAGGAATGGTAGGGAATAGAGAAAACATTCCAACTGTGCTGGAATCAATGTAACAACAGCTAATATTTGGAGCTGGTGAATGGTTCTCTTTAAAGGGATTGACCCCGGAATTAGTTTGTATCATCTATCCAGAGTAAAAGTGATAAGTGTCTGTTCACTGGGGGTCCCGCCGATCATAAGATTATTAGTCCCGCGTCCTCTGTTTGAATGGAGTGGCAGTCAAGCATTGTTCTATGGGATTGACGGAGAAATCTGAGTACAGTGGTTGTCTATATGTGACCCCTTCCTAAATTTTACAGCCTATCAATGAAACCAAAAGGTCTTCCAAATAATTTTGACCACACTATCAATAAACCAGTTGCAACCAGTGTCACAATGTATTTTAAATAGTTCTAGCCAAAATCCCTTCCAAGGAGAGTTAGTTCCATTGCCCACCTAGTTTCATTACTTACCTCCTTCACCCTCTTCCTCTAGCAAGCAGTTTCATGGAAGCCGGCATCCAGTAGCTACTTGCCCATTACATCATTATCCTACGTCATCTTCTGGAGAAGTTCATGTGGCAATCTATGGCTATGTACATATATTGCAATCGTTTTCTTAGTCAAAACATGTCGATAAAAAAAAAATACTATGAACATACCCAACAATGGCAAAAGTCCACTGACGTGAATTTAATAACCGTAATTGCAGAATAAGAAAGAGTCATCCTTAAATACCAATTGACAAATGACATGTGGTTTCATACTGTGGTTATAAGTTTATTACAACATTCATTCGAGACATTACATCTAAGAAAAGGGAAACCCATAAACTTGTAATAATACAAGTGTCATGTACAAATGGTAACTGCATCAGAAATTATTATTTACAATAAATTATTTAGCAATACATTGTTAATAATAATATTTGTATATATTTTTTCAAACTATCCATTACCTTACTGTTTTCTGTAGTTTGTTTTGTTGAATAGACTGAGACAGGAGGAGCAGAGCAATCTCATTTTTTTTTTTTTTATGTAGCTTGTGAGCCCTATATAGGGATCACAATTTACTTTTTTTTTCTCCTATCAGTATGTCTTCATAGAATGGGAGGAAATCCAAGCAAACACGGGGAGAAAATACAAACTCCTTGCAGATGTTGTTCCTGGCAGGATTCAAACCCAGGACTCAAGCGCTGCAAGGCTAACCACTGAGCCACCATGTTGCCCCTGAGATCAATCTCATTATTGTCAGAGGGGGGGCAAGTTAATGGTATTCCTGTTTTCATGTTGGGGTATGGCGACAACACTATGCACTAGATCAGGCACTGTATGTTTCACCCCTGTCACTACCTGATTTCTGGAGGAACGTCTAAACTCCATTTTTTTTTGTGGAGACTGTAATATCTATCGAATAATGTGTGTGTGTGTGTGTGTGTGTGTGTATATATATATATATATATATATATATATATATATATATATATCTTCACCCCATTCATTTAAGATATACTGTACATACACTTCAGCGCTGACTATGCATGCTTAATATGCAATGGAATTGTGTTCTTCCACAAAGGGGAGACACGAGTCAGCACTCAGTTGGCCCACACCTCTCTAAAATTAAGGACTTATTCCTGGTTCTGGTCAAAGACTCCCTTAAGAGATCAGCCTAGCCCCGCACATGGATAGTTTACGGTCACCTGAATCAAACAATGTGAATTGGTGGCTCCATTGCTTGGATTTTGCCTTTTTTGTCAATATGCAAATAGACTCTGTGCTCCAACTCAGTAAGTGCCAATGCCCCCATTGCCCCAAAGAACTAATTTGCATGTTGCCAAAAAGGGCGATATCTCAGATACAGAGGCAGCGATTCACATCTTCTTCCGACACTGGGGGTCAAACTTCTAGGCCTAGGGCAGAGCCGACTGTGCATGCCCGTGGCCACAAGAAAAATGGCCACTAACACAGTAAGTAAGCGACCATTTTCTTGTGGCCTGTGGGCATGCGCAGTCGGCGAGGCCCGAAGCCTAGAAGTTTGACCCCAGTGTCGGAAGAAGATGCGTGAAGAGGCCGTTCCTGAAGAAGATGAAGGCGGTGCTGGAGAGTTCTCTCGCAGCATTAGGGATGCCTCCAGTGCTGTTTGAGTGCTGGGCCCGTCCCCAGTGCTGCAAGAGAACTCATTTGCATACCGACGAAAACCGGGATTTCTACGGAACGGGGGCGCGGAGAAGACATCTAAAGGTAGGAGAAGAATAGCCTTTCTTAAGGCTATTCCTATGTGTCAATGACAAAAAAATCGATTTTAATGGTAGAATCCCTATAAAGGGGTTGTCTGGGATAAAGGTTTTTTTTAGATAAGGCCGCAAAAGGTGAAAAAAAAACCACTCACCTGTCACTCCAGTGTCTTCTTCCGACGGAAGTACCTGCCACACATGGCCGCTGAGGAAAGGACACAAGACGTCACAGGTGGGCATTTCTTTTTTCTCTGGACTGTCCCCTGGAATATTTCTGACCTTCCTATTACTCCCAGGGTGAGGATCGGTGATGAATGTGGTTTGAGGAAAATCCATGGAAGTAACTGAACTGAAAGCGTGAAAAGAAAACTTTATAGTTGAGATATTTCATTTCAAAGTCATAGTAAATCTATTCTGTCACTTTTGGCGGCAGCAGATTTTCATTTTATAAAGGAGTTGTCCAGGAATTGTAGCAAACTCAGGTGGGTGTAGAACATGAATGTTCAGTGTAAGCGTTTATTATGTTTCTGCACCTTCCCTGGATGGCAGTGACCGCCTTGTTGGCAAACAAAAAGTAGAAATATTAAATAAATTGTCATTAACAAAAATGGAAAATATTGTGTCTTACCCTATGGATATCACATAGAGTACATATCTCATACCTATGACCATTGTATTGTGGGGAATATATGAGGCAGGTTCTTTTTTTCCTTCCCCTTTCAGGTTGATACTGCGACACCATAAATGAGAGTGTTCAATTTTTGCATTGTAATAGGGGAAGTGAGATGACACAATTCCTTTTCAATTCACACGTATGTCACATGTCAGGTAGACGGCGGTAACAAAAGATAAAACTTTAGGACAGGAAGTTGGGGAATTACTCAGCGTTCTTCATTTCAGATAGTTTTTATGAAACTATAAATCCCCTTAAACTTTTTTCTCACCTTGACGTAATAGTCCTCACTCAAGAAGATGGCTGAGGTATCACCATGGTGCCTGCCTCATCTCTGCACAGCCATTCTCCCTGTTCTTAATCCTAGTTAAAGGGATACGACACGGATTTGTTTTACTCATTATATTGTCTGAGAGACCATCCCTCAAAATAATAGTGGTCTACTCACAGTTCAGCTTCTTCATTAAGTCGCATTATCATGGTGTGACTTCTTTTTTCTACCATGGGCTGCTGTGCAAACAGGAATTCTCTTTCTTTTTCTTGAGAGCTACCATATGACCTCAGATCTATCAAAGTCTTGCATCCTGTGCTTCTGCCCTATCTCATCTGTCAAAGTGCTTCCATGTTTCACTTCTGCTTCTCATATAACATGTTCCCTAAAGCTCCTCTCTCTCATTTACGATTTACAGTTTACCCCCTGTCACAGTCAGGTCACTATGCATCCATTACCTTCCTCAGAGACATCATCAACAGTTAGCGCAAATTCCAGGAGACAGACATAGGTACAGGTATTAGACATCGTACAGGTACTACATATGGGTACAGGTACTAACTTTAGATACATATGCTGTCATAGACACATCATGTTATCTCGCTTAGTCAAAGACGGAGAGCCATTCGTGACTAATTTTTATATTACCCCATTCATGTGAATAGGAGTTGAGCTGCAGTAACCCCGCATGGCCATTGCAGTTCAAACTGAATATCACAGACCAGAGAACCCCTTTAAAGGGAGTGTGTCACCAGAATCCAGCATAGCCACCCAGGCCGCAGATAGAACAAACAATCAAACAGTGTATTCCCCTTGTGAAATATTGCCATTTTGGCCAATATGCAAATTAGCTGTTTAGAACAATGGCAAGGCCCTCATTGATTCAAAGAGTTTCTTTACACATTGACAAAAACAGCCATATCTCAGTAATGGAGGCAGCAATTCACATTGGATTCACGTGACAATAACCTATCTATCTGCGGACTGGGTTTTGTCACTAATAAAATTTTAATGTATTTTCTAAGTTTCATTTCACCTATCACTTCAAGCACTACGCAAGAAAAAAATGTGGCTATTTATTGCAATTTTTCTAATTTTAGAAAGGAATCTAGAAAACAGTTCCTTACAAACTTTCCTCACCTTTACAGAGAACTAAAAAAGCAACAAAATGACATCTGATGTGCTATTGAAAACCGGAACTATCAGCCTAAGCATCATGTGAAACCAACCTGAGCACTTGACTTGTTATTCCTCCTGGGAATGTATGACTTATAAATGTCAACTGGATCTTACCATTAGATTGTCTATAAATAGCACTGACTGTATAGATTTTGGAGATGCCTCCAATGACAAGGGGAGAGGTAACCCAATTTTTTAAAACATTTCCTATATGCCAAGAATATGCCATCACTTCCTGTTTGGTTAGGGTTCAACTCCTGATGCCCCATGATTATTAAGACGATGGTGCCACAGTGCTGGTTAGGCAGATTCTTCACTTGGACAGAGCTGTTTACCAGTTCCCTGCACATCGTGTGGATGGTAGTAATGGTCAGGCCTCAATAGATTGCAAAATTTGTTAAATTCACTGGGAAAATGAATTTTGAATCGAACTTGCCTGGTCTAAACCGGCAGCTTAGGATGATGAAGGGGTTCTTTTTGATATGTATTATTCATGGTGGCCTAGAATAGTTACAGGCTTATCTCTATTTTACCTGGAGGTCTAGGTTGGTTTTGGTGTAGGATGGCAAATGGCATAATTGTGGAGGTCTAGGGCAGGAAAGTGTTCCTATAGCTTAATTTTATTTCATCTAAATAGATCTAAAATTCACTGCTTCCCTGCTCGCAAAGAGGGTAATATGGTGTTTCCACTGTTTGCCCATGCCCATAGAACACAAATGAAGTTACATCACAATTTTACCAAAATTTACACATCAGTAAAGTCATTGTACTACTCAATCCTAGATGGTCCCAAGCAGAAGTACTCATTCAGAACATAAGCAACAGGAAATCTGTTATGTTTATATAGGGCCATTCTGGTGCTTATTAAAGTGTACCTCCAATTGTAGAACTGAATAGTACAAACATATATATGAGACTTTGTAATATATCTTATTATAGAAAAATGCTTCTTTCTCCATTTAACATGCGGCTTTTCACCATTACTGCTCACTCAAGCAATCTAAGAAATGGAGAAAGAAGCATTTTTTCTGATAAAATATACTACAAAATTTCTTATATTGACGTGTTCTGTTTATTTATGAAAACATGTTTTATAGTTGAAGGTAGCCTTAAATTTCCAGACTACCTTTTGACCATATATACACGTCCAGGCGGTCCACTCTTAATCCTGAAAGGATGTACCCAAAATCATGCAGCTTCAAAAGTGGGGACCCACCTGTTACTACAGCCAGAGTTGCTGGAGCGAAGGCAGCGATGGTTTATTACTATCCCGGACCCCACCTTCCCCATCACTGTGTACATGCTATGAAACGGCTCCATTTCTAGTCCCATGGTCACATGACCACTATGGTCTGAGATCTCTATGAGCTGCTGGGTCTTAAAGGACGTAGATTATCGCTGCCGTATTGTGTAGGAGGTTGCATCCTCCTGTACTTGGGATTAATGTATCAGCCCAGTTACAGGAGAAATCAGAAAAAAAAAGTGAATATCCCCCACCCCCAAAGATCTATTACGCAAATACCACGCTCTCGTCACAGGTTCTAGCCCCACCCCTGGCGACACATTAATAAGTGTCACCTACATGCAAAATGACCATGAAGGAGAGGGAAAATTATTATTACTTTTTTTTTTTGGAGCACTTTACTTTATTAAAGAAATAAATAAAATAAAAATAATCCCTGAGAAATGTGAAAAACAGACGTTTCACATCTTTTTATTTACATTTTCTCCAATATTAAAATAGATAAAACATGGAAAAATAAAAACAACATAAAACTAAAGCCCTATTGATCACCAAATAAAAAGATGCAAAAATTATTTAAATAACCCAAAAAGATAAAAAAAAGTCATAGCCCTCAAACCTGGATGTACAAAAAAAAAATATATATATATACATCTGGTCCTGAACTGGTTAAAATAATCCTATTCATTGGGCATCAATCAAATGTTGTAGAACATGGATAAACCCTTTAAATAAAAAGTCCCATGTTCAATGGGATGCTCTGAAATGAAAGAATTTGTACATTTTTACTACAAAATGTGCAGTTCTGTGGAAGCTCAGAGTGCAGAAGGTCAGCGGTGCTCAGTTTCTCTTCCCTCTCGGTGATCCTTGTCATCTAGCTTCTGTTGTTCTCTGTTTTGCTTTCCTAACACAATGGAGTATCATGCAGTGACTTTCTCGCTTCTTCTTTGGGACACAGATGTCATCTTTGTGACGTCATGATACTCCAGGTTATTCATACATGGGACAGAACACCTTATCACAATATGATTTAAAACTTTATCCACAGGACAAATGTGGCTCACGCACAGCTAGGATTCTAGGGACCAAATACGTAAATTCAGGGTAACTTTTTGAAAATATGAAGATTTTTCTTGATGTTAAAGAGGTTTTCCAACCCCAATTTGAATTATTGTACTGATGACCTATCCACACCAGCTGACACCCTGACCCCACAAAGATCAGCTGTTCTAGAAGTCTCTGAGTGCCAGAAGCTGATAGTGGATGGGCGATGTGTGCTCCTATACAAGTAATAGGATTGGGGCTGCAGTACACTGTAGCCACTGATATGCAATGATAGGTGATTCCTCAGGCAAGCCCGACAGGAGTGGAGGGGTAGGGAGTAAGCGCGCACACCAAAGTATGATCTTGAACAGTTTATTAAACACGACGCATTTCGGGCATCTGCCCTTTCGCAAGTGTGATACAAACTGTATAGTGGTGAATACCAGTATGCTGCTTCGCTTCTGCTAGCCCTGCCCACTTTTGTGTTGACTCTACCCACTCGTTAATTTTTCATGTGCCCGCACACAGTATAATCCTCCTACAGTCACCCGTAAATTATATGTCCCCCCTCTATCTCTCCCCCAGTTTCATATACACCCTTCATCTGCCCCCAGTTTCATGTCCCCCCTCCATCTCTGCCCCTAGTTTCATGTCCCCACATCTCTGCCCCCAGTTTCATGTCACCTCCATCTCTGCCCCCAGATTCATGTCCCCCCATCTCTGCCCCCAGATTCATGACTCCCTCCATCTCTGCCCCCAGATTCATGTCCCTCCATCTCTGCCCCCAGATTCATGTCCCCCATCTCTGCCCCCAGATTCATGTCCCCCATCTCTGCCCCCAGATTCATGTCCCCCCATCTCTGCCCCCAGATTCATGTCCCCTCCATCTCTGCCCCCAGATTCATGTCCCTCCATTTCTGCCCCCAGGTTCATGTCCCTCCATCTCTCCCCCCAGATTCATGTCCCCCATCTCTGCCCCCAGATTCATGTCCCTCCATTTCTGCCCCCAGGTTCATGTCCCTCCATCTCTCCCCCCAGATTCATGTCTCCCATCTCTGCCCCCAGATTCATGTCCCCCCATCTCTGCCCCCAGATTCATGTCCCCTCCATCTCTGCCCCCAGATTCATGTCCCCTCCATTTCTGCCCCAAGATTCATGTCCCTCCATTTCTGCCCCCAGGTTCATGTCCCTCCATCGCTGCCCCCAGATTCATGTCCCCCATCTCTGCCCCCAGATACATGTCCCCACATCTCTGCCCCAAGATTCATGTCCCTCCATCTCTGCCCCCAGATTCATGTCCCCCCATCTCTGCCCCCAGATTCATGACTCCCTCCATCTCTGCCCCCAGATTCATGTCCCTCCATCTCTGCCCCCAGATTCATGTCCCCCATCTCTGCCCCCAGATTCATGTCCCCCATCTCTGCCCCCAGATTCATGTCCCCCCATCTCTGCCCCCAGATTCATGTCCCCTCCATCTCTGCCCCCAGATTCATGTCCCTCCATTTCTGCCCCCAGGTTCATGTCCCTCCATCTCTCCCCCCAGATTCATGTCCCCCATCTCTGCCCCCAGATTCATGTCCCTCCATTTCTGCCCCCAGGTTCATGTCCCTCCATCTCTCCCCCCAGATTCATGTCTCCCATCTCTGCCCCCAGATTCATGTCCCCCCATCTCTGCCCCCAGATTCATGTCCCCTCCATCTCTGCCCCCAGATTCATGTCCCCTCCATTTCTGCCCCAAGATTCATGTCCCTCCATTTCTGCCCCCAGGTTCATGTCCCTCCATCGCTGCCCCCAGATTCATGTCCCCCATCTCTGCCCCCAGATACATGTCCCCACATCTCTGCCCCAAGATTCATGTCCCTCCATCTCTGCCCCCAGATTCATGTCCCTCCATCTCTGCCCCCAGATTCATGTCCCTCCATCCCTGCCCCCAGATTCATGTCCCCCCATCTCTGCCCCCAGATTCATGTCCCCCATCTCTGCCCCCAGATTCATGTCCCCCATCTCTGCCCCCAGATTCATGTCTCCACATCTCTGCCCCCAGATTTATGTCCCCAAATCTCTGCCCCCAGTGTCATGCCATCCTCTCCATCTCTGCCCCCAGTGTCATGCCGTCCTCTCCATCTCTTTTTTTTATTAATTCAAAGTTTATTGAGATTTTCAGTCACAAGAATATACATGGAATACAGAACATAAACAAGAAAGTGAAAAAACACAAGGAGATTGCGACCCCCCATCTGAAATGTTACTCCATGGTCAACTACCTATATAAGTATCAACATGCGTCCTAGACTAGAAGACCATTATAACTCTCATATAGATAACAGGAATAGGGTCTCAAATAAGTCAAGAAAGGAAGGAATAGGGAACGAAATAAAAAAGGGATCAATGATAAATGGAAAGATCAAATTGAACAGAATGTATAACCGGTGTGTGTGGGAATAGATGTGTTTAAGTCAGCAGTTACTGTGCAGGAAGTTGAGTCCCAGCAGCATGGCTTTTATATCTGATCCATGGACCCCAAATCTTGATATGTCGATCATGCGTCCTGGATGACCAGCGAGCAACTCTTCCAAACGTGAGATTTCATGTACTGTCTTTTCCCACATATCAATTGGCGGAGGAATAGTCTGCAGCCAGAATCTGGGTATCAGCAGTTTTGCAGCTGTCAATAGGAATGTCACCAAACGGTCACTCTTGGGTGAGTATGTTCCTGAAGAGAGGGAGAGAAAGAGGGTCTTCGGAGTCAGATGAATAGGTGAGCCTCTAATCTTTTCAATTCTTTCAGTAACTGCGGTCCAGAATGGTTTTATTCTAGGACAGGTCCACCATAAGTGGGTGTAGGTACCTTCGGCAGAGGAGCATCTCCAGCACACAGAAGTCGATGCCAGTCCTCTCTGGGCCAACCAGACTGGGGTTTTATACCACCTGGAGATGAGCTTGAAGGCATTCTCTTTTATTCGGACACAAGTAGAGAAACCCTGTGATACATTCAGTGCCTCCTCAACTTCCGAGTCCGACAAGGTGATCTTCAGTACTTGTTCCCAACTGGAAATATAAGCTGGCTTGTATGGAGTGCGTGGTGATATACATCCTCTCCATCTCTACCCCCAGTGTCATGCCGTCCTCTCCTTCATCTGCCCCCAGTTTCACGTTCCACCCCCACATTACACTTACCTTCTCCTCCGCTCCCTCGCCGCTCTCTGTGCGCCTCTCTCTCTCTCGCTGACACAGTTGTAGACGCGATGTGACGTCATCACATCGCGTCTACAAGCCAGTAGCCGGCGGAAGTGGTGAAGGAAGGAGCTGACCTGTGTCAGCTCCTTGCTTCAGCCACGTATGTGTTCAACTCAGATCTGCGTCCTCTGGACGCAGATCTGAGTTGAAATCGGGACATACCTCCCTCCACCAGGACCGTGTGACATATCACCCAAATCGTGAATGTCCCGCGGAAATCGGGACGGTTGGGAGGTATGTGTATGCGAGTGTAAATCACGAAAAATGCGATGGGACAGATGGCCCCATCCTGTCATGACCCTTTTCAAGAAGTAAAAATGCCATTTGTGATGTCAGCAAAAACATTTAAAACTCACTAGCCCCTGACTTCAATGGGTTCCCTTTTCTGCTAGCAGAAAATCCATTGACATCATTGGGAGGCTTTTTTGTTCATCACCGAATCTTTTTTTTTTTTAATGTAGATTGTGAGCCCCACATAAGGCTCACAATGTACATTTTTTCCCTATCAGTATGTCTTTTATGGGATGGAAATTCATGCAAACACGGGGAGAACATACAAACTCCTTGCAGATGGTTTTTTGCCCTTGGCGGGATTTGAACCAAGGACTCCAGCGCTGCAGTGCTAACCATTGAGCCACCGTGTGGCCCCTTTAATCATGGAATCTGACACGGATTCCACACCAAATTCAGCACCATTTTCCTCTGTGTGAATCACCCTAAAGAGCTTTTCATGTCCTTGGGAACACATGGTTTTATATACTCCTAGAAAGCTGACAGTGCACTGAATTACTCCAAAGAGACAAAGGGAGACATAGTATGGTTCAGGTGACCCTACCCCATCTCTCTGGGTTGATATTCTGAGTTCTGGTGACAAACTTCCTTTAATACAGTTACTCGAGTATATATGGTATGTCTTGGAATATGGTGATGAAAAGCCAAAAAAAAAAGAGGTTTAACTAGTTGTTAAAGGGGCTGCCCAGATGTTTTGTGGAAGAAATCAGACATTTTTTTCTAATTCTGGACAATCCCTTTAAGCTATTATGATATCAAAGGTTATGTTGGATTTTGTGGGTTGTTGTTTATCTGCAAAACAGTTGCATAAGAGGTTGATGGTGATGATGAAAGTACCACACCTCTGGAAAACCACTACGCCATTCACAGGTTATTACCTACATACCATATTTATCAAAGTGACAGCTTGTTTCCAGGTCTACACACTCTGCAAAGAAGGTATACTGTACGGCTGGAATGATGACGACATCGGCGTGTATACAATGCAGGTGTAATTCCTTGGCTGTGATTTCCCAGGCTTGGATGTATTGATGTTTCCTACAGTGTTCCCTATTTCCTGTTTGCAATACATAAAACAATGTAAAACAATTATGGTTAATGGGTTTAGACACAGGACATCTCTGGGATAGACAGCTCTGGATGACTGCCAGACATGAGATAATTGGTGCCCTTGAAACTACTAAAAGGGCACCAGAAGCACTGAGAGTCTCCCTTGTACAGTATATAGTTTCCATATACATCCATAGCTGCTGACTACTGTTCTGCCCAACATCCCATACATTTCTCAAAGGGGAGAGGAGAATTATATACTGCCAGACAGGTTGCAGCTTACCTCAGTTAGGAACCAAAATATTAGGCATGTTGTAATCTAATATACCCAATCCTTCTGACATTTGCCACCTGAATACACATGAGAGTGATGATATTCCGCAAACCCTGTTTAAGCCTCTCACCTCTGCCAGGTCAGTCTTCTCTGCGCCAAGCTGACGAGATGCAATAACATCGAAACAACTGTCCTTGGCTGAGAGACTACCTGGTAAAATCCCAACATCATTGCAAACAAGGGCCTCTGAGAAGGTCGGGCATGATGTTAAAGGGGCGCCACCTATTGGGCTGCATGACTGAGGCTCTGTCTTCCTAATTACGTCATGGAAGATAGACTTGCACATCCTCAGTGAGCGCCCTCTATTGGTGTGCATGACTGAGGCACTGACTTCCTAATTACATCATGGAAGTCAGATTTGCATATTCTTCCCATGTTCCCTTGCACAGTGGAGCGCTAATGGCTTAATAAGACTCCACACACCTAAATGGAGTGATGATATCCCCCAACCCTATAATATCTGTAGCCAACTTAAATGAAGTCTGTCATCAGAACCCAACATATCTAGCCAGATAGATAGGTTAAGAGTACCTGAATCAAACAGTGTTTTCCCCTTGTTAATTGCTGCCTCCTTTGCCTTTCTTGTCAATATGCAAACGAGCTCTTTGGAGCAATGAAGTTCTACCCTTTAGATGCTCAGGCCTTGTACAAGGATTTTGCAGAGCCAAACTGTGCCATTAGCTGTCAATCACAGTAAAGAAAATAGAGATGTCCAGGAACAAGGACTAACCTAATCTTCCCAGCCACTGCTGCTAGATTGCAGAGGTGGTCTGAAACCTAGGCAATGAGCTGTACAACACTGACATATTCAGCAGTATTTGAGAAGCAGAGCAATATAAATAAAGCAGCGTATTGTGTAAAACGCGTCAGTTAGCTTATGCTACAAGTATAAATAGGATCCTGGAGATGGGAATACCCCTTTAATGTGGATATTAATTGAGTAGAATACAATGGCATTAATTGAGTACTAAGGCAGTATTAATTGGTAAGGTATTACAACTGCATTCCTCCTAATGAGTGATGTCACCCATATCTGATGTCACTTTTGACTCCAATTATATGTCATTATTAGTAATTGATTTATGTCTGGATTTGTGTAAATAGTGACATCAGTCACCTGACTTCACCTGTTTTTTTGAAAATTGAGGTTATCATAGCTACGAGAATAACCGTTCTAGATGCCAAGGACACGAGGAGATCCTTCATTCATTAATATTCAATTAGTCACCACTTGCAAAACTCTAAATCTAACATATAATCTCTCCATTACTTTGTATAGTGATCCTTAAACTAGTTCCAGTGGGCAGTTGTACTATATGGGCACTCAGAGGCAACCATGCCGGTGTTACGGGACCCTTCAAGACACTCCTTGTTGGCCACATCCACTTTCATACTGGATGGAGAAAGCTTATACAGGACTCTCCTTTCCAAAACAACTGTAATTGAAATTGCCCCAAAGGTAAAGAAAAAGGAATGTAAATAGGGGAACCATAATGAGGATCTATTTTGATCATTGCTACATTTTTTTAGGTACATGTAGGACTTGCCAACATTCTGAAGTACGTGTTCATGAGAATGGTATGCTCAGGGAATGGCGAAAATCATATAGCAGGGCCACCCATGGCCTCTTTTGGGACATACCAAGCCCTTTCTTGAAATATACCTATATCATCTGTAATCTGATTCACATGTTCAGTCTGTAGCTGCATGTCAGCCATCTCCAGAGTAATCTTGCGCATGGGCCTTTTGTTTCATGGCTGGCGCAGGGGCAGCATTTTTCATTTTTCGAGTGAAATAAAAGGTACATGTCCAAGGTCGTAGACAGCTATGATGCAGCTATAGGCTAAAGAAGGGATTTAAAGGATGACCGCTATATGACTTGTATCTGAGCCAAAGCATTCATAGAGAATAGCAACACTGTCACCAGAACCGAGCATATCAGCCCAGCTCAGTAGATAGATAGGTTAGAGTCACCAAGATCAAACAGCGTTGTCCCCTTCAGTGACCCAGTGTCTCCATTGATAAGATATTGCTATTTTTCAATATGCAAATGAGCTATTTGGAGCAACAAGGGAGTTACAGCTTATCTCTTTGAAGCCTTCGTTGCTCCAAAGACATCAGTCGCTTTTGGACAATAACAGAGATATCTCGACAACTGATTCACAAGGGGAAAACACTATCTGGTTCAGATGGATTTTACCTATCTATCTGCAGGGCTGGTTTAGTATGTTGGGTTCTGGTGACCCTAACCTATCTCTCTGTAGGGCTGGTTGGACATGTTGGGTTCTGGTGGTACACTCCCTTTAAGTAGTAAGTTAGAGAATTTCGGATCTTCAGTCGACCCCAGGCATATTTCTAAAAACAGCATTTTTGTTTTGGGGGCATGTAAGGTAATTTTGTGTATTTTTTTTCCTATTAATGGCCCCTAAATAGGATCCATTTTGTACCTTATAGGAACAGGTATCCTACAGTAAAGGCTACAGTCCACTGCTGTTAGGGCGGGACGTATACAGTTCACTCTCCTTACATACTTCACTGTGGTCATACTCGGTTTAATAGACTCAAAGAGGGAAGTTAAAGCGATACTGTAGTACATAATAACCCTGTACACCGTGGAAAATCACACAGGTTCAGGAGGAAATCCGCTATCATTTGGTTTGGACATTTTATTTACCACTGACCAGTTTTATTGCAGGAATTCTGCGAAAAGCACCTTGGAATGTCAGCCATGTGTGGGTGGCCGCTATATGACTTGTATCTGAGCCAAACCATTCATACAGAATATCAGCACTCAATAACTATACACGGGGAATGTGGAAATTTACACACAGGGCGAGCGGCTATGCTTAGAAAGAAAACATTTAATACAAGCAGCATTAACATGGGATATCCTGTAATCTCCTCGCATCAATCTTTTGCGCAGTCCTTAGATAAGCATTTTAGTCCTATAAATTTGGTTGATTTTGGTGATATTTTACTACAATAAAGCTATGTTCACACACAGTGTTCATTTCTCAATGCTGTGATGCATCTGTTTGTCCATTTTTGTGCGTCATCCGTTCTGTATTTTAATGGACTAGCAAATAATTGCTAAATTTCTTTGTTTTTGTTTTTTTTTAAATCTAACCCATTGATTGGCTTGTAATGGCCATCACGTAGATGCAAATCCATTTTGACGGTCACTAAAAATGGCGGCTTTGACTTCAATAATCACCATGTGACCATCAAGACGGACAAATATAGAACATATTCTTGTTCTGTCCATCAAAAAAAAAAAAAAGTGAACACACTCATTTATTTTCATTGTTTTTTAAATGGCCATGTGAATAAGGTCATATAGATAGATAATGAGATAGATAACAGACATATACAGAGATACATTGATACATACAGTAGCTGCATTAATAGATATAGACACATCTCCGATCTCTAGTGAGCTCTGCTATGGACCTCCTCCAGTTTGTTTATTGGACGGGCATTGGTGTGGATGATGTGATCATCCATCTTCTTCACAGAGCTCTCTCTCACCTGGAGAAACCAGGGAACACTGTGAGAATAGGGCCCGTGCACACGGAGTTAACGTGAGCGCATTTTAGCATAATACACGTGTATAGAATACACGTATAAAAATAACACTCCCATTGACTTCAGTGAAATTTTTTACACATGGAAAAAACGAGTCAAAATACACGTCGCATTTTTTGATGCGTATTTTGCCGTGTTTTTTTACATGTGTAAAAAAATTCATTAAAGTCAATGGGAGTGTTATTTTTACACGTGTATTTTATACACGTGTATTTTGCTAAAATGCACTCGTGTGCACGGGCCCTAATGTTCCTTGATTTCTCCAGTGCCTTTAACACCATTCAGCCAGGGCTACTGAGGGACAAGCTGGACCTTGTTGGAGTGGACCATCACCTGTCCAACTGGATCCTAGACTACCTGACAAACCGCCCTCAGTATGTGAGAGCCCGGGACTGTGTGTCTGACACTGTGATCTGTAGTACGGGGGCACCACAAGGTTCAGTTTTTGCCCCCTTACTCTTCACACTGTACACTGCTGACTTTAGACAACAGGGAGTATAGAGACTTAAACCGGGATTTTGTGAAAAAGTGCCAGCAGAACCAACTCAGGATTAATGCTGGGAAGACCAAGGAGATGGTGTTGGACTTTAGTAAGCAGAGGAGTACTCTGAATCTGGTGGCCATCCAGGGGACGGGCATTGAGATAGTGAAGACCTATAAGTACCTGGGCGTGCTCCTCAACAATAAACTGGACTGGACTGATCACCTGGATGTGCTGCAAAGAAAGGTCCACAGCAAACTCTACCTGGTCAGGAGGTTGATCACCTTTGGAGTCCAGGGGCCACTTCTTAGGGCCTTTTTCAACTCTGTGGTAGCATCAGCCATATTCTTCAGAGTGGCCAGCTGGGGGAGTAGTATACCAGCCAGGGACAGAAATAGACTTGACAGGCTGGTTAGAAGGGCCAGCTCTGTCCTGAGGAGCCTCCTGGACCCAGTACAGGTGGTGGATGACAGAAGGATACTGTCAGTGGTGAGCTCCATGCTGATGAACAACAATCATCCCATGTATAAGACAGTGAAAGCACTGGGCAGTACTGACAGTGACCGACTGCTTCACCCCTAGTGTGAGAAGGAGCACTATCGCAAGTCCTTCCTTCCAACCGCAGTCAGGCTATATAATCTACATCAGGCTAATCGGAGATCACTCTCTACAGAGAACTAAATGATCCTGAAGTCTTTCCTTTCTTTTTAGCTTCTATGATTCCTAGTATCTTTTCTATCTGTTATTCTGAGCGTGTATGTGTTCTTTCCTGTAATATATTACTGAATTATCCATGCTGCTGTAACACACTGAATTTCCCTGTGGTGGGACTATTAAAGGATTATATTATCTTAAATAGATGGATAGATAGATAAATAAATACATACATAGATAAATAACAGGCAGATACATAAATAGATGGATAGATAGATAGATAGATAGATAGATAGATAGATAGATGATAGATAGATAGATAGATTCATAGATAGATAGATAGTGGTCACTCCTAACTTAGCCCTAAATTAGTTAAGGACTGCAATTTCTCATGAAACTGACACATGTTCTATTATTTGACAAGTCAAAATTTAAAAAAAAAAAAAAAAAGAAAGCACAAAAATAAAATAAAAAGAACCCCCGGCAACTGCACCACTTAGATAAAAAAAATTCCCCATAGTGGAGAGGAAAAATATTTATGCCTAGCTTTGTTGTATTAAAAAGAAAATGGAAAAAAAAAAATGTGAAAAACTGACATTTTTCTCAAGCTTTTTATCCACATTTATCCAGATATTAAAGAAAGAAATAGAGAAGGAAATAAATAAATAAATATAAAACTAAAGCCTTATGTATCACCAAGAAAGACCCAAAAATTATGTGAAATACCAGAAGCAAAAAAAATATGATAGCTATCAAAGCTGCATGTACAAAAAAACCCCAAAAGGTCATGAAGTGGTTAAAGAGCAGGTGCTATGAAATGGGCTGGAATCTGCAGATCAATATCTCATATCTATGGCCGCAGCTTCCCTGGACAGGGCGAGACAACAAAAGAGGAAACAAAAAAGCAAGCTTCCTCATGGAAAGGGACTGTTCAATGACGTCGCTTTTGCTATATAAATCTGAAGACTTCGCTGTCAAAAGCAACAAGTCCTCACAAAGAAAAGCCACGAATTACACGGAACTGCTCCAGGCTGCCAGACACCGAGCTGTAAGACACCAATTACACATCTACTATGTAGGCATGTCAGATGTACAGGAGGGAAAGATGTTCTGGGAAATGCCACAGGCTTGGTACACAATGTGCTTTGTCTTCTGCAACCTCAGCTCTGCTACATCCTACATACTGTCTAGTGTTTGCTACATTTTATTTCTAATACATTTACTTATGTTCAACATTGATTTTAGGTCGCAGAAATTTCTAAAGTAAACTTGGAACTAGGTCAAGTTCCACATCCGATTCATTTCTTGCTAGGTGGCATCGGAGCATGAACCCTGTTTTTTTTTTTTTTTGCCATTGCTTCATGTTTCTCGCTGCCAGCCAGGACTGCTTTAACCATAGGCTAAACTGCACAAGCCCTTCTGGCACCATTTACAACTGTACCTGCCTCCTATGGATGCTGATACAGTTAGGAGCCATGTGTAGCAGGGAGATGGGGTTATGTGTAGCATCATTGTCACAAATGGGTCACATGACCAGGTCTGTGCAGGTCCTGCACCTAGAGGAGAAGGAACTGCTGAAACTGCTATGTAAGTGCCTGGGACTGTCTTGTTTTACAGGGGTTTGTATTTAAGAGTCCCTGTCTGTATTTGGGGGAGTCTATATATTTATCTTAATCTTAGAGGGTCTTGGGGATCTGTTTTTATTTGGGGGGTGTTATGGGAGTCTGCATTTAGGAAGTTTGCGTATTCAGGCATCATTGTCTAAAAGTCTATATTTGGGAAGTCTGTATTTATCTTAGAGGGTCTTGGGGATCTGTTTTATTTGGGGCTGCTATTAGGTCTGTATTTAGAAGAGGTATGTATTTAGTAGATCTTCTCTAAAAGGCTGTATTTTAGTGAGCCTACATTTAGAGGGTCTTGTTTGGGGGGTCTGTATTTATTTCAGTGGTGCTATGGGGTCTGTATTTGTTTACAGGGTATGATCTGGGTTATGTATTTATTTTAGGGTACATCAATGTGTTAAAGGGGTGCTCCACAACACTATTATCGATGACCTAGCCTCAGGATACTCCATCAGTAGTAGATCCGGGGTGTTTGCCGGAGCTACAGTGTATTTCCATACTTTGTGTAGTTGTGACAAACATACAGGGCGCTCAGTGCCATTAACCTTAATATTGTCCAATATCCTTTTGATAGATCAGTCATGGTGGGAGCTGGGCAGGTTCAGAGAAACATAAGTTATAACCTTCTAGCTAAGTCACCATAGATTATTGTTCTCTACTAAACCTTCTCTCCTTATGTTCTAGATGGGGCACCTTTTACCAATAGCCATTTTGCTTATAAGCACAGATCTCCTGCAAGCCTCCAGGCTTTTCCACTTGAAGGATAAAAGTAAGTATATTCCAAGATATTTATACATTTGTTAGTATTCCTTGACATTCCAGACAGAAGAGGAGAACTGTGGAGAAACTTGTTTTCAAGTGCTCACTTTTCCTGTAGCACCTCTACAGGGGAAATGAGGTATTACAGGGTTTTTATTTGTATAAACCAGAATATCCTTATAACAGTTCCCACTTGCTGCATGTTAGTCCCACATTTTGACTTTATAACTACATTCAAAAGAGAGCTAAATATATAGATTATACAGATTATATAGATTTTAGTTTGGGCTCCTAGAGATAGAAAAAATGTGGTACGTGGAGGAAGCATATGGCTACTGCGACTCACTATTTTATTTCTCAGCTTTGATTGTAGAGGTTGACTCCAAAAACTGGAAAGCGGTGACCGTGGAGTGTAATACCACTGGTTATAACAATGCCGAGAGCAAAAAGATACAGTGGAGCAAAAGAGGACATACTGGCAAAACCTTGACTGTAAAAGTAAGCGAGCGCGCCGATGCAAAGAACTATACCTGCGCGTTGGAAAATATTGGGATTGTTGACTATACACACATTGTATTACATGAAGTGACCCTGCCAATTTATCGACAGATCCTCAGTAAGTATAAAATCATTGTACGCTGTGCTATATATCAATATTACATCAATATATATTTGATTGGAACTGCCAGTGCTCAATGCAAGGTTCAAAGTACAGCAGTTAGGTAGCAAACAATGAGGACTTGTTTTTTGTGGGATGATTTGTATTTTTCAATGGCTCCATTTTGGGGGTGCATATATCTTATTCATTAAATTATGTAAAATAATCTGACTTTTATTTTTCCATCATTGGTGCTGTACAATGGCTTGTTTTTACCTGAGACAGGCTGTACCTTTTGGGTACATACGAGTTTTTTATTTGACAATTTTTTATTACATTTTTTGTAAGTGAAGTAACAAAAAAACAGCAGTTCAGGACCTTGGTAACCAAAATGACCTATCGACACCCCATAATCATGGAGGCAATGGGACAGCCATTCGCTGTGGAAAACTGCTTAGATGTCATGGTTACTATGTATGGGATTAAATGGTTGCAAATATTCTACTTTATGGAATTGCATGTAAAACAAGCTTATGAATAGGGTTGAGCCGATCTTGAGATTTCAAGATCGATTTTAAAATCCGATTTCCGATCATTTTCCAGCCGATCTCGATCGTGAAATTTGCTCGACCGCCGATCGGAATCCGATCTTTCCCGATCCCGATCCTCAACCCTAGTCAATGCTTTTCTATGGGAAAAGTCACTTTTGCGGTTGAGCCGATCTTGAGATAACCCCCGATCTCGATCCCGCTGGGAAAGATCGGGTCGGAATTCCGATCTCGATCGTGAAATTTACTTGATCGCCGATCGGAATCCGATCTTTTCCGATCCCGATCGCTCAACCCTACTTATGAATCATGACTTATCCACAATGATTTCTGAGCCATTGGACCCCAAAATCTGGCCGATTGCTTGTAATAGTGAACCCAAACAAACTGAGGGCTACCAGGTAAAGCAAAATGGGACATAAAATTTACTTTCAACTTTTTCATACAGGTGTAGAAAATCCAATAAGTTGTATGATAAAAAACTACAGCGGCCATTTCACCTGTTCATGGAATGGGTCGATGGACTATCCTAACACGGAGTTCTTCTTTGAAGCCTTTAGTGAGTAAGTTCATCACATTAGTGAAAGTTTTATCTATGAAATATTTGTTAAAGTTGTTTCCTGGACTTATATATTGATGACCTATATAAGTGATTGATGGAGGTCCGATACCTAAAACCACCATGGATCATCAGGTTGAGGGGGCTGCAGTGTTTGGGTGAGCCCTGCAGCCTCTTAACTGAACATTAAGCTTTTGCAGTTCAGTCCCGCTCACTAGAATGGGGCTGAGCTGCTTCAGTACCATGTGACTGACAAACGTGACGTGATCAGCACATGGAAGAGGCATGAGTGTTTATGAGATCCGCAGTCTGGACAAACAGCTGACCTGTGGTGGTCGTAAGTGTCAGACCTCACCAATCACATATTAATGACCTATCCTAAGGCTGGCGTGCTACCCGCCGGCCGTGATTGAATGGGATGTGCGGTCCCATTCATTCAATGAAGGAGCAGAAGCACGGCTGCAAAACTAGACAGGAATAGGACCTGTCCTGAATTTTGTGGTCCGGACTGTTGGACCTCACGTGGAACCATGTAATACGCGGTCATGTGCGACGGCCGACAGAAACAAATGGGTCAGTGTTCAATTGATAGCACACTGACCCACGCCAAGGGGCCTAAGGACACATCATCAATAGGTAGGTCCTGGAATGCCCCATAGGTGACCATACGCCTTCATTGGCTCTCAGACTGCTATCCCACCCAGTTTAGCCTAGCATACATGTTTTGTCAATGTGGAGAAGGGAGTAAATTGCTGTAAGGTAGAAATTTTAGCAATAAATGTGCCATGTCTGAATATAACTATGATACCCTAACTATACAATTTGGTTGATCTGAGTAATAGGAAAGGTTACATAAAGACCACTCCATACTGAGTACTGTATGATGGCATACAGAGCAGTTCATGTCCTGCCATACAGTATGCTCTGTGTATGAAGCTCTTAAAGGGTTTTCCACATTTTTTTATGGCTTATTGTTAGGATAGGCCCTCAGTATATGATTGATGGGAGTCCAAGACCCAGTGCCAGGACTAGTGTACTGATGCGGAAGCAGATGGCTCCATATATTGTATGGTGGCCTTGCTCCTACAGTTCATTCACATCAATGGGAGCAGAACTGCATTAAGGCCTCAAACCATCTATATAGTGTACAGAGCAAAATGCTTGTAGCACCATACACTATATAGTACCAGAGCCTGTAGCAGTCTCTGAGAGCTTTTTGCTCCGGAAAAAAACCTTTAAACCTCTAGGGGAAGAAATACCTAATACCAGACATTTCTTTTAAAATTATTTTTAGCAGGAAATGGCCTTCGAATAAAACTATTGAAACTCTTGAAATGCTTTAAATAATATTTTATGACTTTTTTTTTTCTAATAATAGTAACAGCACACTTCACTGTGGACACATTGAGAAACATTATACCGAAAGCAATGCGATCGCCAGCTATAGTGTTCACTGTCACAACACTCAGCTATGCCATTACTCAGAAGATCCAAGTATCTTCGTTGAGCTGCATGTCCTTGCCAGAAACAGATATGAGAGGCACAACAAGTCCTTCACTTTGAGAAACATCAGTAAGTACCTTCACCTGACCTCTAACGTGGCGAATCATTGGAGGAGATTTATCAGGCCATGTATTTTAGTTTTGTGAAATACAAGGCATGAAAAAATTGCAAATTTTGCGCAGTACAGATATCTAGTCTTGAACAACTAGGTCACTACTTCTAGGCGTAGTTTCAATTTAGTAAAGACTGACCCAGACGGCTCAAGAGACAGAAGAACGTGGCACCCAAAGAAACAGTGAACGATATGGTCATTGTACAAGCAAATAAGAGCAGATCAGAGCAGGCAGAGTTCGTTCAACACAGTAAACAGGTCAATGGTTAGAGCAGATGGCAATACAATAAACAGGCTAAGGTCTGGGTAGGTGGAATAGGTGCCGAGATGAGTAACCAGGTACAGGTCAAAACACGAGTGATCGCATCGCGGGTAAGGTTACACGCCGTGGGGCATTGACAGTCCTTTGCAGCTCTTCTCTGCTGATTTGGCCCAGATGATTCTGCCACGGAATCCACAACAAGATTGAGCAGGACACTTATTTTTTCAGCCTCCTTCTGAAATATCTGCCTCCCATTGAAAACAATTGGAGACAGATTCTGGGTAGAATCTACTGTGGATTTGGGGCCCCCAAATCCGCAGCAAATTCTTCTGTGAACATACCCTCACAGAAAAACACACCATCATGTGAAATAGCAAACTAGGTAGAGCAGCGTGGCAGGAATAAGCTGCTAACACCTTATTACATTTTTTCTTTAAAATTTTTTTTGAAATTTAACTTGCCCAACACCCATATATTCTTTAGATAGTTGAATGGTCCCACTGAAATTCATGGATTCTAGCTGAAATACCTCTAATGTATATGGCCACCTTTCCAGTGCTCACATCGCAAGCAAGATAATACCCCATTAACTATTTCAGTAAGACAGTGTCGGCCAAAAACCTAAAAGAATGAAAGCCAGAGAGTGCCCTCATAAAAACAATGGTGTCAAGACTGTCCCCTTTCATACAGCTCATGTAACTTATTGCTTTTCACTTCATAGTACAACCTGATCCTCCACAAGATCTTCACATACGTAAGGAAGACCATTCTTTACATTGGAAGTATCCAGAAAGTTGGTGCAACGCTCACTCCTTCTATCAACTCATATTTAATATCATTGTAAAAAGGAACCGTACAAATAAGGAAGAGGTAAGATGGATTATTGGAAATGTATCCTTCTCTATAGGTAGGAATACAACTACTACTTGGACAGTCAATCAAGCATACACAGTGGTGCTATATCATATCCATACATATATATAGACACACACACACATTGCACACACATACATATTCATTACATACACATTGCAAACATATACTGTACATACCTATTACACAAATGCACACACATACAAATACCCGGTACACAGAGATGCATACACATTACACACATACATTCCCATACATACACAAACATATTAGATACGTACATAGGTATATATATTACAGAAACTGTCCTCTGCTGCGGAGCTGTTACATGCCAGCATTAGAGAAGGACTGAACGACCCCTTTAGATGCTCTGATCGGTGTTGTATACCTAAGGTAGTTTAGACACAGTCATTTGTAATTTTATGGAATTACTATACAATTGTATTTTGTTTTGATTTTTAGATTTACTCAAATATTGAGAAGACTCATCTGTCCGTGAACTTCAATGACGTTGCACAGTTCTGCGTCCAAGCTAGAGACATGTACCAAGTTAACTCTTATTGGAGCAATTGGTCATGTTCCAAGTAGGTAAGATGTTTCTAAAGTGTCATGTACACTTCCAAAAAATACTTATTCCACAATATAATTATATAGAAAGTATTGTCCTAACTCATTTCAACATTTCCCATGATAAACCTTGATAGCTTAATTTTGGGAATATTCATGGGATTCTTCCTGTTTTGTTTCAAGCATGAATAGGAAGCGCTATTATTATACAATGGGGTCTCTTCACCTAGGGGAGGTGCGTAAACATAATAAACATGTCCAGTCTTCTTCTGTGCTCTTGGATGACATTATGCACCCCGGGAGACCGATGATGCCTGTGATTGGGTCTCAGCAGTTACATGGGGTGCACTGAGGTCATAGCGCTTTAATATGATATTGGAGCACCCCATGTGAGGGCTGAGTCCTAATAATAGGCCTCAAAAACAACAGCAGATAATTGTGGTGGAGTTCACCAACTATCTTATATGTATAGGTCCTCCCAACTCCCAATGAAAGAAGGATCGGTGAATTTCACCTTGGACTATCCTTTGTTCCCCTAAAAATGTAGCCACCAGATCATCCACTTTTGGCCCGGGGAGGGGGTCGTGACAGCTATTGAATGTATAAGGGCTTCCTTATGCTCATGCTCTATTTCCAATATGTCCATCCTTTAAATGTATTTTAAGGCTGAATTACAGCAGTGTTTGCATAAGTATCTGTGTGTCTATGTATATGTGTGTATATATATATATATATATATATATATATATATATATATATATATATATATATAGCATGTGCATATGTATTTCTAGTATTTGTTACATTGACTAATTCCTATATTCTACCCTTAAGTCATAGGAAAGACAGCAAGAAGAAGCAAAAACAGGACAATGACAAGAAGAAGAAAAAGAAGAAGAAAAAGGACAAGAAAAACTAAAATGCAACCTAAACAACAACAACGAAATAACAATGAGCTAAAATATATTTCACACGTACAAATAGATATTCCATACAATAACCAATGTAGGACTCAGTTCTCATCATGTTCTTGCACAGTTGTGACAATACTGAGCAGGCTGCAGCATTGTTACATGGATTTTGTATATTTAATA
Organism: Leptodactylus fuscus; assembly: GCF_031893055.1. Taxonomy (NCBI): domain Eukaryota; kingdom Metazoa; phylum Chordata; class Amphibia; order Anura; family Leptodactylidae; genus Leptodactylus; species Leptodactylus fuscus. The sequence goes on from NC_134269.1 coordinate 186,665,515, forward strand.
GAGTCTTAATATTTTCCCTATTATTATTTATTTTTATATACATTAAGTTTAATGTAAAATGTTAACATATTACCACTAGAATTTATTCATCCACAGGTCCAATATAGCATCTAATAGGCAATCAGCTTGTCCCAATGTAAACTGTGTAACAAGGCCCTACAACTATCACACTTCATTTATGGTCTCATATGAGGCAAAGTGGTTTTCCGGGTCCCCTATGGCTCCAGGGACTTGTGTCAGCGACCTCTACACTTCTACAGCTACTCTCCTGTCCTATTGAAACTAGATGTAAAGCTAGCCCATATACATGACAAAGGGTATTGTCAATGTGATCCCAAAATTCCCTTACATGAAATAAAGACTCGACAAAAGGATGTAGGAGTACATTGGCCACAGCAGCCATGTTATTAAATAACAAGCAAAATAAAGACACCCAAACCAACTTTGCCCCCAGCCATTACTCACCAGCTCGGAGGCACCAACTAATTGTAGCTCCTTGTTGCTTCACCATGACTTCCAGGCCTAAATGGGCCATAAACTCCTCTAAAATCCCATAAACCAAAAACCCAGTACCATCCAAACAAAACTGATGACCTGGGTAATCCAGCCCCTGCCTTGGGGCCATCTTCACCAAAGCCACTTACAAGAGCAGCCTCAAGAAAAACTTTACACAAAATGACCCTGAACTTCCTTCTCTTTCCCAAGTTATAATCAACCCCCCCTCCCTTTTATTCCACCCTTCCCTTCCTCTCCAGTAACTTCCAGTTTAACCCCTACACTGCCAGTGTTCTTTCTCTGTCATGTAGGCCTCCCCTTCAAGGCCTTGCCTATAGGACCAGCCTCACTTTAGATGTGTATTGACCAAACCCAGAGGATCTGGTCATATATATGCATGTAGTTGCTACAGTCTGTCTATGTCTCTGTCTCTCTCCTCTCCCCTCCATATACTTCTGTGCAATCTGATAACAGATTCAGGAGAAATTTCAGTGTGAATGTCAGTTTAGGAGGGGGTGCAAGAAAGATAAATGGAGAAAGAAGCAATTTTCTTTGATAAGAGACATTACAAAGCTTCCTACATTCATTTCTACTATTGTTTTATGCAACGTTTATTGGAAAGTTAGTGACCATTTCAATATATATATATATATATATATATATATATATATATATATATATATTATTTATTATACCTTTTGGCATGTCTTATGTTTCATGTGAAATTCCCAGGATAAAGTATTTGTTATTTAACCAATGTAAAAAACATCTAAAACTGAGCTGTGCTCTATTATTTATAAGGATGTAAAGGATATTTTTGTATGTATTTTAATAAATATTTATATACAAGATTATTGGTTTGGAAAATATGCATGAAAAATTTGCGATCTTAAGTTACCCCCTTAATGCAAATGGACCTACATATACCTATTATGATTGTGTAGTCACCGGGGTTGTACCCACATGATTACTGTGAAAGCCTGACTGTAACAGATGGCCAGGAACCCATTGCGACAATCATGGTTAGTGGTAACATGGCTGTTTAACCCCTTATTTTAGCTGCCAGTGTAAAGCCCCTGTCATAGCAACTTCATGGGGTCCCCCATATTGGGGGGGGGGGGGCATGAGCAGGGTGTTTGTCCCTCTGACTAATCCCTTTGGTGCTGCAACACTTCAGGGGTTTGTCAGGGGCGCTAACACCCTGATTGAACCCTCAGCAATGCATTCGCAATACAACTGTATTTCCGTCTATGGGACATTCTGTATATTACTATTACGGCTGGTCATAGACTAGCCGCAATGGTAATATAGCAATGACAGGCCTGAGAACCTTCATTAGGCTCCCGGCTGTCACCCGAACAGGTCGGCTCCTGCAATAACGCCACGCAGGAGCCGGCCTGCAACTTTACAGGTAGTTTACACTTTGGGGATGGGGGAAGGGGCCGCAATACAGACCCAGCATCCGCTGTAATAGGAAGGCGGATGCCGGGGAGGGTTAAACACTGGCACATATGCCGGGGCCTGAGACATCGCTATGCTCGTGCCCTGCATGAAGCCAGCAGCTGCAGGAGCGATGCTGCTATTGCGGGGAGGGACGGAGGAGTGGAATAGCAGCATCACTCCTGCTGCTGCTGGCTTCATGCAGGGCACGAGCATAGCAATGTCTCAGGCCCCAGCATATGTGCCGGCGTTTAACCCTCCCCGGCATCCACTGTAAGGGTGCATGCACACTGAGTAACGCTGGGCGTGTATCACAGCCGTACACGCCGGCATTACAGCAGACTGCCGAACACTTCCCATTCACTTCAATGGGAGCGCTCGTAACAGCGGCATTTACGAGCGCTCCCATTGAAGTGAATGGGAAGTGTTCGGCAGCCCTGCTGTAACGCCGGTGTGTACGGCTCTCATACACGCCCGGCGTTACGTAGTGTGCATGCACCCTAATAGGAAGGCGCCTTCCTATTACAGCGGATGCCGGGTCTGTATTGCAGCCACATTTGGACTATAAGACGCACCCTTCTTTTCCCCCCAAATTTGGGGGGAAAAAAGTGCGTCTTATAGTCCGAAAAATACGGTACCTGAAATTGTTGACAAGTATGCATTAAAAACCTTCATCTCTCATGTTAGAAATAAGACTCTGCTGACTTTGCCTTCATCTACACAGCAAAGTCGTGAACTGAGCTGCAGTAAGAAGTTAGACGCCAGCCTATTGTCTGTGCTTTAATGGCCAATGTAAAAATTTTATATTTTAGGATTTTGTTTCTATTGAGAGGTAACCAGTAGTGATCACTCCATGCATTTCATATTTATCTCCAATCTATGGCTACCTGAATATAGAGATGGCATCAGAACCAACTCATTCCTATAGACTTAACCTTAGTGATTGCCTTGGATATCAGCCAGTGCTCTCCCATAGACTTCACACGTGTCACAGATTATAGGAGCTTGGGTTACACAATTATGAATGAAATATGGCTGTCGCTGAAAACAGGAAATGGAATAATTCAAATATTTTCACAATCCATTCACACTATCAAATCTCTCCACTTCCTTAAATGACGTATATGGAAAAATGTGACATTAAGTAAATATTCTCCATATATTGTTGTGTTGTCTCTTGTAATCAGAGCCTATATATTCTAGTCAATTCAACCTTTGGAATCCCCCGTTCTGCATCATTTAGTCAAATTATACTCAGGGAATGGAAAGCAGAGGGACATATGTAACCGAACAGGTCCTCCCACATGTCAGGCTTGCATGCCTTCACAGTGACGTCTTCTGTGTTGACTATAATGTATCAAGGCTTTCAACATCCCATTATTATACCAGAAAGAATATACCAACTGTAACTTTAAGTGCCCATACAATTTTATGGGGCAAAAATGTGCCCTGGGTGTTTGGGGTTAATCATGTCACTTTGCCATAGTCAGAGTACATGAATACAGGCATAACATGGAGCTTCTGTGCCCCAGTGCAACGTCTGTACCAGGACCCCAACTTTAATGTATGTTGTAAATGTTTATAGTACTGGTCGCCTCGTATTAGGAAGAGGTAACAGCCCCCTAATGCTCCTGGACCCAGATGCAAAGAGTCCATCATAGGTGGATTTAAGTACCTCTTAGCCCACAAGTTATTATAAAAACTCTCCTACAACTAAAGGGGGAGGGGAGAGATTATTATTTGCTGGTTGTGGTGACCTTAAAATATTAGTCTCACATGTGGTTTGTGCTGCCACCTAAAGGCTGTATTCAGTGGACAAGAGAATAAAATAAAATACAAGTACAATCTGAGCAAATCCAGAAAACCAACCAGAATAAGACATGCTTTATGGTTTTCACTTGATGGGTCCATATCTAGTTTGAGTCTCGTCTTGATTCTTGAACTGCACAATGAACATGCAAGGGTATATTCACATGACAGTAAACCCCCTAACCCACCCGCAAAACACTATTTTTGGTTCTGCTCAGAAACCAGAGTATAAGAGTGGTGGCCCAGGGGAGGTGAGTAAAAATAACAAACACTTATAGTCACCTTCCGGACCTATCCAGTCCATCCTGGACTGACGTCACAGACCTGCTGGTGATTGGGCCTTAACAGTCACGTGGGGTGCATGATGCCGCTTTGACGCAGAATTATGACGTCACTGTGCCCCTTGTGATTGTGTCTCAGTAGTGACCTCAGGACACGTGGCGTTGGTCAGAGGCTGGGAGAGGCCTGAAGAGGACACAAGTGACCGTCGGACACCCAGGAGAGGAGTATAACTGTTATTGATGGAAGTGAAACAGGGTGATGCTTTACTCAGCAACTGAACAGGTAAACAACAAGCCGCTTCCAAATGGAGGTTGTAGTTCTTAGTGTCCAACTCCCCCAGTCTTGGTCTTAGGAGGATGTCCAGGAATATTTAAAGCTTTAAAGAGTAATCTTCACTCCACCTATAACTCCTCTCATCCACCTCTCCCAGCAGTAGATACTGGGGTTGTAGTGCAGGGTAGTCCTGACCGGGATCTGGTTACCTTGTAAAAGGTGCTGGGCCAACTCCTCCTGTCACAGTACTCTACTGCTCCTCCTGGTACAAAGTCCAAGCTCTTGACAGCTGAACTCCCTTGCTCAGGGCTGTCTCTAGATCTTCCTCCTTTTCTCTCCCTGTGCACACTCCGGTTCTCATATCCCCTCTATATTACATCATATCTTTGGGTATGTATGTACATTGTTTTGTCTACATTATATCAGGCATTATAGGCTATTGTTTGATGGACACATTGTGTGGCATGCTTTACTTTGTGGCATTAGATATTATTTGCTATATGTATTATACCATATGCTCTATTTTGTGGCACTAGGTACTTATGTGATATATAAATATTTTTGTCTTCTTGCCATGTTTATTGGTCCTTTCTATTTGGGGTAAGCTGACTGAGGTGCTGCAAGGGGAGGGAGGATTTCTGGTATCCTAGTCACTGTTCATTGACTATTGTTTTGCATGTTTTTCCTACTCATATATACTTGTTTTCTTATTTAAATATTTCCACTAAAACTTTTTATATTTTCTCTATATATAGGTATTTCCCTTTTGTCTTTTTTTGGAAGTATAGGTGTTGTATTAGTTTCATATGGGATACTGTGACATTTTGAGAAAGATATTCTGGCTGTCTTTAGATGATCCTTGCCCTGAATCTTCCTCCTAGGGGCTTCCTGGAAACTGTCAGTCCTCAGTCCTCAATGCTGGCATGCACTGTTCACTTTCACACTTTAGACTGAGCTCCAACAGTTCCCTTAGGAGACTTAAGTCTCCCAAACCCCACCCAGCGGCCTGTTATAGGTCAGGGCTGTACTAAGTGTGAGGTTTCAAATACAGGAGAGAACTACATAGAGGAAAACAATAAGGAATAAGCTGTAATACAGTATGTACAATACACAGCACATAGATGAGACATAACAACATAAACCAGAGGCACAAAAGACAAACAATAAAAGTAGTAGCACTCTGGGATGCTGCATGAGAAGGCCCCAGAGCACGGTAATTGTCCTTTTGGTTCATGCCAAACCTGGCCAAAGACCCCCTACCCTTCGGGGCCCGGTCACAGTTGAACCTCTGCAGCTGCTATCATCGCACTTCCAGATCCCTTAGTCTAGTGAGGGATCCACGAAAACTGACAAAGACAGCTGTCAAATGGTCTTTTCTAACCTTCATGTGAATATAGCCTGAGGTGGTGGAAGCCATTCCCTTAAACAAAGTCAAGCCTTGTGTGCAAGTGACATAAGTTCCCTTTAAGGATAAGCTAGACGAGTATTGTGTTTATTGTTCTGTGTATTTCTATGCTCTGCTGATGTAACTGAGATGACTCATATTTATACAGCGTTCAATAAGTATTGTTATTGTCGTCACACCACTTTCCCTTCTAGTAGCTTTTGAACGGTACCATGATTCCCCTAAAATGTAAGAACTAATGTTTTATCTTTTGGCTGTGACATGGGTGGTACCATTTGGAGGAGTTGACTGCCAGGCCAGGAATGAAATCCTGGGCTTTACCCAAAAGCTAGCAGAATGAGGCTACAGCAGCGCCGCACCTCCCATGAGGCGACCTGAAACGACCGCTTCAGGCGGCGCTATGCCAGGGCCCCGGGGAGGGCGGCATTTTTGCTTACCTAAGCCAGTCCAGGACAAGCTGTCAAGCGTCACTGTCACCGAGCGGTGGATTGGGGAGGCCGCTAGAGCAGCCCCCCTCACGCTCAGGCAGAGAGCAGGTCTGCTAACGCCGCTCTGCCACGCTCCCTTCACTCCGCCCCTCCGCCTCAGGTGGCGACAAAGGTAGGTTCACCCCTGGGCTACAGGATGAGTTTGGAGTGTCAGAACTCATGTGAACTGGCCCCTATCTCTCTGCTGCCACGTCCTGGAAATCCAATAGCTATATAAAGCCCTTTGCAGATGACCGTGCTGTGGGTTGGTGTACTATCCGTGTATTTCACAAATAGCACACTGACCCATTCTTTTCTATGGGCCCCTAGAATATATATATATATATATATACAACTCACCGGCCACTTTATTAGGTACACCTGTCCAACTGCTCGTTAACACTTAATTTCTAATCAGCCAATCACATGGCGGCAACTCAGTGCATTTAGGCATGTAGACATGGTCAAGACAATCTCCTGCAGTTCAAACCGAGCATCAGTATGGGGAAGAAAGGTGATTTGAGTGCCTTTGAACGTGGCATGGTTGTTGGTGCCAGAAGGGCTGGTCTGAGTATTTCAGAAACTGCTGATCTACTGGGATTTTCACGCACAACCATCTCTAGGGTTTACAGAGAATGGTCCGAAAAAGAAAAAACATCCAGTGAGCGGCAGTTCTGTGGGCGGAAATGCGTTGTTGATGCCAGAGGTCAGAGGAGAATGGCCAGACTGGTTCGAGCTGATAGAAAGGCAACAGTGACTCAAATAGCCACCCGTTACAACCAAGGTAGCCAGAAGAGCATCTCTGAACGCACAGTACGTTGAACTTTGAGGCAGATGGGCTACAGCAGCAGAAGACCACACCGGGTGCCACTCCTTTCAGCTAAGAACAGGAAACTGAGGCTACAATTTGCACAAGCTCATTGAAATTGGACAATTGAAGATTGGAAAAACGTTGCCTGGTCTGATGAGTCTCGATTTCTGCTGCGACATTCGGATGGTAGGGTCAGAATTTGGCATCAACAACATGAAAGCATGGATCCATCCTGCCTTGTATCAACGGTTCAGGCTGGTGGTGGTGGTGTCATGGTGTGGGGAATATTTTCTTGGCACTCTTTGGGCCCCTTGGTACCAATTGAGCATCGTTGCAACGCCAAAGCCTACCTGAGTATTGTTGCTGACCATGTCCATCCCTTTATGACCACAATGTACCCAACATCTGTTGGCTACTTTCAGCAGGATAATGCGCCATGTCATAAAGCTGGAATCATCTCAGACTGGTTTCTTGAACATGACAATGAGTTCACTGTGCTCCAATGGCCTCCACAGTCACCAGATCTCAATCCAATAGAGCATCTTTGGGATGTGGTGGAACGGGAGATTCGCATCATGGATGTGCAGCCGACAAATCTGCGGCAACTGTGTGATGCCATCATGTCAATATGGACCAAAATCTCTGAGGAATGCTTCCAGCACCTTGTTGAACCTATGCCAAGAAGAATTGAGGCAGTTCTGAAGGCAAAAGGCGGTCCAACCCGTTACTAGCATAGTGTACCTAATAAAGTGGCCGGTGAGTGTATGTATATATATATATATATATATATATATATATATATATATATATATATATACTGTATGTTATGTTCCACAGCGGCTGTGGAGCATAATAGAGGTTGCAGGGGCTGCCCGCCCATCTAGTTGCCCACCCAACTATTATGCCTCACAGTTGCCCACCCAACTCTATTATGCCACATAGTAGCCCACCGCTCAACTATTATTATTCTCTGGGGTCTTTTCAGACCCAGGAGTATAATAATCAGATACCCAGGGGAGGTGAAGTAACATAATAAACACTGTTACTTACCTCTCCTGGATCTGCTGTTACTCCTAGCACAGACTTTGGGCCTGTATGGTCATTTCCAAGATGTCATGTGGTCTGGGACATTACCATACAGGCCTGAAGCCTGCTAGGATTAACCCCAGATCCAGGCGAGGTGAGTAACACTGTTTATTATTTTCCCTCATCTCTCCTGGGGCTCCAATTATTATACTCAGGGGAAGAAGGGTGAGGGGACCATGAGCAGGCCACTGTGACCAGTATAATCCATTCTGGTGTCATGTATTCATTTCAGCATTAAGGGAATATTTATACATGGAAGGAGTTGACAATACCCATCATGTGTAGTCCTAGACATGTGATCATATAGAAATTTCCGTTCTGTTCAGAACTTACGGATTAAAGTAACTTCAATAATTGAAGATGATGATGAAGATCAATACATGACATTGGACAAGGACTGAGCCCAAATAATTCCTTGGTGACAGAGATGATTCTGTTCTTCAAAATTATTGGAGTATTGTATTGTGATGAAAGTAAAAAATTTGTCTGGCACATTAGGTTATTCCTTCTCCTAGACAGACAGATAGATAGATAGATAGATAGATAGATGCAGTTACAGCTCATTGAAGAGTGAGGACAGACGAGCGCAAGGTCACCAATACTCCGGTATTGATAATCTGATATAACAGATGGCGATTTATTTCATTTTATAGAATTATAGATGGTTACATTGTATTAGAGTTAATAGGAGGGGGGCTCTAATACTAACACCCCCCCCCCCCCAGTATATATAGTGTTTAATGGGGCACATTTATTACAACTGTCTAAAAGCAAAACTATCTTAGTTACCCATAGCAACCAATCACGGCACAGCTTTCATTTTTCAGGACCAGAATATAAAATGAAAGCTGTGCTGTGATTGGTTGCTAATGGGCAACTAAAACTGTTTGCTTTAGCTACAGTGTATGTAGAAGGAAGATTTGATGTTGGCTGATATTTTAGGTTTGCTTTCAATATGGGGATTACCCAATGGATTCCTCCTAGGACCCCGGATAACCCTACATTTATATTCTATACAATGTCCACAACTGAGTGTAATATATGGATGGGCCAGGTCTGCCCAACTTAGAGTGGCTCTGTTTCATAGAGGGGCCCTAACTACATAGAGGGGTCCCAACTACATAGAGGGGTCCCAACTACATAGAGGGGTCCCAACTACATAGAGGGGGCCCTAACTACATAAAGGGGGCCCTAACTACATAGAGGGGTCCTAACTACATAAAGGGGGCCCTAACTACATAGAGGGGTCCCAACTACATAGAGGGGCCCTAACTACATAGAGGGGGCCCTAACTACATAAAGGGGGCCCTAACTACATAGAGGGGTCCTAACTACACAGAGGGGGTCCTAACTACATAGAGCGGGTCCTAACTACATAGAGCGGGTCCTATTACATAGAAGGGTCCTATTACAAAGAGCAGGTCTTAACTACACAGAGGAGGATCCAGGATAAAACTGATTAAATACCATCTCTGAGAGTAAATGTATGTTATAAAAACTAAAAAACACTAAATTATTATTAATAACTGTAAGTAATCTCAGCCTGTTATTAACTCCATCCTCCCCATTTATCATTAATTCCATTCTTCTTCCGTAGTGATGACATCACAGGACAGATGACATCATAGACACCAGCTGACATCACCATTGGAATAGAATGTCTGAAGTTGTGCAGCAGCGCCATCTTGGGTCACTTGAGCTTGACAGCTTGAAGAGGACGGTTTGTTGAGGTAGGTGGCTCTTCAATCATTGCTGAGGCCTCGTTCATACATGGTGTAGTTGTGGGGGAAGGGTTGTGGTGAAGTTCAGATCTGCACCATTAGCCCCTCTCCCTAAAATCTCAGCAAAAAAAAATAATTTATTTCTTGCTGTGATTTTCAGGATTTGTTTTTTTTTATACAAAAGACATTTCTAAGAACCTGATTTTATAGAGAATGTGCACATCCACATTCTGCTAAGCCTATAAGCACAAAGTATGCCATGTCTGAACAAGGTCTTACAGGGGTTTTCCATATGGATCACCCTTCCTCCAAATGATGACCCACAGTCACAGGTCTTACAATCCTTCAGGACATATCTGGTATTACATGGCCCTCTTATTAATAGTAAGGGTGACTATGTAATAGTCCACCAGAGCAGGAGCTGTTTTTAGCAGGGGTCTTTGTCCTGTTATATATTGGAGGGGACACAAACTGGGTCCTTCCCTCTATGACATAGGGCATATGGGCATATGAAGTTCTTTTATCAGGCAGTTTCTACTATAATAGAGAAGAACAAAGCATTCTGTGACATAAATGTGGTTACATAATACTATTGTTCTCTGCTATCAGCCTATTAGCATGACAGTTTGGAGTATATGCTGGGAAAATCTCCCGCCATATAAACCATGTGCATTCATAGGGCTCCATTCACAGAAGCCAAAATGAATGTCCTTTTGTCTTGTGTCAAACTATATGCCAGTATATGTTTTTTTCAGTATGTAATAGTGTAGTAGGCTATGCTATTCCATACAAAAGTATTCAGTAAAAGAAGTGTATACAGCACGGTATCCTTTTTTTACTGTAGTATCCTATATATGACTTATCACATTGTATGGCTATACAGTGGATATCTCATAGTCTCCTATTGGCGGTATAACTCGGAACTTTTCCCGATGTAGATTTCAAATGGAGGCTAAAACTTTGATATGAAGATCCCCTTATATTGGTTCAGTCCTCAGGAATGGAACAGTCTACAGGAACATTTTCCTGTAATTGTTAGGGTAACTTCATACCCAACATGTGTTTTGCAACATGCAACAGAAATCTGAGGCTAAGCCTTGGGGTTTCTGCTTTGGTTTGCAGTTTGCACCTGACATCTGGGAGAATTTGTGTGCGGTCACCGCCGCGGTTTCAGCGCTGTTTTTGTCGCTGAAACCGCATCATGATAGAGTATGCTGCTTTCTTCCCCATGATGCTTGAATTTAGTTCTATGCATGGAAAAATCTACAACGTATGATGTTCTCCGCTGTTTCCTATAGGAAATCATGGACTGGAGTAGCAAATATTTTTCATGCTCATGAAAATAAGCACCAAAATCAGAGACAAATGTTGCAGTCTGTGCCGATATCATATACATGAGGGTTTATGGTGCGGATTTCTGAGACATCCTCATCACCCCTGTACATGAATATAATGGGGACGTGTTACATATTGTAAGACGCCAATAGTAATAAGTAATAAGTTATTACCTGACAGTCATCCTGTTCTGTAAGGTCCCCATATACATTACATTGGGTGAATCTGACCTAATGTGTATGACAGCAGATGTCATGGGAAATGGCCTGCTATGGCCGTATTCACTGTATGCACACACAAGTGTACATGTGTATATAGGGCGTATAGGGGGCAGTCAGGAGGCATAGCTGTCGACTGAAAGAGTGTTCATCCGATAGCTATCTAAGATCTATGGAGCGCCGCACCTCCCATGAGGCGACCTGAAGCGACCGCTTCAGGCGGCACTATGCCAGGGCCCCAGGGGGGGGGAAGGGGGGGGCGCATTTTTGCTTACCTAAGCCAGTCCAGAACAAGCTGTCCTGGACTGGCTTGGCGTCACCATCTCGGCAGCCCAGCACGGGAAGCGAGCGGTGGATTGGGGAGGCCCTGTGGACGCAGCGCTGCTCCAGCAGCCTCCCCTCACGCTTAGGCAGAGAGCAGGTCCTCTCTCTGCCTGCTAACGCCGCTCTGCCATGCCCCCTTCGCTCCGCCCCCTCCTCCCAGGGGAAGGGCGGCTTTCTGTCGTCCGCCTCGGGCGGCAAAAAAGGTAGGTTCACCCCTGTCTATGGGTAGTCTTAAAGGGGCTCTATCAGCAAAATCATGCTGCTAGAGCCCCACATATGCGTGCATAGCCTTTAAAAAGGCTATGCAGGCACTGTAAAAGTTAAATTAAACTACCCCCCCGTTTTAAAATAATAACTTAGAAAAGAATCTTCTCTACTTACGGAACGTGCACCCTGGGCGGGCATTCAGGGTGCGCCGTCTTCTTCTTCCCCGCCTCTTCTTCCTCTGTCGTCTTCGGGTCCCGTCCTCCTCCGGCGCTTGCTCGCAGACACTGATGAAAAAAACAGCCCGGGCGCATGCGCAGTAGCACGCGGCTTCTACTACGGCTACTGCGCATGCGCCCGGGCTATTTTTTTTTATCAGTGTCCGCGAGCAAGCGCCAGAGGAGGATGGGACCCGAAGACGACAGAGGAAGAAGAGGCGGGGAAGAAGAAGACGGCGCACCCTGAATGCCCGCCCAGGGTGCACGTTCCGTAAGTAGAGAAGATTCTTTTCTAAGTTATTATTTTAAAACGGGGGGGGGGGGGGGGGGGGGGTAGTTTAATTTAACTTTTACAGTGCCTGAATAGCCTTTTTAAAGGCTATGCACGCATATGTGGGGCTCTAGCAGCATGATTTTGCTGATAGAGCCCCTTTAAGGTATGTTCACACAGAGGAATTTGCTGTTGATTTGAAGGCGGATTTCGTCCCCATATCCAATGCAGATTCCTCCCAGAATCCACCTCACATTGTTTTCAATGGCAGGCAGAGATCGCAGCAGGACGCGGAAAAAAGAAGCGTCCTGATCGATCTTACCGTTGATTATGCAGATGATTCAGCCGCAGGGTCTGCGGCTCCAGATTCCTACCTGATTAGGTCCATTCATCTGGGTCTAATCATGAGCGGGATGCCGCAATGGAATACTGAGACACTGCATCGGCATCCCATTGCAGCTAGCCCACAGTGATTCCTCTTCATTTTCCTCAGCGTAAATGGTAGAGTCTCACTTGAATATTGTATATTAAATTGTAATCTCTAAGGAAAAAAGACTAAAATATTATATTGTATGCTCTTGGGAGCAGGATGTGTATTTTATTAGATTGTAAGTATATAGGGGTAGAATGTGTATTGTATTAGATTGTAAGCTCTTAGGAGCAGGATGTCTATTGTATTAGATTGTAAGCTCTTAGGAGCAGGATGTCTATCTCTCTTTCTTCCCTTATAGATTCAGCTTTCCGGATAATATAACAAAATACAAATATACAGCAATATGCAGCAGGACAGACGTGATCCAGGGAGATATCCGATCGCCACATCTGGGGTCAGGAAGGAATTTTTTGCCCCCCTGAGGTATAACACTCCGGGGGGTTTGTTTCGCCTTCCTCTGGATCTTTGGGTCGGGTGGCTCTTATCTCAGGACATGGTGGTCAGAATGCAGCAAGGCCTGTCGTCTCCATCGGCCTGACCTGAGAGTCACTGTGACCCATTTTATAGTTTATTAAAGGGCCAGTAATAATTTTATTACAATGTTGCTTATTGCTATTCAATAAAAAAAAAAAAAAAGAAAATCTATATTGTGATGTTTTTTTTTTTTTTGTCTGAATGTCTCTTTACATAGAAGACCACGATGACAGTGACTCAATAACATGATGACAACTGATCAACAACCGAGTCTAGTTCTACCTCTACTAGAACTAGACTCAGCCATTCATTTAGAATATAATAAAATATATTGTCTCCTATATACGTAGCAGCAGCTGCTACAGGATCAGAGATTATAGGGGACGCCATATACTGAGAGCAGTTCACACATAATTGTATGTCATAAAGTCATCTCCTATCCCAGGTTACATTACAAGTGTTATGGGGGTCAGTCTCTGTGATGGGGGTAATAACATTGTGTGTCCTCACTATACACAACATACTACCTGAAAGAAGACTGAAGACTGGGACAACAAGAGCAACAAGAGTAACTGAATACAGTAGACACTGGGGGTATAAACATAGCAAATAAACTAAAGAGGTGTCAGTCACAAAAAAGCAAGGCCCCAGAATAAAACTTGGACCACCATTACCAGACAGTGACACATTTACTAACACTGGTGGATCTTATACTGGGCTAAGTAAAGGGGATACAAAACCTATATGCCTCATAATGTAAATGGCCCCGCATATGAGTAAGTAAGAAACACAAGAAAATGGAAACACCAATAATAAAAATATGCAAAATAAATTTTATTTCAAAACTATAAGTACAAAAAATGATAATACAAAACCATATATGACAATATACATCCTGACAAGGTGGAAAAAGCCGGGGCACAGAATCAGTAACTGCACAATTGAAGCTAGCAAAGAGGCCAATGAATAAATGTGTGTATATAATGCACAAATAGACACACATATATAAAATAACCAGCCGGGGGCAGATACTTGTTTGTTTGAAGACTGTTTTTATTAAGTACACTATACAAAGCAAAAGAGATCATATACATCAAAAATAACTACACAAATGTAATTCATTTTATTATACAAAGCATAAAAGAGTAAGGGCTAGTTCACAAAAAATCCACTCCAGACATCGCCAGGCGTTTATTGACACGAGGCGTTTTTTTCCGCCTCCCATTGGTTCCCGCATTTTTTGCAGGCAGAATCCGCCTGAAGAAAGGTCATGTCGCTAGCAGTCTATGTAGCACTCTATTGTATGGAGGTGGATTCCACATCAAAATCTGCGCCATTTTGCCCTGTGTGAGCTATCCCTAAGTAACAGCGTCTTGAAAAACCTAGCAGTAAATGCAAACAAACTTGTCATAATTTTCATATTATCATGGCCACTCCATGGAAACTTTTTGTTCATCCCACAATGAATGGTGTTCAGAGTGCTATTGACTGCTTTAAACGCTGCTGATTCAGAACGTTTACACGTTCAAAATCAGCCAGCGTATCCAACGTGTGAAGGTGCTGTTAGGATGAGATTTGGGGAAGGGCCTAGGATCATACAAAGAAAACTATTCAAAAATGCTTTCTGCATTATTTAAAAACAGCGCCACACCTGTCTTCAGGTTGTGTATGGTATTGCAGTTTAGCGCCATTTACTTTAACTTTGTCAAACTTCAACAGAACAACTAAAAGCCATGTTTTTTTGTTGCAGATTTTGTTGCGGTTTTTTGAGTCAAAGCCAAGAATGGCTACAAAAGGAATGGGAAATATATAGGAAGCTCTTATACTTCTACCTTCTGCCAATCCACTCTTGGTTTTGTCTCAAAAAACCGCAACAAAATCTGCAACAAAAAAAGCTGCGTTTCTGCAATGTGGGGCTTAAGCCTAAAGGGGTTTTTCAAAAATGCGGGTTAGAACACCCCCGACTAGATATTAATATCCTAAGAATGGGTCACCAATATTTAGCTTTTGGAAACCCCTTTAAGTTTTCTGACACAATTTTAAGTCTTGCAAACTCCAGTATTACCTATAGGTGGCAGCAAAGCATACAGTAAAGAAAATCCTTAGATCGTGTTTCACTTTTACTTCGGTCTTCAAGACAAACAAGACCCTTCGCTATATGTATAATTATTATGATAGGGGACGTCTTTCATGATTCATTAATGTTGCGAGGAGGTAGAAACAATAAGTAAAAATCTCTGACAAATCGACATATTACATAAATTCAGATGCCATATTAATCCTTTAATTCTCTCCATATGTCAGCAGGAATGTTGCACTTTTTCAATAACATTTCAATAACTGGTGCACTTTTGCACTTGCAAGAAAGTAAATAATTTCTGTAACTTATTGCTGTAAGGAAAGTGAGAATCTAGCATGCAGAAACTGCACAGATATTCTTGTCCGCAGCAATGTCACCAACACAGTGTAACTCGAAGCCCCTGTTCCACAATGCAAAATGCATAACAGGCCCCTGGAGTCTTCTTATGTGGCAGAGGGGCTTTCTTAGGCGCCAGGGCCTGACTACAGGTATTGTAGACGTAGTAGACATGGCTTACACAATCCCATTCCTTCATTTCTATCCCCTAACACAGTACATAAAAAAGGAATCATGACCCTGTGTGACATTGTACAATACATAGCTATAGCAGTCTCTTATATATACAGTAACAAACGTACAAAGTCATTTAGCAAATAAACAACATTGGTAACATAAAAACCCAATAAAATAACCAATTATAAAAGTTTGAAAAGTGCTGTCTATGGATATATCGGACAGCCATGTATCTACATGGCTAAGCCCCTAGTCACACAGGGAAGACAAATCTGTCCATAGTACTGCCCAGCACATTACAGAACTAGTTTCACCATCCAATGACCATATAACTCAACTGAAGAGTGTTATAAGGGCTAGTGGTGGGCTGCTGGTCTTGTGTCTCAGTGGGGATGGCTTGTTCTAGTCCCCTAAACTAAAGGTATTGTAAAAGAGAGTTGGTGACATCCCACCTGAGAGTGTCCAATATAAAGGTGATGCCTTTCAGGTGCGGTGCACAGACAACTTTCACCAACTCCAGTACTTTTCATCCCTTAATAGCCACTAGAGATGAGCGAGTACTATTCGAAATGGCCGAATGGAAGCGGCCGGCACGCAGACTTTGCTGGCCGCCTAACGCCCTGCATGCCGGCTACGTCCATTCATTCCTATGGGTGCGTGCTATTTGAAACTGGACTTTCGAATAGCACTTGCTCATCTCTAATAGCCACCACTCCACTGATTCCGGAACAGTTGGGATTTTTTTCTCTAGCCTGCACCATTCCTAAGAAATAAGTACAGTTATTTATGGTAACTGATGTGATAACTAGACTCCCTAATGACAAGTGGGTGGTGTCAGACAGGAGCTGGAAACAGAGGGTGACTAAGAACTCCAATCAAAGGTGGACAGTTTCAGAGCTGAGAGTCATGGCCCCTGCCCTCCTCCTATCTGACCACCTACTTGACATTACAGTCTACTTAACATATCATGTATTGTACTTACACCAATTGCAACAGAATGGTCCTGAAACATTGACGCACTACATTGATGGTCAGTTCTTACAGGGTTTGCCCCGTTATTGACACTTATCCCTATACACAGGACAGGGGATAAGACGGGCCAAAAAGTCCCTTAAGGCCTCCTTGTGAATGGAGCACTTGTGCCCTTGCATGACCAGCCCTATCAATCATTTCTATGGGGGTGTGGGTGCATTACAGTCCTGGCAACTCAACAGAAGTGAATGGAGCACTGCTCACACAAGCACACTGGCACTCCATTCACAAGGACGCCACAGGGGGACTTTCTGTCCCCGTCCTCATGATCACTTGGGAACCCAGAAATCAGACTCCAGCGATCAGACAGTTATCCCCTGTCCTATGGATAGAGGATAAATGTCCATAATGGGACAACCCCATTAAGGCACATTACTTGCTGGTTACACTTGAGTGACAATGATTGATATCATGATGGTAATAGCATAGCAGTTTTTGCATACTTCACAGGCAATGAGTTGCCAACCTGCATCAGGAAAGCCAAATATTTAAAAACTCAGTCCAGTCCGAAACCTCAACTACCCAACTTGGTACATTGGTAAGATAGGAAAGCCCTTTTAAAGGGAGCCTATCATCAAAATCCAGAAATTAACCCAGCCCCCCAGATAGATCAGTGGCTCCATTGATGCATGATTTGTCACACAATTGTACAGTATACAATTGAGCTCTTTGGAGCAACAAGGGTGTTGCCGCTTACCTCTTCAGAACAAGGAGTAAGACCTCATATTCAGCAATATCTCACCAGGGGCGTAACTACCAGGATAGCAGTGGTAGCAGCTGCCACAGTGCCTGCCACAGTGCCTGGGACATTAGGGGGCCCGTCGGCACCCTGGCTCAAGTGACGTCTGGGCCATCAATGAGGATGGTCAACATCAGCGGGGAGTGGGCCAGAGCCAGGGAGTGGTAAGTAACAATGTTTTTTATGTTTGTATGCTCCCCTGGGTGTCCTATCATTATATTCTGTGGCCTGAAAACCCCCCAAAGTATAATAATTGTTCATGGGTGGTCCACAATGGGGCATAATAATGTATGCAAGGTCCACTATGGGTAATAATACAGTGCGCAGGGGCATAATAGTGCATGCAGGAATGCTGGGGGGATGTCGGTTAGTTGGGGTCTTCGGGAGGGAACGGTAGGAAGGGGGGGCCATGTCAAAAGTTCGCCACGGGGCCCTGCCATCCCTAGTTATGCCACTGTATCTCGGCAATGGAGGCAGCGATCCATGAGGAAAAGACACCATTTAATTCAGGTGTCCCTAACCTATCTATCTGCGTATACCGGGCTCTGCTGACAGACTCACTTTAACTTCTGTTCTAAGAAGGTCAACCATAAAATACCACTTAGTGTGAACTGTAAGCTTCTGTACCTCATACAAGATTTATAACTATCAAGTATTGAGCCTACTGTGTGTTGCATGAACAAAATTAAAAGTAAAAAAAAAAATCTGTTTTAACCAATACAGACTGTTTCCTTAAATGAAGAACACTCGGCCACCACCTTACATTTCACCTTGCATTAATACGTCATTAATATGAGACTGGTGGGGGTTCTGAATGTCATCTGTTCTCTGCAGTGTACAGAGCCAGAAGAAGCCGTCCATATACACTATGCAATGCTCAATTACACTACAGTAGCTCAGCTCCTAGTGATAAGAACACGCAAAACCAGAGGAGAACTGAAGCACTTATAGCTGTCTTCAGGCAAATCTGGCAATGCAGACCCCACCCCCAGTGCACTTGCAAGTTGATTTGAAGATCTATAAAAAGATGGTTCTCTGCATTGCCTCATTGGTTTGCAGCCACAAAGTTTGGCTTCTACCTCCATTAAAGGCCCCTCTACAACAGTATTATTGATTTAGGAGGTGTTTTGGACTGATAAACTCTGTTTGTTTCATCTCTTATTACAGGAGGATATCTTGAAGGGAATGTTTTAACTAAAATGTCCTATTTTTAACCCAAGTTTTTATATTAAACATATTTTTAAATAATGTATTATGATTTTTAATTTTCCTAATTAATACCTATATTAAAACAACAAAAAAACCTACATACTGCAATTTTCATTCTGGCCACTAAACCTAATAATTAGAGTGACACAAAAAAATAGAAGATTGTATAGATCTCTGTAGTTGACATCACTGAACTATCATTGCTTCCAGTACTAACAATAGATGATATCACAGTTGATTTACTTTACCTTCCTAAAAAGAAAATGTCTAGCAAACACTCCCATAGACCTCAGTGAGTTGGTTCCATAATATTGTTGCTGTGCTGTAAAGCATGTCACTAAACGCTGTTATCAGAGAAGTAATGGTGCTCAAGCAAGATGGCCGACCCCATAATCATGTACAGAGAACAGAATAAAAGAATCTACGATCTAAAGTGATTTTGTTACATTTGAGCTTGTCTTGGAATGTGAAATATGTGGAAGAATTATCTAAAATAATGTATTACCTTTAAGAGGATTGTTATCAGGGGAAGGGATCTTGGTAAAAGGTTTGGCATAGATCGGCTGATCTTCTGTCTATTCTACTAGACTGAGCACCATAATAGCACTTTGATGTGCTGCTAATGATAAAATACCAAATACAACTGAGGTCAGGACCTTTACCCTGGAAATAGTCATGTCTAATGGTAACTGTGAAAGATAAACTGCTTTAACATTGGTTCTTCACTCGGCTTCTTTGTAACACACAGGGTGTCTAATAAAAAGATATCCAGACTAAGCTCAGAAAAAACTGTCAGAGTCATGTAAATGTTGATAGGTGCTTTAACCATTATCTGGTGGAGAGGGGAGGTGGGTGGGTTACCTGTTGTACAGTTGAGGTAGGTGGGCTATCTGGTATCTAGTGGAGAGGAGGTAGGTTGGTTACCTGGTTTCTAGTGGAGAGAGTAGGTAGGTGTCTTAGTGTCTTATCTGGTGTCTTAGTGGGAAAAATTAGGTAGGTGGGATGCTTGGTGTATAGTGGAGACAGGAGGTAGGTGGATTACCTGGTGTCTAGTGGGGAGAGCAGGAAGGTAGATTACTTAGGGCACAGTGCAGAGAGAAGGTAGGTGGGTTACTTGGTGCATAGTGAAGAGAGAAAGTAGGTAAGTTACCTGATGTCTAGTTGGAGAGGAGGTAGATAGGTTACCTGGATTCCAGTGGAAAGAAGAGGTAGGTGGGTTACCTGGTTTTTAGTGGAGAGAGAATGTAGGTTGGTTACCTATTGTCTAGTGGAGATAGCAAAAAGGTGGGTTACCTAGTGTTTTGTGGAGAGAGAAGGAAGGTGGATTACTTGGTGCATAGTGAAGAGAGAAAGTAGGTAGGTTACTTGATGTCTAGCTGAAGAGGAAGTAGGTAGGTTACCTGGAGTCCAATGGAAAGAGGAGGTAGGTGGGTTACCTTATGTCTAGTTGGAGAGGAAGTAGGTGGGTTACCTGGTGTCTAGTGGGGAGAGAAAGTAGGTGGGTTACCTAGGGTCTTTTAGAAAGAGGAGGTAGGTGGGTTACCCAGTGTCTAATGTAAAGAGAAGGTAGGTGGGTTACCCAGTGTCTAGTGGAAAGAGGAGGTAGGTGGGTTGCCTGATGTCTAGTTGGAGAGGAAGTAGATGGGTTATCTGGAGTCCATTGGAAAGATGACGTAGGTGGGTTACCTGGTGTCTAGTGGGGAGAGGAGGTAGGTGGGTTACCTGGTGTCTAGTGGGGAGAGGAGGTAGGTGGGTTACCCAGTGTCTAGTGGAAAGAGGAGGTAGGTGGATTACCTGTCCAGTGGAGTCTTCTGCTTGTATAATGATACTAATCATCCAGAAATTATTTATTGAGGTGTGAATGTGATGCTTCACAACTCTCAGCACAATCTAATTGTAGTAGTACTACCACACCCAGTATACCATGACAGGTTGGAGACAATTCTTCAGATATACCTTCTACACTGTATCCAAGGTCTTAGATGTTGTTATTGGAGCAGATGAAGAGAAGATCGACACCACATATATTACATCTTTGACTCTAAGTTTTTGCAAATGATCCGTAAATCCTCTTTCCTGGTATCCTGAAAAAGGGGAGTAAATGAGAAAACTGCTATTTCTGCAATTCCCTAATATACCGTACTAGTGTAGGATAACAGGGAACACCTGGAATCATTTATATTATCACAATATGTTACCATAGCAAATAGCAATCTATCAGAATTGAGCCGCCATCCCCCGATGCAAGGCATTTACGAAGACAAGTCCAATTGAAAAATGAAGGTTTTGGATTCAGCAATATAAACATGAATAGCTAGGCGTATCCCAGGTGTACATTCAAGGAGCCCATGTCAAAAGTTGGATGAAGACACAGGTCCAACAAGTCCAATCTATACCTTACAGTGTTAATTGAAAAACCACATGAGTCTGATGCCAATTGCCCCATGTCAGGAAAATAAAAATCTTTCCCAACTCCAAATCTGGCAATGTATCAAAACAATTTTTCTCGATAAAGTCATGACCTTCTTCATTGGTCCTTTCACTGGAGTTTTAGGTCTCACCTTACAGTGGAGAGTCCACTAAGTTGGGTTAGGCCAAAGTGACTGCCAGCTAGAAGTCCATTGTACTGAGGGCAGCCAATCAAAGGGGCAGATTTATTATGCCTGGTACTGCAAGTATAATAAATCTGGAAATATTTTGAAACTTTTTGAAGGTTTTTGCACAAAAAAAAAAAATTTTTTGGCCACCCTCACCACTTTACCAACAAGGGTATTTGGGAGGTATTCAGATTTATGTTGGAAATCTACAGCAATTATGAGCCGGCGTAGATTTCCCGCCAGGCGCACGGCCTGGCAGAGGCGTGCACATCATCATATAAGAGGCACATCCTCCACTAGTGATGAGTTTGGTAGCCCTTAAAGCAGGTAGCGAAAAGGGCAGAGACTATGGGGGGTATCTTTCTGCTCCCTGCTACAATAAACGTGTTTGAACAGACACCTTTCTTGGTTTTTTGTTTAAAATAGTTCACCTCACCTCCCCATCCCCCCCCCCCTTGTCGCCTTTCCCGCATCTTTTTCGCGCCTTTTGGGCGCGAGGGGGAGGGGAGGTGGAGTCTGGGGCGGTATTAGCATGGAGCAAAACTTATTTATCAGGGGTACGTGGGCGGAGCTACACCTTCTGCCCACAGCGTTAGGCGAGAGGAACCCCCTCCCACCCTACCCTTGCGGTTGTCTTTATGATGCTTGGTTTTGTTTTTTCCTTTTGGCTGTTTCCGGTTTCTTTTCTTGCAGTTGTCACAGCGTGGCGGGAGGCCATGCCCCGCGGAAGGGAGGAGTTTGCCCACAAGTCTGCTGTTCACCAGTGGGCAACCTCTGGAGGAGTCTTGAGGAAGAAGGCGGGGCATGATGGGGTTTTCAATTTTTGTAAATGTTGTTAATAATTTGTTAAATCATAATTAAACAAGCTGTGGCCAATCCCAGTTTAAACCACACCACGGCCTCTGTGTGTTTTTTATTTGTAGGAGGTGTCTGAAGTGGGTAAAAGAGGTATGTGTTAATTTCATCCCAATAGTCTATGAGGACTGGTTGATAACATCAGTCTTCATAAATCTCCCCCGATATATTTAAAGGTGAACACACACACACAAGTACCCTCTTAAATAGAAGATATAAGTAGGCCTTTAGTAGGCTTCATGAACATGATGAATTATGGCTCCTCACAAGTTCTAAGTTGTATAGAGCTGTAATATAAGGATACTGCTCCCTTCTGTGAAATTCCTCATTTCATGTCATTCATTTCCTAAAAAGCTCCACACGACTGGTAAAGAGGCATTCCTCTCTGCCTAGGACTACTGCAAGCACGGTCTGTATTATCAGCAGGAAACATCTGATGTGTCTTCTAGATGACAATAGACTTCTTTATGGTTCTTTCCAGCAGGCAACACTGCCAGTGTTAGACTATATAGGGACTCATTCTATTGACAAGTGGATTGGTAACCTCCAGTTATCAATTGCCTAGGTTACACAGAGACTTTTTGTGGTATATACGTGGTTACTAAACCAGAAGGGTCAGGAGAGCAATGTTGGTCTCTAAAAAGGCAGGAACTCGCACTTAATGTCTTCTCTGATTGTGATCATTCTTTTTCTCTTCCATCTGGCCCAAACTTATAGTGACTTCTTCTGACAACCACATAGTTCGCTGTGAAACTTTGACCCCTCACTTTTGCAGCCATCTCCGGCCTCTGTAGCAGGACAAATAAATTCAGACCCAAGATCATGCCCCAAAACAACTCAGACCAAAGTCCAGACCTTACAATAAATTCACACCCCAGACATGACTCCTTTTTATGGAACCGAACAAATGGAGATTTATCTTGGTTGAACTAAAATGTCCATTGCATTCGGTTCTCTTTAGACCCAGAGTATAAATAGGTCAAGCACCAGAGGAGATGACAAAAGATGACATTCATACTCACCTTTCCTTACCTCTTTTGGGCCTCCTCATGGCGTGCAGCGCTCTTCTGGTGACATGATGCTCTACAGATCACCACTGAGTCCTGTGACCATATGTGTGCAGGTCTTCAAGACTGAGTGGACTTCCACCAACATTAACCTCCCAGTGACGTGTCCTGCTAAGCAGACCCCGACCTTCCTTCCCAATAATAAAGGACACATTAACCTAGGTGTTGGTAAAATATGGTGTTGGCCACATCTTTATTGACCAACGTTAATTCAACACTATATACCAAAACCAGAAGAACAACACAAAATATATGAAATACACAAAACCCATGCCCATTCCTCCTCTTCCCGTAGACTCTCTTCATCCAAACCAGAATGCCCCACTGTGAAGCAGTGGCATAATGGACCTACATCTCCTCCATCTTTAGGCATGGATTCCCACCACGCATGGACACCTGAAAGACAAGAAAAACAAGACCGAGAAAAAATGAAAAAAAAAAAACAGAGGAGAAAACCATAAGGGCAGGGTGGGCGGGTGTTCCTCACACGGGCTGCTGAGGGTAAGACACCGGCCTATGGCCCCTACACAGTATTTATACTCACTCTCCCCCTCTCCATTTTTTATTTACCAACGTCACCTTTTTCATAACATGCCTCCTCCCGCCACTCAGTCCATGGCCCTCTCCTTAGTCAGTCAGTGCCTTGCAGACATAGAACAAAGCCGCAAGGGACCATTGAGACAATTTGTGAGTAGTTGTACCTAAATTTCTAGGGTATGTAAAAGTTTAAGGTGTCTATATTTTGCTCTTGTGGTTTTATGTCTGAATGTAGAGGGTTTTGGGGGTTTTTGGCCTCCTCATGGCATCCAGTGCTCTCCTGGTGATATTATGCACCCTGAGTCACTACTGAGGACTGTGATTGGGCCACCAGTGGTCACATTGGCACTTCTGGCGACTAGATATCATCACGCTTGTCATGCCTGTGAAACCACTGAGGCCTCTGATCCTAGTCACATGATGTCACAAAGGAGGCATATCTTTTATAGATAGGTTCCTAGGAGCCATGAGAGTATTCTACACTATGCTTTATAGATAGGTTCCTAGGATCCCTGAGAGTGGCCCAGCCCTGAAATAAAATAATTCCTAAGAGATTCACTTATCTCTAATTCTGACCCAGAATTTTAGCAACACAATATATCATGCACCATAAATTAATGCAGCTCCAAAAATAAATACCGACTCCAGACCAAAGTGCTACACCAAAAATAGGTCCATCTCAGCAAAGACCAGATTTTTTGGACTATAAGATGCACCGAACCATAAGACGCACCATGCATACGGCATCTTTTTTTGTGGGGCCAGATGTACTTTTTAGTTATACCATTTTGGAGAATGTCTATTGCCTTGATCAATTTTTATTCAAATCCGAGGTGAAACTGTGAAAAAAACGGAAGTTTGGCACTTTTGATTTTTTTTTTCCCACTACAACGTTCACACGACAGGAAAAATATTTTTATACTTTTGTAGACTGGGCATTTTCAGACACAAGAATACCTAATGTGTACACTCACCGGCCACTTTATTAGGTACACCATGCTAGTAACGGGTTGGACCCCCTTTTGCCTTCAGAACTGCCTCAATTCTTCGTGGCATAGATTCAACAAGGTGCTGGAAGCATTCCTCAGAGATTTTGGTCCATATTGACATGATGGCATCACACAGTTGCCGCAGATTTGTCGGCTGCACATCCATGATGCAAATCTCCCGTTCCACCACATACCAAAGATGCTCTATTGGATTGAGATCTGGTGACTGTGGAGGCCATTGGAGTACAGTGAACTCATTGTCATGTTCAAGAAACCAGTCTGAGATGATTCCAGCTTTATGACATGGCGCATTATCCTGCTGAAAGTAGCCATCAGATGTTGGGTACATTGTGGTCATAAAGGGATGGACATGGTCAGCAACAATACTCAGGTAGGCTTTGGCATTGCAACGATGCTCAATTGGTACCAAGGGGCCCAAAGAGTGCCAAGAAAATATTCCCCACACCATGACACCACCACCACCAGCCTGAACCGTTGATACAAGGCAGGATGGATCCATGCTTTCATGTTGTTGACGCCAAATTCTGACCCTACCATCCGAATGTCGCAGCAGAAATCGAGACTCATCAGACCAGGCAACGTTTTTCCAATCTTCAATTGTCCAATTTCGATGAGCTTGTGCAAATTGTAGCCTCAGTTTCCTGTTCTTAGCTGAAAGGAGTGGCACCCGGTGTGGTCTTCTGCTGCTGTAGCCCATCTGCCTCAAAGTTCGACGTACTGTGCGTTCAGAGAAGCTCTTCTGGCTACCTTGGTTGTAACGGGTGGCTATTTGAGTCACTGCTGCCTTTCTATCAGCTTGAACCAGTCTGGCCATTCTCCTCTGACCTCTGGCATCAACAACGCATTTCCGCCCACAGAACTGCCGCTCACTGGATGTTTTTTCTCTTTCGGACCATTCTCTGTAAACCCTAGAGATGGTTGTGCGTGAAAATCCCAGTAGATCAGCAGTTTCGGAAATACTCAGACCAGCCCTTCTGGCACCAACAACCATGCCACGTTCAAAGGCACTCAAATCACCTTTCTTCCCCATACTGATGCTCGGTTTGAACTGCAGGAGATTGTCTTGACCATGTCTACATGCCTAAATGCACTGAGTTGCCGCCATGTGATTGGCTGATTAGAAATTAAGTGTTAACGAGCAGTTGGACAGGTGTACCTAATAAAGTGGCCAGTGAGTGTATATCTTTCAGAGTAATTTTCTACTTTTATATATATTATAGGGCCGTGGACGAACCATTGGCAGAGGCACTCAGAGCCCTCTCTATGGGCACCCAGCTGTGTGTGGGGACCACTGTGTTGCAGATTGTACTGTGTGGGGGCCACTGTGTTGCAGATTGTACTGTGTGGGGACCACTGTGTTGCAGATTGTACTGTCTGGGGACCACTGTGTTGCAGATTGTACTGTGTGGGGGCCACTGTGGAGCCCCCACACAGTACAGTCTAGCTGGGCTGTGAGAAACTCTCCTCTTACAGTACTGTCCATAGCTCTGTACTGTCAGAGGGGGTGTTCCTTACCGCCCAGCCATGACACTAAGCTTTGAAGAACACCCCCCAGTACTAGTCTATGGATGAGTACTGTCAGGAGGAATGTTCCTCACAGCCCAGCTAGACTGCCAGGAACGCCCTTCTGACAGTGAAGAGATATCGTTAACGGCAATGATATCTCTTGCCCAGGGGCATATAACGGGAAAGCCAACAGTGCGCTGGATTCAGCGCACTGTCGGCTTTCTAGCAGAATGTAAAACTGCATGTACCAAAGGACACGAAAGGTCCTCTTTATGATGAAATTGCCATGTTGGCACTTTGTGATAAATTATTGGGTTTTGGATTGCAGTTTCGTCACTCTGCTTCTAAAAGGTTCGCCATCTAGGGAAAGGGGTTGATTTAGAACTTTATTTATGTTTTTTTTTTTATATTTTTTAACCTTTTTTTTTGCTACTATTTTATTAGCCCCCCCAAGGGGGCTTGAACCTGCCATCATTTGATCTCAAATCCTATAGGCTGCAATACAGCATGATTCTTACAAATCTCATTATAAAAAAAATACACAGCTATTCAATATTACTGTATAATGCACATAAAAAAAATAATTTCTAGAATATTCAGGGTATGCCAGAATTTTAGACCAATGGATGCCAGATTAGTGGAATTTTACTGAAGTTATATAAAGTGTAAATATATAAGACGTATATATCGGATGACTTTGTAATCCATTCAACTAACATGTAGGTTTATCACGTTTGGAAAACAAGAAGTGTAGAGGTCAGCAGTAATGGAGTGAGTTGTAAACTTTCCGGGTGTTTTCTCCCACCTGGATATCTGAACTCTCTGGTGAGATTATAAATCTAGAACCCCCCTCTTCTCGCCTCAGACAGCGGCTCCTGTCACAGAAACATTACAGTAAATTATACTTATTGGGAGAGGTCCACCCTCCCCACTCAAGAGCTGGCAGCTGTATCATAGGAATTCTGCAATCTTGCTGAAAGGGAATTAAACTCAGCAAGAAAGCTTTACCTGGATTCGGACATGTTCACACATGTTTTTTCATGCTAATTTCAACACGGAATCAGTGTAGAAAAGCATCTGAAATCTTGTCACCAGAAATTGCACTGAATCTGTGGCGGGTGGCCTCATTGAAAAGGAGGAATCGGGGTGCAGGCACAAGGTAGAATCCCAATGCACAGCCTAAGCTTCAGGACTTTGCTGATGAATATATTGCCCTTGCCCTCATAACGACATCAGAAATAATGAGTACATAACTTGCCACAGATCTTACCCTAAGTCATGACGTAATGCTTTATAAACAGCCTAGCAATGGGCTGATCCCTGGTGTCTACTGGTTTAAAGAGGACCTTTCATGTCCTCAGGCACATGTGGTTTTACATACCGCTAGAAAGCCGACAGTGCGCTGAATTCAAGGCACTTTCGGCTTTCCCATTATGTGCCCCGGGGGAAGAGAAATCGATGCATTTACCGATAGCTCTTCACTGTCAGAAGGGCGTTCCCAGCAATACTGTCAGGGGAATTCCTTACTGCCCAGCCATGACGCTGAGCGGTGAGGAACTCCCCCCCCCCCTCAGTACTAGTGTATGGGTGAGTAGTATAAGGAGAGGGGGTGTTCCTCACTGCTCAGCGTCATAGCTGGGCGGACAGACTGTCAAGAGTGGCGTTCCCAGCGAGTGTCAGGAACACCCTTCTGACAGTGAAGAGCACTCGGTAAATGCAGCGATATCTCTTCCCCCGGGGCACATAATGTGAAAGCTGCCAATACGCTGAATTCAGCACACTGTTGGCTCTCTAGCAGTATATATAATTGTATGTACCCGAGGACATGAAAGGTCCTCTTTAATCTTCCATTCCCTTATGTTCAGTGCTGTATAGGCAGTCTATCTTTGGCTATATTGTTTTTTAAATAAGCATATCTTTACATAGCCTTTAGAAAGACTATTCTATTAATACCTTTCATTCATTGATCCTCGCAGCCGTTTTTTTAAATTAACCTGTTTTTCTTGATAGGCAAATTACTCTTCAGGGAGCATTATCCTGTTCCCCGAGCACTGCTGTGTCATCAGCCGCCTCCGTTTTTCACCGCCCCCTTCTTTACAGACAATCCCTCCTTCTACACCTCTTCATGTCTTCCAGAACAGCTAGTCACGTACAGCGCATGTGTGACATTTTAATCGCGCTGTACGTGATTACCCAGTTCTTTTGGTCTTTCACAACTTTCCTGTTACCCCGCACACGATGATGGCAACACCATTATGATCTTGACTTCCACCAACTTCTGACAGTGTCTCAATTTGCTAACTCTTCTCTGCCCCTTTCTGATCATAACTTTCTCACATCAGTACTTTCTCTCCTTTACAGGACTCACCTACTCATCAAAATATAGAAATCTATGTGCTATTAACACCCATGACCTCTCACATACTCTGCAGTCCTCTCTGTCCCCCGTTTCTTCACTCTCCTATTCCAATCTGGCCACCAGTTGCTGTACTGAAACCTTAAGGCTCCGTTCTCACGGAGTAACGCGCCACTCATTTAGACATGTAAACACGTGTCAGAGCTCGGCGCTTCAAAACAGATCCCATTGACTTCAATGGGTGTCGACTTACGCGCACTACACATTGAAATCAATGGGTTACAAATCCTCCCATTGATTTCAATGTGTAGCACACGTAAGCCGTCACCCATTGAAGTCAATGGGATCTGTTTTGAAGCGGCGCGCTCTGACACGTGTTTACCTGTCTAAATGAACGGTGCATTACTCCGTGAGAACGGAGCCTTAGTAGTGCACTGGATGGGGCAGAGATCTTACCCCCTCCACTCAAACATTTTGATGCAGGAGGCAGCAACACCACAAATGCGTTTTCTCTAGCAGTGCTCTAAGTGTGCTGAACATCTGTGGAGAAAATCGCATAGACCTGCAGACTTCCTTCACTTCAAGTTTATTCTCAGAACCTATTAATTCTGCTTTTCACCTCACCAAAGAAGCTCTCTGTCGCCTGCCATCACTACTTACCTTACTAAAATATCTAACCTGTCTTCTGGAATCTTTCCATCCTCTTTAAAACATACTGTCATAATCCCGCTACTGAAGAAATCCTCCCTTGTCTTGTTCTTTGCTTCTATCAACCCATCTCTAACCTCCACTTCATCTCCAAAATTATGGAACCCTCTTCTTGACAATTTGGCTTCCACACTCTACTAAAATGGCCCTTACCAAAGGCTTCAATGATCTCCTGACAGTAAAATGTAATGGTGACTATTCTCTTCTTATTCTTCTATTTGACACTGTTGACCATCAACTCCTCCTCACTATGCTCTGCTCAGTCGCCATCAAGGACACTGCGCTCTCCTGGTTCTCCTCTTATCTCTCAGACCGCACTTTCAGTGTATCAGGCCCTGTTTCCTTCCCTCTTCCCCTTGCTGTTGGGGTTCCTCAGGGCTCGGTCCTAGGCCTCTTGGTTTTCTCTCTCTAAACAGCCCCTATTAGACAAACCATCGCCAGATTTGGCTTCCAGTACAATCTTTATGCTGACGACACTCAACTATATACCTCATCCTGTGACATCACTCCTGCACTAATACAGAACACCAGTGACTGTCTTTCTGCTATCTCAAATATCAAGTCTTCGTTCTATCTGAAACTAAATCTCTCTAAGGGTGCATTCAGACTACGTAACGCCGGGCGTGTATGAGAGCCGTACACGCCGGCATTACGGCAGACTGCCGAACACTTCCCATTCACTTCAATGGGAGCGCTCGTAACAGCGGCGTTTACTAGCGCTCCCATTGAAGTGAATGGGAAGTGTTCGGCAGTCTGCCGTAATGCCGGCGTGTACGGCTCTCATACACGCCCGGCGTTACGTAGTCTGAATGCACCCTTAGACTGAACTACTGCTGTTTCCACCATCTAATAGATCTGTCCCTGATATATCCATTGTAGTCTCAGCAGTGGCGTAACTAGGAATGGTGGGGCCCCGTAACTTTTTTACACCACTTTTTTACACCACTGAGTCTCGGGCGTACTATAACTCCTAGGCAGCATGCCCGCTGCCTCGGAGTTGTGTTTGACCTTTCCTTCACCCCCATATCCAAACACTGCTAACTCTTGTGTCCTCCTCTCTACCTCATAGATTGTAAGCTCTTGCGGGCAGGGCCCTCAGTGAATTGGCTTGTGTGAATTGGCTTACTCTGTAATGTCTTTTCCAGGGATACCAAATTTATACAGTTTTATTTATGCTTTACCCACTTAACAAAGATCTAAAACTTTGAAAAATAAATGTTTTTCTAAAAGTCGCCATATTCTGACACCCATAACTTTTTTACATTTCCGTGTACATGGATGCATAGGACGTCTTTTTTACGGGGCCAGGTGTACTTTTTAGAATGTTTATAGGTTTTTATTCAAAATGTTTTTATCAGAGGCGAAACAGCAAAAGAACAATGGTTTGCCATTTTTTTTTCCCACTATGGCATTGACCGAAAAAGATATTTATACGTTTGTAGGTGCTTTCAGACACAGGAATATCAACTGTGTATGTGTTTCACAGTAATTTTTAACTTTTATATGTATTACAGGGAAAAGGGGGTGATTTGAACTTTTAATATTTTTAATTTTTTCTTTATATTTTTTTATCTATTATATATTCGATTTATTAGTTCCCTTAGGAGTCTTGAACCTCAGGGGGTCTGCTCTCTAATGTGATGCATTACAGTACTAATGCATTGCAATATATCAACATTTGTTTGAAAGGCTGCATAAAGCAGCCTATCATAGAAATAATATCCAGACAAGCCTGGGAGCCTTCAATAGGCTTCTGGCTGTCATGGGATCTTGTTCAAGGTGCCAGTAACCCATACCAAAATGACAGCGCTCAGACACCTCTGGGAAAATGGTTGATCGAAGCGACAGGGACCTTAATACCCGCGATCAGTGTGAACACTGATTGCAGATCTTAGCTCCGGGTCTCGGCTGTACAGTGGATATGGTGGACACCATATTGAAATACCTGACATCTGCCCATACTATTACGGCAGATTTGAGAAGGGGAAACAGAGCTGTTTTGCAAGCAGATTTTAACTCGGAATCTGTCTGAAAAAAAGGCTCCCATTCATTTGAACGGGAGCTACTTGCTTTTTTTTCCCGCTAGCGATTTTTTTTCAGCTAGCCGGAAAAAGAAGCAACATGCCCTATCTCCTTGCGGCTGAGACAGCCACGGCGTAAGACTCCTCCTGATTAGGGCCATTCATTCGAGGAGCGGGAAAGGGTTTCCGCTGTGTGAACATACCCATAATCTTCTAGTCCCTGATGTCCAGTGCTTTAACTTTCTAGTCCTTAAGGTCAAGTACTTTAATGTTCTAGTCTCAAGTGTCCAGTGCTTTAATCTCCTAGACCCTGGGATCCAGTATTTTAATCCCCCTATCCCTGGTGTCTAGTGGTTTAGTCTCCTTGTTCTTAGAGGCCAGTATCTAGAGACAAGAAAAAGGACACCTCTAATGGCTCTGGCAAGCTTCATGCTTTATGCCTAGTTGCAGACTCCTATTGATAATATGTTCTTATTTGTTTCACTAAAAATGTGCAAATGAGCTCTTTGAAGCAATGAAAGATTTGACGAATACCGTATTTTTGGGACTATGAGACGCACTTTTTTTCCACCAAATTTGGGGGAAAAAGAAGGGTGCGTCTTATAGTCCGAATGTGTCGCCTGGCATCTGCTGTACTAGAGAGGCGGATGCCGGCAAGGGATAGATGCAGGTGCCGGGGCCTGAGACATCGCTGCGCTCCTCTGCCCTGCATGAAGCCAGCAGCGGGAGGAGTGATGCTATTCCGCTCCTCCGTCCCCCCGCCGCTGGCTTCATGCAGGGCAGGGCAGCGATGTCTCAGGCCCCGGCACCTGTGATGGCGTCTATCCCTCGCCGGCATCCGCCTCTCTAGTACAGCGGATGCCGGGTCTGTAGTCTGTATTGGCGGCCCCTTCTCCCCCGGGGCCGCTCCCAACCGGCCCCGTACCTGTGAAGTTGGCCGGTTCCTGCGCGGCGATATTGCAAGAGCCGACCTGTTCGGGTGACAGCCGGGAGCCTAATGAGGCTCCCAGGCCTGTCACTGCTATATTAGTATCGCGGCTGGGTCTGTGACCAGCCGTAATACTAATATAAAGAATGTCCCATAGACGGCAATACAGTTGTATTGCCGTCTATGGGACTTGCAATCAAGTGACCGCAGGTTCAAGCTCCCGGGGGGGGGGGAATAAAATAGTAAAAAAAAAAAAAAAGAAAAAGCTTTAAAAATATATAATAAAAATATGAAATAAAAGTTCTAAATCACCTCCTGTCCCTAGAATATATATATTTTTTTTCAATACAAGGTGATCTAAGCAATAGATACTCCCCAAAATGGTATAACTAAAAAGTACATCTGGCCCCACAAAAAAAAACAAACACTCTATGCGTCCCCGTACAGCTGCAGGGTCACCTGTCATTGTGGCCTTGCAGCTGTTGCAAAACTACAACTCCCATATATTAAATATTTTACCATTTTTTGCTTCAAATAAGTGTGTCTTATAGTCCAGTGCGTCTTATAGTCCGAAAAATACGGACTCTTTGGAGTAGTGGTAATGCCCTTGCTGCTCCAAATAGCTCATTTGCATATTAAAATAGCAATACCTAGTGAGGTCACAGTAGTGGGAGAATATGCACAGTAATGCTACAGTAAGAAGATAATCCAAAGTGATGTCACAGTGCAAGGATAATCTACTCAGTGAGATTACAACAGACAAAGTGTGCAAAGTACAAGAATAATGCACAGAGTGATGTCACAGATCAGAGATAATGCACACAGTGATGTTACAGTACAGGGCATCAGGATCTGGGGGGTGCTGGGTGATTGGCATAGACAATGACTCCAAGTAACAGTCCAAATGTTGAGCTTTATTCAGTCCAACAAACAGTGAAATATGCAGTACCAAAAGAAAATACAAAATAAACACCTGCCCGTCTGGGCTCTAACTAAACATAAATTGGTTGCCTCACCTAAGAATAGAAATCAATTCAGATTATCAGGTTCACCTCCAGCAGTAGCAACCTCTGTGGTGGCTTTCCAGCCAAGTAGTGCCAAAGTTTGTTCTCCCAGCAGACTTCTTATACCTCGCTTATGAGGCCAAACCCGAGACTGCTGAGTTGCCGCCTGAGCGTCCACAAGGTGTGGATTGGAGGGGATGGGAATGACAAGTCCCACTACCAACCTACCTGCCATTCCCAAAAAATCCAGCCCAATGCACGGCACTTAAAAAATGCTCAGCAGACAAAGTTGTCCACTGAGAACAAACTCTTCTGTATTTTTCATAGCATTTTTTATTTTATTTAATTTTTTTGCTGTATTTTGCTACGTAGGACCTTATTCTTAAAAGGGTTTTCTGGGACTTTCATATAAATGATCTATTATTTGGATAGGTTATCAATATAAAATTAGTGAGGGTCTGACTCCCACACCCTGGACAATAAGATGCCCGATGGAGTTTCAGTCAATAGGTGAGGTAGACTTTTTACGACTCAGTCCTATTAAAGTGAATGGAAAAGCAACTAATATCAGACCTACCAGCCTCAAGAAAAATTTCAGTTTGCAAAAACATATTGATGGATACGAAGCAGTTGAACACCTCATCTTATATTTACTCATGGGAAAAAGATCTTAATATTTCTTTATCTGAAAATGATGTTGCAAACATACTCAAAAACTCACATGGTTTTTCAACCTGTGTCCGCCTGCAAGAAATTCATTACAAAACTTTAACACGATGGTATAGGTCGCCAAATTGGCTGGCACAACGTAAGCTCTCAGAATCTAATCTCTGCTGGAGATGTAAAACCCAACCTGGCACACAGGAACATATTTGGTGGTCTTGCGCTAGTATCAAAAAATACTGGTCCTCAATTCAAAAATATATTTCCAAAGTTGTGAAAAAGAAGATAGACCTCTCACCAAGTGAAATACTACCCTCTACTCCAACCTCTTCATACATTCTGACAAAGTCCAACCTTGTCACACTATTACTCGAAGCTGCAAAATCTCTCATACCACTCTACTGGCTACAGGAAGAAACACCACCAGTACAGCTATGGATAGAAAAGTCTTTCCAAATTGCGAGATTCGAAGAACTCATTAGCTGGAGAGAGCGCAGACACGACAGTTATCTTAAAATCTGGTCCCCATGGTGGCAGTTTCACTCATCAAAATAAGTCAGACCTACCGCTGGTAAATTCAGTATAAACAGTCAATGATACCCTATCCATTCCCCCATCCATACCATCCCCCCACCTTTACCCCCCCCCCCTTTTTTTTTTCTTTCCTCATTATAGATCAGTTTCTTATCCTCTAGAGAAGCAAAGAGAACAGCATTACCCCTTTCCATCTACAAAATAGTTGTGAATAAATAACTCCTATTAAACAAATTCTAACTTTTTGTAACATTTAATAGACACCTCGTGTGTCAGTTAATGCACTTTGTAACTAATCTTTGTTTGTTACATGTACATGTTATGAGAACAGTGTTTCATATGTATATGTTGTAAAATGAAAAACTTAATAAAATCAGAATTGAAAAAAAAAAAAAAAAGTGAATGGAACTAAATCGTAATAGCACAGCCACTATACAGTGTACAAAGAAGTGGCCACGACCAGAGGAAATACTGGGTGATGGACCTCCACTGATCTGATATTGATGACCCATCCCAAGGATAGGTCATCAACATCTGTCTCAATTTTAACTAATATAACTTACAGGGATAACGCACAGAAATAATGCAAAAAATAATACTGCGTCATAGCGTGCACAGCGAGGGAATTTGAATGAGGTCCCATTCAATTTTCCATTCTCTCCTATTATCCATAGTCATCACTTACCTTACAATCTGGGGCCATAAAAGCAGTTGGGCCCTCTTAGCAGCTGCTATGCCTTCTACCCTGGTAATAATGATTATGTATGTATAGGAAGATGTCATTCTTAATCTATACTTGGCTATATTAGAGGGCAGATACAGAAACCCATAGCTGCTTTCCTCCAAAAACAGCATCACACATGGGATGTGTCTGGGATGTGTCTGGCATCAACTTCATTAAAGAGAGAAGGGCTGAGCTGCATTACCAGATTCAGCCTGTGGACAGCTGTGGTGCTGTTTTTGTTACAAAGCAGTAATTTGTAATTGTGTTCAACTAAATTTAAAGGGGTTTTCCGATCTCCTTGTTTCAGCATCTTTGCTTGTGGTCTCTTCTTCTCACTTCCTGTATTCTTTATCAAACACCACCTCCCCCCAGCTTGCTGAACAGGACACTATGAAGTATCACAATACTTACTATGATTACTAGAATTCTAATATAAATACATACATCAAATAATAGGCACATTCTTCTACAGAATGGACCCAGTGTTATCTGTGTGTTTACATAGAGCGATAACAGACAGGGCTTTATCAGCAAACTGCAGTTAGCTGAACCGTAGAACAGTGTGTGATGTCATCTCTCCTGTCTTATTACACAGGTCTGGCTCTATGGAAACTCTGTGTAAACAAAGGGAGGAATAATTTCACATAGCAGGAAAACAAAGCAGCATTGCTAAAGCAATATATTTGAGAAAACTCTTAAATTTACATAAGCTAGCAGTATAGATAGGATCCATGAGATGGGAATACTCCTTTAAGAGGACCTTTTACCAACCCCACCAATTTCAACTCTTTTAATTCTTTTATAGGCACTGCTCCACTGATTTCTGCCTAGTTGGATTTTTTTCTTTTGCCCTTACCATTCCAGAGCAATGATTTCTGTTAGTTTCCGCACATTTATACTCTTCACTGTCAAGTGGGCGGTCCTGGGCTGGAGAAAAAGGACAGAGCACCCACCTGATAGTGGAGAGTATAATTGTGCTGAAACTAACAGCAATGATTGCTCAGGAAAGGTAGAAGCTAGAAAAAAAATTACAATTGTGCCAGAATAAGTGGAGAGGCAGCAATTGACAAGTTAAAGTTGGGAAGCATTGAAGTTGCATAGAGTTGGAGTTGGTGGATGTGATTTAAGTACTACTGAAATGCTAATTCCTAAGAAAAATATAATAATAAATAAATACATTTTTAATTAATTATATTTATCTTAATAATGAATAAGTAATGTAATTTATCGATCAAATTATTTTTGTATACACTAATATATTATCATTTTTAACCTTTGTATGAAAATGTGTTGAAGCTATGTCTCTGTATTAAGAAGCTAAACTAAAAAAAAAAATTAAAAAATTGTGCTATATATAGAACATATAAATAATAATACACAAGGTATAAGTATTAAGAAAAAAAAAATCACATATAAGTATATTGTGTTAAAAAAAAAGATAAAAATGCAACCATTGTCTTAATCAAACACCGAGTTTCAGTAAACTCTTCTTGGCTACATTCCCGCATATTTCGGCATTGAAGAAAAAGTAGGTTTGAAAAAACAAAAATAACCCACATGATTTAAAAATGGCTGAGTGTGGGAGGAGCTGAAGAGACCCAGCTGTCGGGAGTGCAGGATTCTTTTATTTTTCAGCACAGTTGTCATCGTCGCTACATAGACTACATGCAGCTTAGCCGACTCATTGTCTACAAACCAAAGGAAATAGTATAAACAAGCCAAGAAACAAGAACAAGAAAAGGTAATCTATTTGTGACATCACCTTACACCAGATCTGTAAAGATACAAGGCTCTTAGCAATTTACTTTAGAATTTCAGCAATTAACTTGTATAGAAGTGGGTGTTTTTGTTAACAATTTACAATGTGAAAACCTACTACAAAATAAAAAATAGAAAATTTTTTTCGGAACGTTTTTAAATTTTTTTTATTTTTTCTGCTTAAAAAAATTGCTAATAAAATGAAAGATTGGTATTTTATTTCATAAAATTGTGAGATGTGTCTCGTGTAAATTGTTTTATATCTTTAAATAATTTATTTTTGTTTTTTTTTATTTTTAGCACCCTTATATTTGTTTATGCTGAATTCTACAGATTTAACATCATATTAACGAATATTCACAGATTATTTTTCTTAGATTTCAAAAGCCTTAAGTGTTTTAGTTTATTACAATGTGTTTAATGTTAATTTTATCTTGTTCTTATTCATTTTTAGAAATACATTTTTTTAAAATTTTTTTATTCAATATGTTTATTGATGTGTCACTATACATGTTACATTTTTTGTTCCAATGGAGGCAATAGTATTAAATTAGGGCTGCTGCCTGAGCATTTATTTGGGTGTATAAATGGGAAGATAAAATAATTCAGCTATTACACTTTAAATGTATGTTGTTTATTCCAGTTTTTACATATCTTGCAACAAATAATTTCCAAGTTTTGCTATAGATGGACTATTGGCTTAAAGGGGTTTTCCATCCTAATAGATGATTTCACGTTGCTACTGATAGATGATTACTTTATGACAACAAGGGTTCTACTTCCATATCTGCCACTATTCCTTAGGATCCCAGACCTCGGAACTCTACCTATATGCCACAACATTGTCTGAATGGTATACCCCTACAAACATCTGAGACATTGCACAGTTCTCACAGAAATGAATGGGCTGCCCATGTAATACATGGAGCAGAAAATCCAGCACAGGAGGGATCTCTAAAACGCTCCTTTATTATCCAAACATTAAAAAGCCCATATCACATATATGCAACCCATGTAGCTGGCTGACATGTTTTGGACTTATGCCCTTCCTCATGGCTAGGGATAAGCAAATTTATTTGAAACTAACCTGATTTGACCTGAATTTTCCAAAAGTTTACAAAACGCAGTCTCCTCTGCAGGTCAAAAATAACTAACGGTTATACTGACCTTGCCCTACCTCTCCTGGGCATCCATGTGGCGTCTGTTGGTTCCCTGGTGTCCTCATCCCGAATCTTGCTCCCTCCTATGCTGGATTATCTATTTCTATCTGGGATTTGATTCCAATCATCCATGATCCAGGTTCATGGGACTCTATAGAGATTAGGTGAGCTGATCATGTCTGTGTTATTCATGTAATACATGGTCCTTTAGAAAGATGATGCTCTTTGTAGCAAATGCTTTACTATGGCTAATAGATGAGTCTTAAATGGGCACCCCTTCTCTAAATCTTGGCATGTTTTGAGATTTTCCTAACCAGATACCTATCTCAGACATTTATGGTATATTCCTAATTATTCCATATATGTCTTATGGATAAATCCACCTTCAGGACCTTTACAGTGAATGGAAAGGTAACCACCATATTTATGGTAAAGCCCCTGAATATGCTACAAATGTTTTATAGGTGCAGATCCCACATCTAGGACCTACAACTATCTTGAGAATAGGTGACCTTCAACTTATGTCTACTGTGAATGGAAAAGTAACTGCGCATGCGCGGCTCACTCCATTCATATCTATGATAATTAAAAAATTACCATGATCCAAAAGAAAAAAAATTCTGGATAAACATGTCAATACCCATTACCTAGAAAGAAAAAGTTGATTAAGCCACCATAAATTATTACAATCTATAGAAATTATGAAGAGAGGCATACATGTGTAGTCGTCTCTTCATTTATTTTAGGTGCAAGACAGGGGTCACTGTATGGATACCCGATATATGTACATGTGCCAGATTTGAGATCCTCATCTATAAGACACTTATCGCATATCCTGTAGGTATAGAAAAATATCTGAGATGGCCTTTAAATGCAACTTTCGGAGATAGCGATATGCCACCCCAATGGCATTTGCTTGTACCCATGATTAATTCAATGCATGTGCATAGACAGGAGCGTAACTTGAGGGGGTGCAGAGGGTGCACTTACACCGGGGGCAAGGATCCTTAGGGAGCCCATAAGCCCTGGCATCAGTATTGAGATTTCAGCTTCCATCTGGCCCATAAAACAAGGAGATTACCCTAAGCACACTAAGGTGGATTAAACTCCTTAGCACCTGTAACCATCACTATCAAGAATTCGCTGTAGGGATGAAGAAGGGGGCCCTGGACAAAAGATTGTACCGGGGCCCACAAGACTTTAGTTATGCCACTGTCCATAGATGTTAACACTGAGCAACATTCTGTAATAAACTTGCATTTGCTGACCAGGTAGAAGTGATTCTGACCTTCAATTTCAAAGTCAGATACAGAGAATTCAGGGGAACCTGTCTACCTCAGCTCTTAAGGCTTGGTTCACACATCAGTATGACATCCGTCCGTTTGAATTTAGTTTGAAACTAAAAACGGACTGATGCACATACTGATTGTATACTGACACCTTTTTATACTGATAGCAAACTCTGTCCATCCCCTAGAGGAGAGATAAGGGGATTAAAAGTAGAAAATTGTAAAAAGATTAGAGATAAGGAGGACATATATTATATGTAGACTTCAGTTGGACATAAACCAGACTTCAGTATACACCTTACGCTAGGTTCACACTAGCGTTCTGTCTCCGTTCTGAGCTTTCCGTCTTCTGCAGGCAGAAGACGGAAAGCTGTCAGAGCGGGTCCGGCCGTGAGCGGCGGTGAACGTTTTATGCTCTCTGCCACAAAACCGTTTTTTTTTTTTTAAATCGGACACAGAGTACTGCATGTCCGACTTTGTGTCCACTTTTAAACTGGTTTTGCGGCGGAGAGCATAAAACGCTCACTGCTGCTCACAACCGGACAGCTTTCAAACCCATTCAAATGAATGGGTATGAAAGAATCCTGCAGGTTTCTGTCTCCTGCCTCTGTTTTGTGCAGGAAACGGAAACCTGCAGAATGGAGACCGGGCGCAGATGTGAACGAGTCCTTAATGGGATGTGACAATATAGCAGAAAGAACTTTCCATGTCACTGCCTGCAGTAAATACCTTAAAGGGGTACTTTGGGCTCATAAATAGATGTTTTTCCTTATATACAGTAATTCTTCATGGTGTTTAAAGGGGTCATGCCACGAAACATATCTAAATTGCTGATGGGTGGGGATCAGGGTGTTTGCCACCAAATATCTTTTCCTCCTCGTGGACAGAGAGGAAACCCTGCTCCCATTCATTTCAACGGGAGCACTAAAGTACAGCTGTTGGCTATCTCCTCTTCAGGGGGTTTGACCACTTTTCCGGCGGCTGCATTGACAGAGGTCAGATAAATATGTTTCCTTTAAGATCTCTGCTTACTGTCATTCAAACTTCATTGACTATTTTTAGTGCTAAATATCTGCCCTGGTCACAAAGGTGTACGGTCTTTGATAAATGACAGCTACTGTACAGCAAAGCACCTGTGTGTCTAGTGTCCATCATAAGGCCAGAGGTCTCCCAGTGCCTAAGAGGGACTGCTACCTTGGCTACATCATACATATAAGATAAGATAATCCTTTAATAGTCCCATAATGGGGAAATTTCAGTGATACAGTTTCATGGATGGTACAGTAGAATATAACAAGGGAGAAACACATACAAGCTCAGATAGAGAAATACTAGGAATCATAGCAACTAAAAAAGAAACAAAGACACACTGCAGGATCATTTAGTTCTCTGTGTGAAGTGATGTTAATAATAACAGTCTATTGTAAAAATTAGTGATCTGATTTACTACCATGCATGTTAGGCTCTGTTCACATTTATCAGAATCCTCTGCCAGATATATACACTATACTATAGTGGTAGCCAATGTGGCTGCTATATGGGCCAAGCCCTGAGTCACTTTATGGTAGAATTATATGTGTAATGGGTTACTGTATGATTTGTGCACTGTATTATAGCACTATATTGTATGTGCACTGTATAATAGTGTTTTTTATGCAGTGGATTATGGTATTATTTGAGCATTGTATGTCATTGTGCACTGATTGGTAGTGTAATATGTGCCCTGCATTGCACTATTATTTGAGCACTGTATCTGTATAGTAGATACCTCATCCCATGACATCAACCCTGCACTACTACAGAACACAAGTTACTGCCTCTCTGCTGTCTCAAATATCATGTCTTTGCTTTATCTGAAACTGAATATCTCAAAGACTGAACTACTGCTGTTTCCACCATCTAATAGATCTATTCCTGATATATCCATTGCAGTCTCTGGCCTTACTATAACTCCTAGGCAGTATGCCCGCTGCCTCGGAGTTGTGTTTAACTCAGACCCTTCCTTCATCCCCCATTTCCAATCCCTCGCACGCTCATGTCATCTCTATCTCAAAAACATCTCCAGAATACGCCCTTTCCTCACCAGAGATACACTAAAGACACTTATTGTCTCTCTGATTCATTCTCACCTTGACTACTGTAACTCCTTACTAATCGGTCTTCCCCTTACTAAACTCTCCCCTCTACAATCTATTCTGAATGCAGCGGCCAGGCTCATCTATCAGTCTAGACGCTACAGCGATGCCTCTGGTCTGTGCCAGTCGTTACATTGGCTGCCTATTCATTATAGAATAAAATATAAAGTTATCACTCTCATCCACAAGGCTCTCCATAATGCTGCAGCTTCCTACATTTCCTCTCTCATCTCCGTCTATCACCCAACCCGTGTTCTCCGTTCACTCAATGACCTAACACGTACATCCTCTATTATCAGAACCTCCCACGCTTGTATACAAGACTTCTCCCGAGCTGCACCACTTCTCTGGAATGCTCTACCCCAGACAATCAGATTAACTTCTAATTTCTACACCTTCAAGCGCAAACTAAAGACACATTTTATCAGACAGGCCTATCACAATTCCTAATGTAAGTCCTTATGCAGTTAGAATCCCCAAAACAAACCCTCCTCTATCCATGCTCCCACAGTACCCTACAAGATATGATGCCGTATTAGACTGTAACTTTATATGTGCAGGCACCATCTGCACAGTAAAGGACATGACTGGTGACGGCTCATACAGCATTATTTATGTGTAATGAAAGTAGCTTTTATCATAAAAACACCTGGACCACTGTATAAGCAATGCTACCTCTGATGCCTCCCCTTCTATCTCTTGTGTCACCCCCTCTACCTCATAGATTGTAAGCTCTTGCGAGCAGAGCCATCAGTCTCATTGTGTGAATTGACTATTACTCTGTAATGTATTTGTTTCTCAGTACTTGAACCCTATAATTTGTAAAGTGCTGTAGAATATGCTGGCACTGTATGTCTATGTGCACTATACAGTAGTGCTATATGTGCAATGCATTGCGGTATTATTTGAGCTCTACATGTCATTGTACACACTGTTAGTGTTATATGTGTAACATCTGGATTGTATATTATCTGAGAACTGTATTTCAATGTGCATTGGATGGGGGTGTTACATGTGCCCTCTATTGTGGCATTATTTGAGCATTGCATGTTACTGTGCACTGTACCATGGCGTTATGTGTGCAGTAGATTGCGATATTATATGGTTTTCTGGGATCAGCGTTTCACTTGTTTCTCCAGTATTCTGTAAGGAAGTCTGCAGATAAAGGTTTGGTAAACAATTCTCCCTAAATCGCAGCCTCTGCTTTGGCAGAAGACAGGCTCTCATGTGATTAGGATCTTGGCAGATGAAGCTGCACCTACAATGA
The DNA here is from genome assembly GCF_031893055.1 of Leptodactylus fuscus. Taxonomy (NCBI): domain Eukaryota; kingdom Metazoa; phylum Chordata; class Amphibia; order Anura; family Leptodactylidae; genus Leptodactylus; species Leptodactylus fuscus. The sequence goes on from NC_134269.1 coordinate 186,708,473, forward strand.
TTTACAGGTTTCAGGAATGCTGGACTGTTCCAGGAGAAAAGTTTGGGGCAGGCTGGCACATCCCTAGTACACAGTGAGCAGAAAATCTCATGGAAGCTTCTGCTTACCTTATAAATCAATAGACAATCATGACAGGGAAACCACACATGGAGAGCACGGGACAACACAAATATTCAGTTTGTAGTATGGCACCATAGCTTTCCATAGGTTCCCTGACGGACTATTATTACTACGGGAGGCACTATTACTAACAGGGCAGTCTAGGGGCATTATTACTATTGGAGATACTATAATTAATCGGGAATCTGGGGGTCCAACCTTTGATACCTCCACTAGAGATGAGAGAGTAGTATTCGATTGAGTAGGTATTCAAAATACTTGTACTAGTAAAAATTCGATTCCCCTCCCACCTTCCCTGGCGCTTTTTTGTACACCAATAACTATGCAGGGGAGGTGGGACAGGAACTAGGACAACGTAGGGCATTGGAAAAAAAAACGTATATAGTGAGTGGGATAGGCTACAGTTCTCTGAATTGTGGGGAAAAGAAGAGGTCAGACTCTGACGATCATAAAGTAATAGGATATGCCAGCCATATGTCATATGCCTTTACAGGATGGGAGCAATCCTTTAACCAGGGTCCACACACGGCCAGTTATTTCAGTGCCTTAAACTTCCTAGTGTCAAACCCATGCAATGTACAGTAGCAGCATTGTGTATGTATGGTGGCCATGCTTGGTATTGCAGCTCAGCCTATTCTCTTGAACTGCAATCAGCCCATGTGACCGATGAACATGATGTCACGCGGTGAAGCAAATGTGACACTCGCCAATGCCAACCGTGCTGTTTTCCGTATATCACGTTGTTCGTATGCATGTAGCCAGACTTCAAGTCCCATCCATCGGACCCCCATTCTTTGTGTGGGTTGTTTTCTGAGCTTTATTTAGACACATCTTATCAACAAGGACGTTTCTATCTTATTACAGCACATTCTTCATATTCTTGCAGTGCCAGCGCAGATTATTCCGTACTAAAATTTATAAACAGAGATGGGCATGAAGCTTCTGGCACCTAACACACCTAAGCCAACTCATCTGTTTCTAATTCACATCTATATGTATTTTATGGGCTTTGTTATGTAGAAATACAGGTGCAGGGGATGAATTACTGCAAAACTGGGAAATAAAGGACTCTTGCCAACACCAGTCACCTGGAAGAAACAAGGGTGAAAATCCTATGAAGGCTTTATCGGTAGCCATATTGGTTGTCACCAGGCTTGGTGGGGAAAGCAATCTCAATGAGATTTTATGTTTGAGGTTGTTTATGTTGGAGGGATTGTCAGTGACATACAGTCCTATGAAAAAGTTTGGGCACCCCTATTAATCTTAATCATTTTTACTTCTAAATATTTTGGTGTTTGCAGCAGCCATTTCAGTTTGATATATCTAATAACTGATGGACACAGTAATATTTCTGGATTGAAATGAGGTTTATTGTACTAACAGAAAATGTGCAATATGCATTAAACCAAAATTTGACCGGTGCAAAAGTATGGGCACCTCAACAGAAAAGTGACATTAATATTTAGTAGATCCTCCTTTTGCAAAGATAACAGCCTCTAGTCGCTTCCTGTAGCTTTTAATCAGTTCCTGGATCCTGGATGAAGGGATTTTGGACTATTCCTCTTTACAAAACAATTCAAGTTCAGTTAAGTTTGATGGTCGCCGAGCATGGACAGCCCGCTTCAAATCATCCCACAGATGTTCAATGATATTCAGGTCTGGGGACTGGGATGGCCATTCCAGAACATTGTAATTGTTCCTCTGTATGAATGCCTGAGGATTTGGAGGGGTGTTTTGGATCATTGTCTTGCTGAAATATCCATCCACGGCGTAACTTCAACTTCGTCACTGGTTCTTGAACATTATTCTCAAGAATCTGCTGATACTGAGTGGAATCCATGCGACCCTCAACTTTAACTAGATTCCCGGTGGCCAGACAACCCCAAAGCATGATGGAACCTCCACCAAATTTTACAGTGGGTAGCAAGTGTTTTTCTTGTAATGCTGTTTTTTTTTGGACGCCATGCATAACGCCTTTTTATATGACCAAACAACTCAATCTTTGTTTCATCAGTCCACAGGACCTTCTTCCAAAATGAAGCTGGCTTGTCCAAATGTGCTTTTGCATACCTCAGGCGACTCTGTTTGTGGTGTGCTTGCAGAAACGGCTTCTTTCTCATCACTCTCCCATACAGCTTCTCCTTGTGCAAAGTGCGCTGTATTGTTGACCGATGCACAGTGACACCATCTGCAGCAAGATGATGCTGCAGCTCTTTGGAGGTGGTCTGTGGATTGTCCTTGACTGTTCTCACCATTCTTCTTCTCTGCCTTTCTGATATTTTTCTTGGCCTGCCACTTCTGGGCTTAACAAGAACTGTCCCTGTGGTCTTCCATTTCCTTACTATGTTCCTCACAGTGGAAACTGACAGGTTAAATCTCTGAGACAACTTTTTGTATCCTTTCCCTGAACAACTATGTTAAACAATCTTTGTTTTCAGATCATTTGAGAGCAGGCTGTCCATGCTCGGCGACCATCAAACTTAACTGAACTTGAATTGCTTTGTAAAGAGGAATGGTCCAAAATACCTTTATCCAGGATCCAGGAACTGATCAAAAGCTACAGGAAGCGACTAGAAGCTGTTATCTTTGCAAAAGGAGGATCTACTAAATATTAATGTCACTTTTCTGTTGAGGTGCCCATACTTTTGCACCGGTCAAATTTTGGTTTAATGCATATTGCACATTTTCTGTTAGTACAATAAACCTCATTTCAATCCTGAAACATTACTGTGTCCATCAGTTATTAGATATATCAAACTGAAATGGCTGTTGCAAACACCAAAATATTTAGAAGTAAAAATGATTAAGATTAATAAGGGTGCCCAAACTTTTTCATAGGACTGTATATACAATATGGAGTGACCACACAACTATTATGGGGTGGTGGGAATAGGAATTGTTGCAGGGTTGTGGTGGGCAGTATCGAAGAGTACCAATGGATTCTCTTACCCAATAAAGGTCTAGCAGAAGACCCAAATCTGAAAGATACTATGGTCTATTGCCTATGGGTTGTTGGACCATGGGCCCCTAGTGGTGAGTAGGCTTCTCACTGAACTGCTTTACATATACAGTATACTTGGAATTGGAGAAAAACTTCATTCCTGTGACTTTCTTAGGGTCTTTGTTTTTATGGTGTCTGCTGTGCAGCTAAAATCAGATGTCACAACGATTCTATGGGTTACCAAATAGTAAGGTGGATGTAGGGAATGGGTTGGTTAATCTTAGACCAAGACAAACGTTATTGTTGGAATAATAAAAAGTTGTACAATTTTCCAATATACTTGCTACATCAATTCTTCATGTTTTCTAGATCTCTGCTTGCTGTCATTCACTTTCTTACTTTCAGTGGATACGAAATCAGTCCATGGTCATGTGATATACGGTGTATCATTTAATAACATTTGTCTCTCAATATTAGCCTGAAACTAGGCAAGTTCTTTAAGAAAAAAAAATGAGTGTTGAAATTCAACATGCCTGTTCCTTCACTCCTCTGACATCATCTGTCTGGGAAGACTTTGGAGTTTCCCTTACACATAAGATAGTCAGATGACTTTTCTCTTAGGTGTATGGGGCCTTTAGACTTCCCTCTGTTTTAGAAAAATTAAAGATTTTAAAGTCTCTCTTGACTTTGTGCACCCTGCTGCTACTTTAACTCTGCATTAAATGACTGCATGACTATACATGCCAGAGTTTGGCAGTCTGTCACCATGGAGACACATATGTCTGCATAGTACCGGTATACACAAACAATTAAGAGATTTTTACTAACACTAGGTTCACACTTGCACTCAGGTTTTCAAGCATTGGATCCGCTTGGGGACCCGAAAAACGGAATCCCAATCCACTTACAAAGTGGTTACTCGCGAAAACCCCAAGACCCCATAGCCTATAATGGGGTTTCCTAGGTTTCTGCCAAAAAAATGCTCACCAAGCGCAAATGTGAACCCAGCCTTAGCCTATTTGCAAAGCTGCATCCATTTATGATTGACATATACTGTAGGTTGCAAGAATGCGCATAGTGGTACAGATTTATTAACACTGGCGTATGGTACACCAGTCTTAATAAGGAATCTGACTGCACAGGAATAGATGGATTTGTGAAGATACTGTGGCTCTGGACTCTTCATAAATCTGTTGGGTGTCCCTGTGTCAGAATGCGAATCTACAGCAGCTAGGACCTGGTGTAGATTTCCATAACTCACTCCAGAAAACTAGTGTGGGTAAGGGCTCATTCACATCTGCACCCGGGAGTCCGTTCTGCAGGTTTCCATTTCCTGCACAAAACAGGGCAGGAGACGGAAACCTGCTGGCATCTTTCCAAACCCATTCATTTGAATGGGCTTGAAAGGTGTCCGGCCATGAGCGCCGGTGAGCGTTTTATGCTCTCCGTGGTGAAACGGACACAGAGTCGGACATGCAGTACTCTGTGTCCGGTTTTAAAAAAACGGTTTTGCCGCGGAGAGCATAATATGCTCATCGGCGCTCACGGCCGGACTTGGCATGACAGGTTTCCGTCTTCTGCATGCAGAAGACGGAAACCTGAGAACGGAGTGCCGAACGCTGGTGTGAACCCAGCGTTATACTGAATCTGTCAGCCCAAGGCATCCCGTCCTAGTCCGCCCCTCTTCGCACAATGTTGTTCGGGGCTTCTGGTGCCTGTTTGGGACAAGAAATAGCCAAATGTACGCCACAATATCATCCCTCTAACCCAGAAAACACAGCATAGTGGGACTGATGAATTCCCTCCATTGTGTAATTCAGTCAGTCATTGTGATACACAGACAAAGCGGCTACAAAGAGTTACGTGACAAATTCAGCTCTGCTTATGTCTGGCAGTTCCCTATAGCGCTCAGCAGGCGGTGAATACGTATAAATCACCACTCATTAAAGTAGGTGGCACTGTGTTTAGATAAAGCTGTGAGTAAAAACAACATCCACAGTAAAACCATTCACCTGATAGTAACCTGGTCATATGGACGTAATAAATCTCTGTAAGTAATAGGCTGTTCCAGCCTGGAATGAGAAAAACCCAGCGTTCTCTGGCCCTGCCATCAGTCATGTTTGTTTTCATGAGTACTACATTAATAGACACAATCTATCAAGCAAACATACTCTCCAGGCGTCTCAAGAATAAGAGCGCTCACGTGTGGAATTGCTCTGTATTGCACCGTCTAATTTATTTATTTCAGTAGTTCTACCTTGTTATTGGTCTTATAATTTAATAAAATAATTTAATTAATGGTATTTTATGTTCCGTTCCCCCTACATGAGAGTTATGCTAGTGTGAAAATAGCGTAAAGCTCATGTACTCCATATCAATTGCAACTATTCCATATTACTGACTGCTGCACAGGGTAGGCAAGTTCCTGCCCATCTTGCTTACTGGTTACCCCCCTTTAAACTACACTGTCTCCACAGAAATTGCTCAGTACTGCGCAGACATCATCGGTCACTGTCCCGTATAGGGCTCACACTCTAAATTCTCTATCAGTATGTCTTTGGAGTCCGGAGGAAAACCATGAAAACACAGGGAAGACATACAAACTCCTTGCAGATGTTGTGCTTGGCTGGATTCGAACCCAGGACTCCAGCGCTACAAGGTATCAGTGCTCAATACTGACAACTTGGGCTTGCATTTGTCTCTGTGGTGACAGGCTCCCTCGCTGGCTTCTTCTCTCAGTCTGCCCTCAGTTGCTGGACTCACCAGGTCCCTGGACTCACGTGAGTCCAATCCCTGTAGGCCTTGCCTCAGGCTTGAGGTCTAGTCACTAACACTTCCTCTAGCTGGAGAGTTCCTAGGACACAGATGTGTCTGTACCACAAGTGCAGGAAAACCATCTATTATACACTGAGCCTAACGTTCTGACATGCTGAGAGGCCCATACACAGTGGTGTAACACAGGGCCCGGGACATTAGGGGCCCGGCGACAGCCGCTATCGCTGTGTTTTTTTTTTCTCTTAATAGACCGTTACCGGCTGGAGTTACTCCAGCCGGTAACAGGCCCTATTTACTTACCGATCCTGGCAGGGACCGGGATCGGTAAGTGACGCTGCGTGCCCCACAAACACTATTATTATACTCGGGGGTCATTTCAGACCCCCCAGTATAATAATTGGAGGCCCGGGAGAGGTAAGTGAACATAAAAAACTGTGTTACTTTCCTTTCCACGCTCCCGGCTGGCTTCGGCCTACTACTGTGAGGTCCATGACGTCACATGACCCGGGCCTGCGTCCTGGGTCATGTGACATCCGAACATCAAGGAAGATGGCCAACACCACCGAGGACTGCAGCAGAGCTGGGGATAGGTAAGTAACAGTGTTTATGTTTGTATCCCCCCTTCGGTCTTTGATTATTATACTGTGGGGTCTGAAAAGACCACAGAGTATAATAATTGTACATGGGTGTCCACAGTGGGCATAATACTGTGTACTGGGGCCACTATGGGGCATAATACTGTGTGCAGGGGCCTCTATGGGGCATAATAGAGTGTGCAGGAATGTGTGGGGTGGGGGGTTGAACGTTAGGGTCTCCGGTGTTGGTCGGGGGGGGGGGGGGGCCATGTCAAAAGTCTTCCCCGGGCCCCGCCATTCCTAGTTACGCCACTGCCCATACATGTATTCCTATTTGCATCAAACATACTAATACATAGAACTTGTAACTATACAGCACCATCCACTGACCAACACTAGTACCTTAACAGATTAATACATCAGCATTAATATAAACCACAGCATGTTCTTGTTTGTAAGGCTCACCCATGCAGACCTGTAAGAAAAATAAACAGCAGCACATACATATACGTATATACAATACAAACAAGTAGCAAAACGAATATATACAGTTTGAGGGGCTATTAGTAGAGGTTTACAAATCAATTCTTTTGAGGGGGGTATTATTGAGTCAGGCTGTGGATCCAAAAATTATACCTTATATCCTAACAGCTGACTTATTGGTTGAATGGACTCAAATTGGATCTTTTATAACCTCCCTTCCTCTGCCGATTTCAAACTGCTGCACTCTTACACAGCTTTTGCAAATACTACGCGGACCACATGTACCTACTGATATAGGTGCCCCATACTACATTATAAGCTGCTCTCCTATCAATAAGCAGCTGGCTAATAATTTGAGTTAGGAGTTGTTCTCCAAAGTTTTTTATTATCAGAAGTTTTTAGACTTTTATCTACACTATTAAAAGTTATGTTTTAATGTATCTATTGCCTTCATCCTAATACTCAGACTTAGGGAGCATTCACACGGAGTTACGCCGGGCGTGTATTACAGCCGTACACGCCGGCGCTACGACAGGCTGCCGAACACTTCCCATTCATTTCAATGGGAGCGCTCGTAACGCCGCCGTGAATGCTCCCTTAGATACATCTACAGATACGTCCAATTACTCCTATTGGGGATTTTTTAGTATTAGAATTTCTAAATCAGCTCCGTCTGCCAGCAGACAGACATCATTTCTCAAAGTAATGACCCGGAACTGATAGCAAGGCCTTTACTAAGGAAGAATGTCATTGCACGGCTGGTCACACATCTTCCATAAAATGCATTGGCTGCGCACACGTCATGGCACTTACTTGTACAGAAGAGTTACACATAAGGATTTGCTTCATTTGTTGAAATGGACTGGTTAGCTCAGTTTCTGTTTATGTTGTGTACAGGACTAGTCTAGCAAGGACCAGTTACATGGACTTTTTATATCTAATAGGACTTGTCCCATTTGCTTCTTGAAGGTGATAATCTGAGAATATTTCGAAGAGTTATTGCCTCGGGTCAATATCACTGGGATATGCTATCACATATTATCAGCTTTAGGACCCCACTGATCCTGACACTGAAGGGATTGTTACACTGTAGTCCCTTAACTGCCTTTTCTACAGTGATGCTCCCAAATGAAATGATGCTAGTTAACCTGCATAGACTCTGATGGGGCTGCAGCACTTTCACTCAGATGGGATCTCAGTCATTGGATCCTCAGCAGAAACATCACAAGTATCCATGGGGTATCATAGCAAAACTTATAATGGGCCCCAACTCTACCATGACCACCTTAAGAATCAAGTTCAGAACTTGAATTTATTTTGGTCTCATTTACACACTGGGATAATAATGTACACAGTGATGTTACAGTACAGAGATAATACAGTGTGTGGGAAAGGTAGCTCAGTAGAAGCAGTGGTACGGACCTAAACAGTCTAAGACAGGGCCACAAAATATCAAGCAAACCAGTTTATTTAGAAAAAACAGGAAAATAAATAAACCTTCACTTCAGGCACAAAATGAGCAAAACAAAATACAGCCTTAACTTCAGGCAAAACAAAACAAAATCCTGCTCGTCTGAGCAACTAACTAAACAGTAATGCTAACCTGACTATATGTGTCTTACTACCAGTCACACAAACAAAACAAGAACAACTTTGTCTCACCGGACTCCGGGTTACAGGACAGACCCATATACCTCCTTTCACTCCCGGAGCTGAGGCCTATTCCACATCTGCCACGGACCACACATAAGTTAAAAACTTGCGGGAGAAATAGCGAGATTCCAGCAGCCTGCCTGTCACCTTTTCACAAATGGATACACTGTATATAGATATGGTGCACAGTGATGTCACAGCACAGGGATAATGTACACCATGATTTTCACAGTGTGTAAATCAGTGATGTCAAAGAATATGGATGATATACAACACGATGTCACAGTATGAGCCAAGGGTAGACAGCTAAGTGCCCGTATGTAAGGAAACCTATCGGTCTCTTGTTTACCAAAACATCAGCATAGAGCACTCTCTTTTCATCTCTCTAATCCCCCAGTAATATCTATCCATCAAGATATCTTAGGGCTAGTTCACACGTAAAAACCGCCTGGCTTATTTTGGTCCCGAAAAAAAACACTTCCTAATTAGGAAGCGTTTTTTTGACCTTGAGGCATTTTTTGGAGCGTTTTCTGGAACAGTTTTTGGTAAAAACTGCTTCAGAAAATGCCAGGCAGTTTTCCCCTCCCCTAAAGTGAATAGACTGTTAAAAAACGCTCGGCGTTTTTGGTCACGTTTTTTTGCAAATCCGCCTGAAGAAAGGTCATGTCGCTTCTTTTTTCTGCTAGCAGCAAAAAACTGCTAGCAGAAAAAAAAGCGAGCAGTCTCCATAGACCACCATTGTATGGAGGCAGATTTTGAGGCGAAATCAGCTGTCAAAATCTGCCTCATTGCCCCCGTGTGAACTAGCCCTTATGAATACCTTAGACCTGTAGTTTTATAAATAGTAGAACACCGCAGTTAAGATGATAGGCCCACCGACTTGATGGGCATGGGCTCATGTGCAGCTGCATAACTTACAAGTCGCACCGATGGTATATCTGCCCCTGACATGGGGTTATATAGTAGAGGGACAGAATTTGACCTCTATGATATATAGGGTTATATGATAGAGGAGACAAACTGAGCTCTGTGATGTATAGGGTTATATAATGGAGGAGAGAAGCTGAGCTCTGTAATATATAGGGTTATATGATAGAGGAGAGAAGCTGAGCTCTGTGATATATAGGATTATATGATAGAGGAGAGAAGCTGAGCTCTGTGATATATAGGGTTATATGATAGAGGAGAGAAGCTGAGCTCTGTGATATATAGGGTTATATGATAGAGGAGAGAAGCTGAGCTCTGTGATGTATCCTATTAATATTATAAATGTGAAATGTTTGTGAGTTTGTGGGTTTGTGACTCTGGATGTTCGGATGTTTGGCGGTCAATCACGCAAAAACCGCTCCACCGATTTGGCTGAAATTTTCCACAAACATAATCACTACACTCGATTGCGCAATAGGCTACTTTTCGTCACAATAGTGCACATACGTTTTTCCCAGGACCCCCACAAAACCCAAACTCACATCACTATCTCTGCAATCTCACACACTTTGGACCATAGCAAGCCACAAAATTCATATTGCCCTCTACAGCAGAGGTCAGCAACCCCTGGCACACAAGAGTGGCACTCCTGCCATATTTCACTGGCACATCAGCAGCACAGGACCTGCAAGAGTTAAATGAAGTCCGAGTCTCTTCAGTGCTCTGCTAGAGCTGAGGCATAAGGACACTCCCCTTTGAGAGAGGTGCAGGAAACCCAGGGGGTGGAGCTTAATCGCTCAGGTCTGTGCCTGCTATAGTGATAGCTCCTGCCGTCTGCACCCTGCAAACGTTCCCGGAGGAGGACAGGAAGCTGCTAGCAAACTGAAAGTAAGAAACACACAGCTACCTTCCTTTAGTTCGTATTCTCATTAATGTCAGGCATTTGGGGTTATTAATTTAGTCTTAGTAACTCCATGTGCCTCACATTAATAGGAATAAACCCCATCATGTCCCTCATATTAACCCCTGTGTGCCCCATATAAAGGTTACTAATATGTGAGACATATGGAGGTACTAATAAAAGACCTCAATAATGAAGATACTTAATTATTACCTCCAAGTCTCTCACATATCAGTAACTAGAGATGAGCGAGTACTGTTCGGATCAGGCGATCCGAACAGTACGCTCCATAGAAATGAATGGATGCACCTGGTACTTCCGCTTGGACGTAGCCAGCGCGCTTAACCCCCCGCGTGCCGGCTACGTCCATTCATTTCTATGCGAGCGTGCTGTTTGGATCGGCTGATCCGAACAGTACTTGCTCATCTCTATCAGTAACTCTTACACAAGGGTTAATGTGAGGGACATTATGGGGTTAATTGCTATTAATAAGAGGCGCATGGAGTTACTAAACTGTCATGCACAGGGCCAGACTTTATGTGGCTGCTCAAGAGTATCCTGTGCCCAAAACTTACATGTACTGGCGCAAAATAACAAATCATACAACGTCGTATATTGAAGTATATTAACCTGAAATACCTCTGTCCCAAACACACTATGTACAGTTTCGCAGAACACCGTATAGCAGCTGAAATACAAATTACATTCAACACAAAAGTCTCGCGTGATCTCAGTATTACAGCAAAAACAAGATACACAGTTACATTTCATATCCCATACCTTATACACAGTACGAAAACCTTACCCGTGCCTGTATATACCCACTTCTACAATCACCGCAGACGAAGTCGCGGGTACCAGCTAGTAGGATTATATGATGGAGGCGAGAAGCTGAGCTCTGTGAGATATAGGGTTATATGATAGAGGAGAGAAGCTGAGCTCTGTGATATATAGGGTTATATGATAGAGGAGAGAAGCTGAGCTATGTGATATATAGGGTTATATGATAGAGGAGAGAAGCTGAGCTTTGAGATATATACGGTTATATGATAGAGGAGAGAAGCTGAGCTCTATGATACATAGGGTTATATGATAGAGGAGAGAAGCTGAGCTCTGTGATATATAGGATTATATGATAGAGGAGAGAAGCTGAGCTCTGTGATATATAGGATTATATGATAGAGGAGAGAAGCTGAGCTCTGTGATACATAGGATTATATGATAGAGGAGAGAAGCTGAGCTCTGTGATATATAGGGTTATATGATAGAGGAGAGAAGCTGAGCTCTGTGATATATAGGGTTACATGATACAGGAGAGAAGCTGAGCTCTGTGATATATAGGGTTATATGACAGAGGAGAGAAGCTGAGCTCTGTGATATATAGGGTTATATGATAGAGGAGAGAAGCTGAGCTCTGTGATATATAGGGTTATATGACAGAGGAGAGAAGCTGAGCTCTGTGATATATAGGGTTATATGATAGAGGAGAGAAGCTGAGCTCTGTGATATATAGGGTTATATGATAGAGGAGAGAAGCTGAGCTCTGTGATATATAGGGTTATATGATAGAGGAGAGAAGCTGAGCTCTGTGATATATAGGGTTATATGACAGAGGAGAGAAGCTGAGCTCTGTCATATATAGGGTTATATGATAGAGGAGAGAAGCTGAGCTCTGTGATATATAGGGTTATATGATAGAGGAGAGAAGCTGAGCTCTGTGATATATAGGGTTATATGATAGAGGAGAGAAGCTGAGCTCTGTGATATATAGGGTTATATGATAGAGGAGAGAAGCTGAGCTCTGTGATATATAGGGTTACATGATACAGGAGAGAAGCTGAGCTCTGTGATATATAGGGTTATATGACAGAGGAGAGAAGCTGAGCTCTGTGATATATAGGGTTATATGATAGAGGAGAGAAGCTGAGCTCTGTGATATATAGGGTTATATGATAGAGGAGAGAAGCTGAGCTCTGTGATATATAGGGTTACATGATACAGGAGAGAAGCTGAGCTCTGTGATATATAGGGTTATATGACAGAGGAGAGAAGCTGAGCTCTGTGATATATAGGGTTATATGATAGAGGAGAGAAGCTGAGCTCTGTGATATATAGGGTTATATGATAGAGGAGAGAAGCTGAGCTCTGTGATATATAGGGTTATATGACAGAGGAGAGAAGCTGAGCTCTGTGATATATAGGGTTATATGATAGAGGAGAGAAGCTGAGCTCTGTGATATATAGGGTTATATGATAGAGGAGAGAAGCTGAGCTCTGTGATATATAGGGTTATATGATAGAGGAGAGAAGCTGAGCTCTGTGATATATAGGGTTATATGACAGAGGAGAGAAGCTGAGTTCTGTGATATATAGGGTTATATGATAGAGGAGAGAAGCTGAGCTCTGTGATATATAGGGTTATATGATAGAGGAGAGAAGCTGAGCTCTGTGATATATAGGGTTATATGATAGAGGAGAGAAGCTGAGCTCTGTGATACATAGCGTTGCATGATTTGGAGTAAGTAAATCTTGATAGGATTCCTTAGAGAGACGGTGAGATTCCTGGCTCTCCCTGTATCAGTGTGTAGCGTCCTGAAGGCTGTCAATCATCCTGTGTGGGAGGAGTAATCAGGACTCTCTGTCTCATAGGAGTCCTGTTGCTATTTATTCTTTGAGGCTTTATGTACACACACGTCAGTACAGTAAGCCCTCGCGGGCAGGGCCCTCTACTCCACTGTGCCATTCGGTCATTGTTAGTATATCTACCTATATATTTTGTGTATTGTATGTAACCCCCAAATGTAAAGCACCATGGAATTAATGGTGCTATATAAATAAATAATAATAATAATAATAGTGTGATAGCTGCGTATTTACAGCGAGTACACTGATCATTCTTTTCTATGACCTCATACAGACTCTTGACCTTGTAGGGACTGTGAGCCCAAGGAAAAACTCAGAGCAGGTCCTGTTGCTGTGTGATGGAAATTAAAGGGCACAGATGGCATATGGATATCATCCATGTGCTGCCATGTCGTTCATGTACATGTTGCCACACTCAGACTTCCTGCGCCATATCCAATACCCCTATATACTAGAGCGTAATTTTTCTCCCTTATATACTGTTCTCAGATAGCTGAACAGCAATGACCTGTGATTTTCACTTGACGTAGTTATACTGTATCGTGGAATCCACCAAAGAATAGATATTTATTTAATGATGCCAAGAACTTTGATAGTGAAACTTGTGAGAGTGAGAAACCGTCTGTATTTCCGAGAAAATTCTCTCATGTTTATTTTTAGTATGAAGATGTCCTTTTTTTTAACATAAATTAACTATGGTGTGTTAGACATGGCTGGATAGGTTGCACATATATCCCAATACACCCTTGCATCTATGACGTAGGTTATAGGATAGATGGTAAATGTAGGTAATACTATTGTACTGGGGCCAAGATGGATGACGCAGACGTTCCAAGGAAGTTATGTTGTTGGAACCAGAATTCAGTGTAATAGACTTGATAAATCGGTACTCCAAATGAGAGGAAAAGGCAGGAATCCATTAGGACCACCTACAGACAGAAGGATCCAATGTAATGAGTCACTGATAGAGCTTAATGGGTTGATTACATAGACTACTAAGAAGGTGCTTACATAGTGAAGACACCTAAAATACAGCAATGTAATTATAGAATCCCATGGATAAATATATGTTATAGTTCACCCATTGTCATTGAGGATATAGTCCTCTGATACTTCTTAAAGGGAATATGTCACAAAAAATGGTCAACTTATTTTAACTAAGTTTATGTGATAAATAACATTTATCCGGGGGGGGGGGGGGGGGGGGGGCGGCTTTCTGACGTCCGCTTCAGGTGGCAGAAAGCCCAGGTTCACCCCTGCCCACCACCCATAGTGGCCCATCATTACATGGAGTACTGATAATGGATGATGATATTTGATATCCAGACAATCCACAGAGTCCAGTCAAAGGATACTGATCTAGTGCCACACCAACAGACCAAGAGGGAAAAAACGGGCTAGGATAAGTACCGGAGAAATAGATCTGTACCAATACATAACTAAAAGGATGACCCTAGACGTTTCAAAAGTACAAGGGGTACAATAGTTTAGCAGCAAAAACTGATGTTGGATATAAAGCTTGCGGTATATAACACATTGGGGGTACAGTGTGACCGCTTCTGATGCCAGCAGTGAAGAAACTGAGTCATACATATAAACCTATATATCACAGAGCTCAGCTTCTCTCCTCTATCATATAACCCTATATATCACAGCGCTCAGCTTCTCTCCTCTATCATATAACCCTATATATCACAGCGCTCAGCTTCTCTCCTCTATCATATAACCCTATATATCACATAGCTCAGCTTCTCTCCTCTACCATATAACCCTATATATCACAGATCTCAGCTTCCCTCCTCTATCATATAACCCTATATAGGGGCCACACGGTGGCTCAGTGGTTAGCACTGCAGCCTTGCAGCGCTGGAGTCCTGGTGTTCAAATCCCGCCAAGGGCATAAAACCATCTGCAAGGAGTTTGTATGTTCTCCCCGTGTCTGCATGGATTTCCATCCCATATTTCAAAAAACATACTGATAGGGAAAAATGTACATTGTGAGCTCTATGTGGGGCTCACAATCTACATTTAAAAAAAAATAAAATATATATATATAACCCTATATATCACAGAGCTCAGCTTCTCTCCTCTTTCATATAATCATATATATCAAGACGTGAGTCCAATGAGAACATCAGACTCATCCCTTGGTAACTATTAACAAGCATTTTATTTATGAGACTTGTAGTGGACAGGCTTACTATAGCCATATTTGGGATACTAAACAACCAGTCCATAAGGACATCTTGAGGATTAATGCTCTAAATTCATTTGCCAGGTTCACTTTAAGGAGGCCCTGTCAGAAAGTCAGAAAATCCCATGACAAACCTTCTCTGATTGGCGCTGTCACCATGAGCATTTCTATGTTTTGCTTATCAAAATCCATTCAGCCATTCCATAGATATAAGCTCTTTTAGTGTTGATGTAAAATAGGGTCTATTAGCCAAGTGGGCAGTAACACTATATGACATACATCACATGGAGACCCCACCCACAGATGAATCACAGTGTTTCTTTCCACTTGACTAGCATACCTTAATTTACCTCAATAATAACAGGGCTTATATCTTTGGAATGGCTGAAAACATTTGGATAAGCAAAGTGCTCAGAGTAACAGGGGTGATCAGATAAGACGTGTCACTGGGCTTTGTACAGCTGGTTCTACTTTTCGTTCTTATATCGGCCATCAGCCCTATGTTATTGCGATTCCCTGGTAAGTAGTTAGTAGTTGGATCTAGTAAGAGTCATTGTTCCGTGCCATTAATTCACATAGGATAAAGATGAGGTCACATTGGACGTTGTCCTATTCCCAGCATTGTGGGTTAATATTTCCAAGTCATTGACATTATGAGTGAACAGACCAGGGATCCTGGTATAGCTGCGGTCTGAAAACCTCCAGGACCAGCCAGCTGTAGACAAGTAGCCTAAGAGATACAGAATTCAGCTTTTTGGCATTCCTTGCTCATTTGTTATAAGCTAACAGCTTGTATGACAAGTCAGATGAAAGCTACTGATTTATTCATGGGCGGGATCTCACACATCCCTGCTCTGACCTTGTTAAAGAAGACCCGTCACAGTAGGCTGCAGACTAACATCCGACACATACAGAAGGGGAATCTCAGCAAGTGAGTACAGCTAAACCTAACCCAACCGAGAGGAAGCTCAAGCCTACCCGGTGTATGCTCCTCCATTATATCTCTCTATCAAACCTTCTAGGAGAATTGTTAATCTTCAGAGGTCTCTACGGGAGCTTTCATATTATTTTTTGGGGGATAAAAGTCCTAAAAGTCTTAACTTATATGTCTGATTTTGAATCCACATCTTTGTCTCAAAAACTACATCAAAAACTGTCACAAAAACTGCAGCTTCTTCTGAAAAATAGTGTGTGTGATACTATCCTTAAGGAAAAGCTTTAGTAAGACCATATTACCATTAGACTTGTAGACTATATTTTTTAACTTTACTGTGTATTTTATCATATACTAAACACATTTACTGTTTTAGTCGGTTTGGTCACTTTTAATTAGTCATATTATATTGTGCATGTTGTTTCATATGTGTGCATTTTAATAATGGGATATATAGAACTATGCTCATGTCTGTGCTGGGTGTCCGTCCAGTGTAGATCTGTCAGAAACTCTCTTGATGTCCACTATTTTCAGGGTCTCTTGTCTATTTTCCATTTTTCTTGTCTTCCAATGGAGCAGAAGAATAGAAAGAAAAGTTCAGGAGTGAATGTAGCGTCACATATTAAAGTTAAGACAACACAGTGCTAAAAAGTTGTGCGTTTTGGTGCAGATTTTGCAGAAGGGAGACGTTACTTTTGCAACTTCTCCTGGTTTTGGCTCAAGAATCTGCAGCAAAATCTGCAACAAAAAGCAAAGCTTTTCTGCAATGTGTGTTCTCAACCTAAAGCTAGGTTCACATTAGCATTGCCTATCCGCTTTTCTGGTCCATCAGAGGACCAGAATAATGAAGAAGTGGACCACTAAACTCTGACAGACTTCATTGACTATAATGGGGACCACTGGGTGTCTGTCATTTTAAAAATGACACCAGCGGAGGAAGAAGTCCTGATTTTTAGGGGACAATTCAACGGAGAATCTGACACACATGTGAACATAGCCTAAAAGATTTTCCATTTGGTAGGGAATGGTTTTACATATGTAGTTTTTGACACACTGTTTGATGCAGCTTTCGTAACCAGTAGTGTATACAAATGTATAAAGGATAAGGTTAGTTTCACACACATCTGGTTTTGGCAAAAAAAACTGCAGTAGCCTTTGCGTGTGACACCACCATAAAAGAAAGTCTGATGCTTTTATTGAATTTTGTATCAACCTATGTGTTAGCTAAAAAAAAAACTGCATTAAAAACTGCATAAAACATTCAGGATAATACCAATCTAAAATATAAGTCCGAGTCCGTCAGCAATGGTTTAGAGTGTGAGCTATTCCAATTTTGAGTTAAGACAACAACCTAGTGAGGTTTGGGACTGTCTCATTCTTGATCCCAGCTGATGGACCCCCACCAATCTAAGTTTTCTGAACATATTGTACAGACAAAAGTGGACTTAAACCCCTTTAATATCCCTGTTATGGTTTTATGCATTGTTTTATCTGCTAGTTTATTTCGATTTTAAGGACTATTTGTAGTCATTTATTTTACATTGTGATTATATTTTAAGCATAAGAAAGTCATAAAAGAACCATGCGCTGTATGAACACTATACATTATGTTTTAATAGAAAATGTAATTTAAAGGAATTGTCCACTTTTGTCCTAAGTTTGTTACATGTGCCCTGACATAAAACTAATTACATGAAATCCCAGTTGTGGAAGTCCTTGCGATCAGGTATTATTGTCATCGGTGGTCACTCCTTGGTCCTTATTACACTATGGCCACTGAAATTATGCACTTTGCAGCAGTTGTCCACTGTATAGACAGGGATCCTAATCATGGACCTCTCATTACATCCGTACGCGCTAGGTAGAGATGGGTCAACCTCTCAGCAGTCGTTTCAGGTTTGGGTGGCTCGGATTCAGGTCAAACAAGTACGGTACCAACCACAACTTAGAATGGCTTAAAAAATAGTGTGGAACACTGCAGGACTCCTAAGAACCTATCTATAAACCAAAGTGTAGAACAATCTTAGGACTCCTAGAAACCTATCTATAAAATATAGTATAGAACAATCTTAGGGCTCCTAGGAACCTATTTATAAAACATAGTGTATGATACTGTCAGGGCTCCTAGGAACCTATCTAAAAATCATAATGTAGAACACTGTCGGGGCCCCTAGGAACCTATCTATAAAACATAGTGTAGAACACTGTCAGGGCTCCTAGGAACCTATCTATAAATCATAATGTAGAACACTGTCGGGGCCCCTAGGAACCTATCTATAAAACATAGTGTAGAACACTGTCAGGGCTCCTAGGAATCTATCTATAAAACATAGTGTATGACACTGTCGGGGCCCCTAGGAACCTATCTATATAACATAGTATATGACACTGTCAGGGCCCCTAGGAACCTATCTATAAAACACAGTGTAGCACACTGTCAGGGCTCTTAGGAACCTATCTATAAAACATAGTGTAGAATATTCTTGGGGCCCCCAGGAACCTATCTATCTAATTTCTAGAACTCTAGAAGTTATGTGAAAGTGAAAAGTGGCATAGGCTGAGGCCAGGGGAGGTGAAAAACTTAAAAAAAACATTTATACTCCCCTTCCCTCACTTCTTTTGGCCCTCCTCACAGCGTCTGGCACTCTCCTGATGAGGTCATGTGCCCAGGGTCACCATTGAGGCCTGTGATTAGGAGTCAGCAGTGACATGGGCACACCAAGCATCACGATGTCATGACACTCGCTTGGTATTCCCATGTGACTGCTGGTGACACAATCACAGGCCTCAGCAGTGACTCCGGGCACATGACCTCACCAAGAGAGTGCAAATTAGTTCCTCCAGAACTCTATTTCATATTAACTAAATCAGAGACTCCGCTAAAAGAAAGAGACATCCATCTAGAGTATGCAGTATCCTGGTCTGTACTGACAAGCCACAAGAACCATAGTCTTAGGGCCCATTCACACGGGCACAGAAGGGGTGGATTATGGCGCGTAATCCACGTCATAATCCGCCCCCTCACAATGGTGGTCTATGGAGACCTCTAGTGTCCATTTTTAAGCTAGCAGCATGTTGCCGCTAGCGGAAAAAAGAAGCGAGCTGCGCTTTCTTCAGGCGTATTCCGCGGCTCGTTGAGCCGCGGTGTCTGCCTGGTGGCAGCAACCTCCGGTGTCGGCTCGAATGAATGAATGGGGAAGCCGCGTCCGCGACAGTCGTAGCAGGTGGGTTTTGACCAAAATCCGCCCCACTGACCCCCGTGTGAACTAGCCCTTATGGTTCAGCTGTCTACAGATGTGTCTACTCTTATTAGAGGAGTCTCTGATTTGGCTGATAGGAGACAGTAGGGCAGATTTACTAAAACAGGCGTTTTGAAAGTCAGTCTTACCTATAACCTTCCAGTATTAACTAACACTTGCCTTGGATAGTCATGAGCTGAGCTACGCAGTCTTGTAATCCATTACAGCATAACAGTATTAACAGACCTGTTAACAAGCAACTTGCTGACAATTTCCACATTCGTATCCAATATTTTTTACTGCTTTTCTCTGAAAATGAATTAAAATAGCTTTAAGAATAAATTACATTACAAACAATGATATATAAAAACTTCACTAAGACAGTACAAAGACATATTTATCAAGCAGGGTTAATGAGATGTCTGCAGGAAGGTCAGCCAAAACAGCGCCTCTCGCAGTATTAACCTTTGAGGTGCAGATATAAAGATGGAGGGGGAAGTGAGCTGAGGGCCTGGATTTTATCATAAAAGAAAATATTTTGTCCAAAACAGAAGATAAAAGTGAAAAAAAAAAACACCATAATCATTTATCATTAGGTCGGGCACTAGGAGCGGCAGATACTTAGCAGCGGGTAAACAAAATCTTCCTTTGTGTACATATGTAGCAGAGTTAACCCGAACGTCTGCAAATGGTTAAACTGCTGTAACATGATAAGACAGCCAAAACTAATCAAAAGTCATTGGAAAAACATATAAGACTTTTCAGTCCCTGATCTGAATGGGTCCAACTCCTGGGACCACCAGCGAGCTCAATAAAGTAGGGACTGTTGCGCTCTATGCAGTGCCCTGAGTATTCAGAGATTTCCCTGTTGGTCAGATCCTAGTGATATGCCATTATATGGCTAGGTAGGAATACCCCTTTAAATATATGCATTGAATAAGAGGAGTATAAAAAGCTTATATTTCTTTTTTTGCAGATTTACCATAAATCAAGAATTGAGAAACTTGACAAAGTAAAGAGGAACCTTTACTGACACTACAAGAAATTGTAACGCTGATCACATGAAAACAGAAGACGATCTGGTACAACTGGTATGGAGCAAGTTGTTGGCCTGAAAATTGTGTTAATCCTCATTACTGCCCCCTACCTCCTATACATAAAGGGGACCAGCTCAGAAAAACTCTTCCACAACAGGGATCATTCAGACCTTGAGTTACCAAATCATCCACAAGCTGATGCGATTCTGAGCCCCGAGGCTGCACAGGTATGGCTGTTAGTAATAGAGAGCAATATAAATGGTCAACAATATACAATGGTTAAAATCCATAAACAGTGCCACTATTGTCCATGGGCTGTGTCTGGTATTGCAACTTATTCTTATTTAAGGGGAAGTCTGAGTTGGATTTCAGTTCAGTTTGATATATGTAAATCCATAATACAGTGAGCTCCCCCTAGTGGTGGCTCCAGGGAGACAAAGTTTTATTATGTGAAATATATTGGCAAAAAATGGCATATTGATTAAATCTAATTTTTGTGTTAACTTTTTTTTTAAATTGTTATTGTTTTTTTAATTTCCCATGTCACTGTTTTAAAAAAAAGTGAATTCAGTTTTCACTCTGGCCACTGAGCCTAATGATACAGTGGCACTTCCTGTACTATAGAGATCACTTTTCAACAGTCAGCACAGGCAGGATTACAACGTCTGGTTACAGCTAAATATAGATAATATAGGATCAACCATTGACAATAGTTGATGGTATATACAGTTCAGCTTCTCACCCTCCCTGCACAATGACCTCTGTACAGGTAACAGAGCATGCCCACAACACTCTCCCCCATAGAAGACAATGGACTATTTTTTTTCAGCTGACTCTGTTATATCTTTTGATCCAGCAGACGATAACTCCTACAATATACATAATGGCCATCACATACTTTTGTTATAACTATATAGGCAGATAACGCTAGTTGACAATAGGTGCTTCCTTCATCCCTATTCTTGTACAAAAGAGGGGGCACAGCCTCTTTATGGTGGCCATACACAGTGGCGTAACTAGTAATGGCGGGGCCCCGTGGCGAACTTTTGACATGGGCCCCCCCCCAACCGACACCGACGCCGAAGACCTCGACCGACCCCCTCCTCCACACTCTATTATGTCCCTTAGTGGCCCCCGCACACAGTATTATGTCCATTAGTGGCCCCTGCACACAGTATTATCACCCATAGTGGCCCCTGCACACAGTATTATACCCCATAGTGGCCCCTGCAAACAGTATTATGTCCCCATAGTGGCCCCTGCACACAGTATTATGTCCAGGATCGGCAAGTAAATAGGGCCCGTAATGGCCAATTTAAAAAAAAAAAAAAATGCAGCAGTAGCGGCTGTCACCGGGCCCCCTAATGGCCCGGGCCCTGTGGCAGCCGCCTCCACTGCCTCTATGGTAGTTACGCCCCTGGCCATACACATTAGGAAAATGTCAGCCAGTGGGATCAGCCAACCATCCAGAAGTGTAACTTAAAGATCCTAGCAAGTAAAGCGTTGAACAAACAATGTGGTACGTGTTTGGCACAAAAAAGGAACCACATGCCAAAGAGGAGCCACAATTACACCCATCTATACCGAAAACTGTCAAAGACGGGTTAATATATTTCTCCTATTATGCGCAGTCAGTTCCCCTATTTCCTAATGCCATAAGTTTTGCCGATAGGGAGTCAGTGGACCACCGGAGGTAGGAACCACATCATTCTGACATTTATGGCATATTCTGTAGGCGTATTATAAATGTCTGAAGTGAGATTACCCTCGGTCAATAAAGAATGTAATCCCCACTTATAGGATAACCGTTTTAAGGTGAGAAACACCGACAAGAAGTGTAGGGTGGCAGAATAGTAAATGATATATGTAAACGGAAATTACCCTGATAATCTTTGAGCTAAACCATGAGCCGGGATGCAGTGTAAACATCCTCGAAGCACATCTCCACCAAGCACTCAGTGTGTATACAGCCAGGGAGGGCTGAGCATATTTCATGGAGGTTTGGCTGCAAATTAATCACAAATATTTCTCACACTTCCCCAGCTTTAGTAGATAGTAGAAAGCTAGAATCCCTGGAAGGCTATCTGGACCACCGAGGAATTTCTCTGCTTACTTAGAATACACGAACAGGAAACAATGGCCCCCATTAACTACATTTGCCGCTCCAGAATTCTAGCGTAAGGTGCACTTCATTTTTTACACAAATCAGCATAGACAAATTTATTACATATGTATGTGTCTTGCAAGCAGTGTTGGACTGGTGTGCCTGGGGACAGTAACATTCATACTGGAGGCCTCCATGGAGCTACAAGCAAATATCACCTGACATATGTTCTTAAAATGTCGCCAACATTTTTTTTCAGTAGTAGATTGAGGCCAAACCCTTGCTTCTGATTGTTTCAGCTCTGGTGTCCTGTCAGTAGCCCAATTCCTGGAGCTTTCCTTGATATGTCCCCACACAGCAGTAGATGATGGGGTACTGGGGCCCCTGCAGTTTGATTGAAAAGATGGGGCCCAGGGAGGAAGGATGCTGGTATACCTGACTAATATATCTACAATATATAACAATAAACTGAGTAGTTTCTTAAATAATCTACCCAGTATATTATACCAAGGAATAACCTGTATAATGAATATCTGTATGAAGTGCATTGAGTGTCCATGTGCCAAGTCAGGATGAAGTGGGAGCCCATATGACCTGGGCCCACTGGGGGATTCACCTGCTAACTTGTGGATCAGTCAGATCCTGCTTGCAAGATACCGTAGTTTTCTAGATAAAGAGTGTTTTGGTTTTTTTCGAGTCATAAAATACAGCAGATTTATTACTGTTATGTACAGTTTTTTGGCACAAAATAATAGTCTAAAATAAACCAACATGAGTTGGCATGAGTAACAGAAAATATTTGGAGACATAAAAGAACATCAGGCTGGCCCACCAGAGTATCCTCCAGGGGGCCCAGGCTTTAACACAGTAATGTTGTTGCAAAGAGTACCGAAATTTGAAGGAAATTCTGGTCTACTTCCTAGGGGTTGTTGAAGGGAGGGTGCAAGGAAGCTCAGTCGGACACTAGGGGGGGAAGACAAACAAATGAGGCAACCCTGAATCACTATTGATTATTCTTGCCGACATTGCACAGTGCTGCCCCAGATGTCACATCTACCAAAATGCTGCCACCTGCAATCGAGAAAGATTGGTGCCTGAGGGAAAGTTTTCACCTGACCTCATGGGTGCCAATCCTTAGGTATGTACTAGGTATATCTCATGATATATGTAATAAAACCTCATCAGGTTCTAATATCCTTATTTTGTTTTTTCTACAGCAATACCTCGTGAAATATGGATGGGTGGCACCTGTAAATTGGGAGGAACAAGCATTTAGAGACATTCCTGAATTTGACCAAGCCCCTCAAGATGTTTCTCAGCTCATATCAGAAGGAGATTCATCAGAACGGGCCATTTTCACACCTCCTAATAAGACAGAAATAAGTCCCGTTTTTTCAGAGTCTTTAAAAAAATTTCAAGAAGCCAATGGACTGAATGCAACCGGAATCCTGGACACCCCAACCAAGTTGGCCATGAACAAGCCTCGCTGTGGTGTCCCTGATATAAAAGCACCTTCAAGGCGTAAAAACACAACTTGGGCTACGAATGAAACTCATCATGATTCCTCCCACACAGGAAACCCAAGAGGGAAAAGAAGTGTTTTATCCAGACTGGTTGACCACTTCAGAAGTAAACGGGACAACAGAGAAGCGGTGGAAAATGAGAATCTGATGACTTTTTCCAAAAGAACACTGAAATGGAGGCTCATGGGAGAAGGATACAGCATGCAGTTGACTATTGAACAGCAGAGGAGAATACTCAATACTGCTTTCCGAATGTGGAGTGAAGTGATCCCACTACAGTTCGAAGAGGACCTTAAGGGAGAAGACATAGACATTAGAGTTGGCTTTGGCACAGGCAGGTTAAGCTCTTCACCCATTGATTTTGCAATCTAAAAATTGTAAATGGGAACATTTCTATTAAGGCTGACAAGACCAAATATTTTCTAGAGCATTTGTTACAGAAGTCCACAATTATTACTAATATTATTACTGCTTAGGGGGTTTCCAAGATTGGTTTTAATGGTCCCTCATTAGGATAGGTCAATAATGATGATCAGTGGAGGTTCTAACCCAGAACCCTCATTTATCACAAGAAAGATGGACCACTGTGGATCCTTCACTGCAATATGATGTACGGTTGTGCCTGGTACTGCAACTAAATAAGGGTCCTTGATTGAACTTCAATCCATCAAAATATTATAAAATATGAGAGTTATGGGTAAAGAAAACACCATGGGGAATTTATTAAAAGCTGGTGCAGAGGGAAAAGTGGAGCAGTTGCCCATTTGATTTCACATCTCTTTTGGTAGTCCTTTCAAAAAGTGAAGGCAGGGACCCGATTGGTGGCTATGGCAGCTACTCCACTTTTCCTTTGGACCCATTTTGATACATCTCCCAGTATCCTCTTCTTGATGTTAGTGAGGAGAGCATTTTGATCTTTCTGAGAAATTATAAAAACTTAAAAAAAAATCTAGTCATAGTTATTTTGTGGGACTGTAAGATAATACATTACACAATTACCAACATTTTATTTGACAATATCAGGACATTTATAAGGTTATTTCCACGTTAGTACCGTAAATCATAGCCAAGATGGGAATAACTGGCCACTATTCCCGGCTACCTGATCTACACTGTTTCCCTAGTTGTGAAGCTATGCTGTCTCCATGGCTTCCATTCAGACTCCCAGTCTATGGAAGTTACTGAAACAGCGTAGAGTCGCATTGCTCAGCTGTTTCCCTAAGTCCCAAATTGGTGGTCAAGACTTGTGTCCAGTTTTTCCTGTCTCAGCCATGATATGACAAGATGGGAATAAACCTTCAAGTCCCAACCTGGGACTGTTTCTGAACTAAGTGTGTTCTAAAGACTCTGTTTTCTCCTTTAGGCAGAGTTTACCTGAAAATAAGGGGAAAATCCTGTAAAAAAGTGGAGAGTTGGAATATATGACTACATGTTATTGCAGTCAACAAGTTATAGAGCTGGCATCAACATGAGTTAAACCTCAGCACATGCCAGGGTCCATTGGGCATGACTGACCTTGGAAGATTTGTGATGATCTGTTCAAACATGAATTCCACTGTAACCCAACATACAACTGGAACAACCCTGTTTCCATACATGCTTGGCCAAGCTAAGAGTGTATGTGAAGAAAGACAGGTGTCAGCCATGTATGGCCAGCATTAGGGTTGCTTTGCTTGTGATATTCATAACCAGATTATTGGAACTGTTTTACTGGTAAAATGTATGTTGCCATTTCTAAGTTATTGATTACCTTATTTTTTATTTACAGGCCAGCACCTTGGTTGCTCCCAAGCGTTTGATGGTGTTGGACAGCAGTTTGCACATGCCTGGTATCTGGGAGACATTCATTTTGATGATGATGAACATTTTGTCGGACCAAGCAGCGAGCAAGGGATCAGCCTCTTAAAGGTGAGACTATGACATTTCAGGTTGTTAGGGACTGACTTTGGACAAGGTTGATTGAAGATGTTCTTGGGATAGCCAACAACTAGAGGATTGGTTTGGAGGTCATGACCAGTTCCTTATACAGTTAAGTAGGGATAGGTGTTATATGGATAAATTGTTTATCGTTATTCATGTTCTATTCGGTCTTTTAATAGGTTGCCGTTCATGAAATTGGACATGCCCTCGGTCTACCCCATATCAATCGAATAGGATCAGTAATGCAACCAAACTATACACCTCAGGGGAAGCATTTTGAGCTGGACTGGGAAGACAGAAAAACTATTCAGAGAAAATATGGTAATTGCATACACTGTCTTAGGCAATGAGTCAAGAGCTAAAGATTTGTTTACATACCAGTGGTGATTCTGCCATATTTGCCCGGAGAATTAGAGGAACATGAATTTATTCTTCCTGTCAAAATGACAGACATAGTGACAAAGGAACTATCCAAGAGTTTGCATTGATGACTAATCTTTTAGGATAGGTTATCAACATGGGGAATCTAACACTGGGCAGTCCCACTGATCAACTGGAAGCAGATGGCTCTATACATGTATGTATGTATGGAAACTGGGTTATACAGTGTATGGAACTATCTGTTTCTGGATGATTGATGGGGCTGCTGGGGCACACTAGACCTAATATTCACCCGCCTCTGCTCCATATGCAACTCTCCATCCACGCTCTCGGACCACAACCTGCTGACATTCTCTGCCCTCCCCTCTCCAATAGACTCCCCAACCTCTAAACCAACACGCCCCCGCAGGAACCTCAACCGCCTTGACACCTGCACCCTCTCAGACTCTCTCCTACCACTCGCTGACATCTCCTCACTCCAGGACACAGATGCCGCTGCTGCCTTCTATAATACCACCATTACCTCAGCCCTTGATTCTGTAGCCCCCTACACATACACCAGAGCCTGACCGATCAATAGACAACCCTGGCACACTGACCTGACTAAAAAACTGAGACGTGCCTCGCGGGTTTCAGAACGCCTCTGGAAGAAAAGCCACTCCAAGGAGGATTTCCTCAGGTACAAAGAAGCAGTTCTCTCATTTAAGAACGCACTCACCTCCGCAAAGCAGGTCTACTTCACCACACTCATATCTTCACTCTCTCGCAACCCCAAACAGCTATTCTCCACCTTCAACTCCCTCCTCCGTCCTCCCGCCCCCCCTCCGACATCACTTATCTCAGCTGACGACTTTGCCTCTTACTTTAAAACTAAAATTGACACCATCAGAGACAGTCTCACCCTACTCCCCCGACAACCCCTCTACCCAACTACTTACTGTTCCTCATCCCTGACCTGCTTCTCCTCCATAACTGACGAAAAACTCTCCTCCCTTATCTCCAAATCCCACCTCACCTCCTGCGTGCTCGACCCAATTCAGTCACATTTCATCCCCAAACTCGCTGAAGTCATTACTCCAGCCCTAACCCATCTCTTCAATCTATCCCTAACCAATGGATCCTTCCCCTCAGCCTTCAAACACGCCACTGTCACTCCTATACTTAAGAAACCATCCCTTGACCCGTCCTCTCCTGCCAACTATCGTCCCATCTCTCTGCTCCCGTAGACCTCAAAACTTCTTGAGCAGCATGTCCACTCCGAACTCTCCTCCTATTTCTCATCCAACCTGCTCTTTGACAGACTTCAGTCAGGCTTCAGACCCCGGCACTCCACTGAAACTGCCCTAACAAAAGTCACCAATGACCTGCTAACCGCCAAAGCCAAGCGCCATTACTCTGTCCTCCTCCTCCTCGACCTCTCCTCTGCCTTTGACACAGTTGACCACTCCCTCCTGTTAGAAATTCTCTCATCCCTTGGCATCTCAGACCTGGCCCTTTCCTGGATCTCCTCATACCTCACCGACCGCACATTCAGCGTCTCCCACTCACACACCACCTCCTCACCTCGCCCTCTCTCTGTAGGTGTCCCCCAGGGGTCCGTCCTAGGACCCCTCCTGTTCTCCATCTACACCCTTGGCCTGGGCCAACTCATAGAATCTCACGGCTTTCAGTACCACTGCTATGCTGATGACACCCAAATATACATCTCTGGACCAGACATTACCTCCCTGCTGGCCAGAATTCCAGATTGTTTAGCAGCCGTAGTCTCCTTCCTCTCCTCCCGCTTTCTCAAACTCAACATGGAGAAAACAGAGTTTATCATCTTCAGCCCATCCTGTATGGCCCCACCACCTGACCCATCTATCAAAGTTAATGGAACCACAATTACCCCTGTCCCACAGGCCCGATGCCTTGGGGTAACCCTGGACTCTGAACTATCCTTCAAGCCACATATTCAAGCCCTCAACACCTCCTGCCGCCTCCAACTCAAGAACATCCACCGAATTCGCCCCTTCCTCACCCAGGAAACTACCAAGATGCTCGTCCAGGCCCTCATAATCTCCCACCTAGACTACTGCAACACCCTTCTCCATGGACTCCCAGCTAACACCCTCGCCCCCCTCCAGTCCACCCTAAACTGCGCTGCTCGCTTAATCCACCTCACCCCCCGATCTTCATCAGCTGCTCCCCTCTGCCAGTCCCTCCACTGGCTACCAATAGCCCAGCGAATTGAGTTCAAGCTACTAACGCTAACATACAAAGCTATCCACACCCTGTCCCCTCCATATATCTCTGACCTCATCTCCCGCTACCTGCCCACACGTAACCTCAGATCCTCCAATGACCTCCTACTCCGCTCTGCCCTCATCCGCTCCTCACACAACCGTCTCCAAGATTTCTCTCGTGCATCCCCCATACTCTGGAACTCCTTACCACGACACATAAGACTGATCCCCACAATCACAGGATTCAAGAAGGCGCTGAAGACTCACCTATTCAGGAAGGCCTACAACCTCCAATAACACTATCACCGCACCCCCATCTGTACAGTCTCCCCCTCTCCTTCTGTCTCTACCCCCTTCCCTCATAGATTGTAAGCCCTCGCGGGCAGGGCCCTCTACCCCACTGTGCCAGTCAGTCATTGTTAGTATTATATCTACCTGTATATTCTGTGTATTGTATGTAACCCCCAAATGTAAAGCACCATGGAATTAATGGTGCTATATAAATAAATTATAATAATATTGGACCCAGGTCATATTGAAGACCTATGCAATATGAACCCTTGGATCACTCCTTTAAATTCTTGTTAGAGGCATAACTTGAAGATCTTGGACCTCAATGCAAAATCTCTATAGGGGCTCTAGTCAACTATGTGCCATTTATATAATACTAGCATCTCCTGGCAGAAAGGCCTTTGCACCCCAGATCCTCGTAGTCAACAAATAGCCAATCTCCAATGCAGCGTTGGATTCAGACTACCATGGGTCTTGAGTTGTATGAAGAATGTGGCCCCTCACAAGGCAAGTTTTAAGAGCCTTTTTAATTGGGTTGAACATCAGCTGAATGAGCTGAATTCATAGAGTCCCCCAGGAGCCTTAGGCCCTGGGTGGCCACCAAAACAGGCCATTCACTACTGCTCCATTAAATATCCTTCTGCACTCAAGTTCCATTGCGGCTTCACAAGTATACTGCATAGATTAGTTGATCTATGACTTTATCCCATCAGGAGCCTGTGATGGAAGCTTCAGCACCATTTTTGATTGGGTCAGGAAGGAACGGAGTTCACGCGGAGAAGTCTACAGGTTCAACACCTACTTCTTCAAGACTGGTTGGTACTGGATGTATGAAAACAAAAGTAACAGAACAAGATTTGGAGACCCTCTTCCTATCAAGACAGGCTGGAAAGGTCTCCCAGAGAATAACATTGATGCTTATCTTCACGTCTGGACTCGAAATATTGATGCCCAATATTTCTTTAAAGGTATGGAAATTAATAATGTCTTGGTGTGTACATGTATTCATTTGTTATGGGTCTTAGATTTTGGAGGTGACAGGCTGATACAGAATTTTATAGATTTGGAATTGGGGAGGAATTCCATGTTTTTTTTTCCCTTCTCTGGATTAACACAGTAGGGTTATAGGTTGGACTGGATGGACCTATGTCTTCTTCCAACTTTATCTACTATGTAACTATGTTATGGGCAACTATGGTCAAGCTCAGTTATCTGGTTATCTGGTCCACAACCTAGGTTTTCGCTACGCTACGCCCCAAGAACATAAAAGTTCCCATTTTTCCAAATATAGTTCTTCCCTTTCTACTGTAAGAAGCATATACGATAAGGAAGATGCATGTTCTATAATATAATAAATTAATATATTAAATAGGTTTTCGGGGATTACAGTATTTATGATCTATGCTTATGGATAGGCCAGTTCACCAGTTCAGTGGAGATCCGACACCCACACCTCCACGATCAGCTTTTTGAAGAGGTTGTGCTGCTCAGATTAGGCATTTTGTGCCTTTTAAGATGTTCATTAATCCTTAATACATGGGTAAAGGTAACTGTATGACTGCTTTGTCTTATATAGGGCAAATCATAATCTTTCATCTCAGAAAACCAAACCTGGTGACCATTGTTTAGTCTTGTAGGTCACACCTCAGGAAGAGAAGACAAGCTTCACAACCACATTTTTGTTAAACGCTCCATTGCATCTAATGTGGATAAATGATGCAACTATGCAGATGGTTTCAATTCAGAATTTCCACCCTTTTATGTTTACAGCTACTCCTGTATGTCCACAGTAACATATTACAAAAAAAAAAAAAATCAGTTTGCAGATATTTTATATGTTACAGAGATGTAGAGGATGTATAGAAGTATTCTGTAGAACCTGACTACACTGGGTTTGTGTGTAGTCTGTTACCATGGAGACATATTGGTCTACATAGGAGCTGTAGACACAAAACAATAGAATATTGTAAACATTTGCATACCCTTTAACAAATCAAAAGGATTCCATTTATATCGGAACCTATAATTATCTGTAGATGATGGAATTAGGCATGGAAAATTAAATGCAGCCTTATCCTATTCAATCCAATACTGTACTTGGTAAGTAGTGAAGGGGCCAGAGCAATCAATGTGATACTGCCAGACAAACCCCCTAAACTTGTAACTTATGCGTTATATGAACTGTAGAGTAAGACTTTAGCAAGACTGAGCAGCTCTGCAGAATATGTTGGTTCTATATAACAGAAAATACATCAATGCCATAATTAACTGGACCATTTCTTTCCTTGGAAGGTACTCAAGTTTGGCGTTATGACCCTGACAAAGACATGGCGTATACAGAAGACTGGAAAAAGAATAAGTACCCTCAACTTATTTCAGAAACCTTTCCAGGAGCCCCAAGTCCTGTAGACGCAACTTTGTTTGATAGCAAGGATCGAGTAATATACTTCTTTAGAGCAAACAATGTATGTAACATAATCTATAGAATACCTTATAATATATATATATATATATATATATATATATATATATATATATATATATATATATATATAGTGTCTCTTCATTTTCAACATTTACAGGGAGTTACCAGGCCATCAGTATCAGATCGGTGGGTGTCAGACTCCCGAACCTCTTCAGTGTATACTCGGCACAGTGCCATTGTGTAGTGGCTTTGCATGGTGTTGCAGCTCATTCACATATACTGAGTGGGACAGAATGGCAGAAAAGCCATGTGGCCGATGGACATGACATCACAAGTTCAAAAAACAGACTGCAGAATTTGTTCCAGCTCAGTGATAAGCGGAAGGGGTTGGATGTCAGACTACCACTAATCTGATATTGATAAACAATACCTAGTAGATATAGCTCCTGAACCAAGCTTACTGTATAGCCATGATACAAGAACTGAACTTGATACAGTACACGAACCAAGCTGAATACATACAATACTAGAAACAAGTTTAGTGTATAGATACAGTACCAGAGCTAAGCTGTGCACATACAATACATGCACTAAACATGACTCATAGATTCAATACAAGAAAGCTTACCCCATACCTATAATACTAGAACCAAGGTTACTATATACGTATGGCCCAAGTACCAAGCTTGCTGTATACATATGGTACAATAACCAAGCTTATTGTATGATACAAGAACTGAACATGACTCAGAAACAATACGAGAACAAAACTTAGTGCATATACAATACTAGGACCGAGTATACGGTATAGACACAGTATTAGAACCAAACATACTGCATAAATATGGTACCAGAGATTAGTATACAGATATAATACTAGAACCAAACTTAATACATAGATATAGTACCGGAACTTACTAGAATACTAGAACCAAGTATGAAATATAGATACAAGACAAGAACCAAACATACTACATACTTACTGAATAGATACCAAGCTTATCTCCTAGTTTTGGTACCAGAACCCAGTTTATGGCATAAATGCAGTACCATAACTAAGATTACTGTATAGCTATCATACCAGTACCAAGCTTACTACAAAGATATGCTAACAGAACTAAGCTAACTGGATATACAGGATAAGAGAAGAGATACCCATATACAGTCCTATGAAAAAGTTTGGGCACCCCTATTAATCTTAATCATTTTTAGTTCTAAATATTTTGGTGTTTGCAACAGCCATTTCAGTTTGATATATCTAATAACTGATGGACACAGTAATATTTCAGGATTGAAATGAGGTTTATTGTACTAACAGAAAATGCGCAATATGCATTAAACCAAAATTTGACCGGTGCAAAAATATGGACACCTCAACAGAAAAGTGACATTAATATTTAGTAGATCCTCCTTTTGCAAAGATAACAGCCTCTAGTCGCTTCCTGGAGCTTTTAATCAGTTCCTGGATCCTGGATGAAGGTATTTTGGACCATTTCTTTCTACAAAACAATTCAAGTTCAGTTAAGTTTGATGGTCGCCGAGCATGGACAGCCCGCTCTCAAATGATCTGAAAACAAAGATTGTTCAACATAGTTGTTCAGGGGAAGGATACAAAACGTTGTCTCAGAGATTTAACCTGTCAGTTTCCACTGTGAGGAACATAGTAAGGAAATGGAAGACCACAGGGACAGTTCTTGTTAAGCCCAGAAGTGGCAGGCCAAGAAAAATATCAGAAAGGCAGAGAAGAAGAATGGTGAGAACAGTTAAGGACAATCCACAGACCACCTCCAAAGAGGTGCAGCATCATCTTGCTGCAGATGGTGTCACTGTGCATTGGTCAACAATACAGCGCACTTTGCACAAATAGAAGCTGTATGGGAGAGTGATGAGAAAGAAGCCGTTTCTGCAAGCACACCACAAATAGAGTTGCCTGAGGTATGAAAAAGCACATTTGGACAAGGCAGCTTCATTTTGGAAACAAAAATTGAGTTGTTTGGTTATAAAAAAAAGGCGTTATGCATGGCGTCCAAAAAGAAACAGCATTCCAAGAAAAACACATGCTACCCACTGTAAAATTTGGTGGAGGTTCCATCATGCTTTGGGGCTGTGTGGCCAATGCCGGCATCGGGAATCTTGTTAAAGTTGAGAGTCGCATGGATTCCACTCAGTATCAGCAGATTCTTGAGAATAATGTTCAAGAATCAGTGACGAAGTTGAAGTTACGCCGGGGATGGATATTTCAGCAAGACAATGATCCAAAACACCGCTCCAAATCCTCAGGCATTCATGCAGAGGAACAATTACAATGTTCTGGAATGGCCATCCCAGTCCCCAGACCTGAATATCATTGAACATCTGTGGGATGATTTGAAGCGGGCTGTCCATGCTCGGCGACCATCTAACTTAACTGAACTTGAATTGTTTGTCCAAAATACCTTTATCCAGGATCCAGGAACTGATTAAAAGCTACAGGAAGCGACTAGAGGCTGTTATCTTTGCAAAAGGAGGATCTACTAAATATTAATGTCACTTTTCTGTTGAGGTGCCCATACTTTTGCACCGGTCAAATTTTGGTTTAATGCATATTGCACATTTTCTGTTAGTACAATAAACCTCATTTCAATCCTGAAATATTACTGTGTCCATCAGTTATTAGATATATCAAACTGAAATGGCTGCTGCAAATACCAAAATATTTAGAACTAAAAATGATTAAGATTAATAGGGGTGCCCAAACTTTTTCATAGGACTGTATATATATATATAATATATACCAGGGGTGCTAATGTGCAAAGCCAATATATACAGGATAAATGATACTGTGCAGTATCCATATATATAAGATACAAGAAGTGGTACTGTGTAGTACCCATATATACAAGATATAAGAGAAGTGGTACTATGTTTTATCCATATATACAGGAAATAAAGGAAGTGTTACTGTGCAGTATCCATATACACAGGATATAGGAGAGGTGGTAGTGTGCGGTATTAGGGCTAGTTCACACGTGGGCAAAGAGGCTGATTTTGACAGCGGATTTCACTTCAAAATCAGCCCCTATACAATGGAGCCCTATGTGAACAGCTAGCTTTTTTTTCTGCTAGCTTTTTTTTCTGCTAGCAGAAAAAGAAGCGACATGACCTTTCTTCAGGCGTTTTCCGCCTGAAGAAAGCAATAGAAGTGAATGGGAGGCGAAAACCGCTAGCGGTTTTTCCGCGCGGTGTTTTGCAAAATAAGCGACGCTAGCGTTTTTTTTAGCCCATTCACTTTATGGGAGGGGAAAACAGCCTGACTTTTTTTGGAAGCTGTTTTTACAAAAAAAAAAAAGATTCAAAAAAAGCTTGGCAAGGTAAAAAAAAAAAAAGCTTCCTACTTAGGAAGCGTTTTATTCAGGACCAAAATAAGCAAGGAGGTTTTTACGTGTGAACTAGCGAGAAGTGGTAGAGAGCTCACTGTATAATGACGTAGCCATAATTTTATTAGTTTACATTATGATAATGTGATAAGAAGAAGGGATTTGGGACTATAAAGATAATTCTAATATGACTTATGTCTACACTTTAAGAAAGGGATCAGTATTCCATATTCCTAAACTTCAAGCTTTCCATATTCCTAAACTTCAAGCTAAGAAACCTAATCCCAGCCCTCTGTTCTAGGTGACGGCCTTCAGTGTAGACAAGAACAAGGTGATCGATCATTTTCCAAAACGGATAATAGACGTCTTCCCACCGGTGGACCCTTCAGACCACCCCAATGGATACATCGATGCCGTCTACTTCTCCTATACCTACAAATCAACGTATTTCATCAAAGACCGATATTACTGGAAAATGGTAAAAGACGACGACAGGCAAGCCAACGCGTCACTGCCTGTGAATGGACTATGGCCCCGCAAGAAGATAAACTCGAAGTGGTATGATATCTGTGATGTCCACCCATCTGTGCTTTTCAATGCGACATAGGCCGGGAAACCTTCCTGCTCAGCCTGCGAGTCTATTAGTGAAGGGATAGACAAGGTTGCAACACAGTGTTTATTATTACATTCCAGCCGCCTCCGACGCTTCGCTATGTACCAGTAGTGTATGTTCCCGGGCGGCTGCTACAGGAGGCCAGGCAGTCATGGGTTCTCCAAATACCTTGTGATCAGCTTTGTAATATAAAAGTAATAGGAAATACCTAACTAACCATATACAAAGTGTGTACATTCCACTGCTTCAGATCTTCACGTCTTGTTCTCTTCAATACCTTGGTATAATATTAAGAAACATAATATGACTCATCATGAAAAATGGCTGCATGTAGGTTTGCCTATACTGTATTCAAGCTAAAAAACACCATAGTAGAACATAGGAGTAATCTAGGACAGGGTTCGGCAACCTTTGGCACTACAGTTATAACTTATATAACTACAACTCCCAGCATGCATACTTGTTCTACTGTTCTTGAAACTCCCTTGGAAGTGAAAGGGGAAGGCTGGGAGTTGTAGTTTCACAGTAGCAGGAGTGCCAAAGGTTGCTGACCCCTGATCTAGGACATGGTATGTTTCAATTTTGGAATAATTTTGTAAGCTTGACCAATGGCATGTTAAAGGAGAATCAGTTTTATATGAGCCTGTTTAGCTGTGTCCCCATGACAACACTTCTTTACCAGGAGTTTCAGTGTTGTAATAGGGTATTAGGATGGGGGTTTTAGTACCCTCTGAGTAGTTTAGGAATATACTCAGAAAGGTTGACCTTATATATTAGATGAAAGGGGTTGTCCAAGATTGTTTTAATTTATATTTATGGACTATCCTTAGGATGGCCTATAAGTATCCAATTGGTGGTGGGCCTAATAGTTGGCCACGCGTGGATTAGTTGTATAGGGGCATGTTCAGTCCCCATACTATACACAGCATGGAGCAGGAAGCAGTTGGCTCCATAGACTATACTGTGTATAGTCATACTCCCAAAAAGCTGATCTGTGTGGTGGCCAAGGGAGGCCTCCATGAATCGCATAATTATAGCCTATCCTAAGGATAGGTCATAGAAACCTAAATCCCGGACAACCACTTTAACGTCAGCCAAACCTGTCATTTTAGACAAAACCGTCTTACTACGTAATGGGCGCGGGGGCTCACAACCCTCGGAGAAAGGATTGGGCTCTTGGCTTGTAACATGCCAGATCATTTTGCTCTTACAGCTGCTTATTTTCCTATCCTTAATAGGCACATAGGCACGCTTGGCCGAACCACATTAGACCACCAGGCATACTGGGTATTAACTGCTAAGCCACTCTAGACCCCAGGTATATTACCTGAATCTTGTCACTAACCACTAAACCACTCTATGTAAATTGTATAATTTAGTAACTTAAAAATATTTTTTCAGGGCTAAAAATAATGTTAACCTACATCAACATCAGGTCTGTGGGGGGTCCAAAACCCAGTATCACCACAAATCAGCTGTTCTCTGCGGCTGATACACAGAGAATGAAGCAGGAAACAGATAGCGCTGTTCTTTGTGTAGTGGCTAAACCGAGTCACTGCAGCTTAGCTCCCATGCAAGTGAATAGAAGTTGCAGTAACACGGTCTGACCACTACAGAGATAAAGGGGCTGTCTGCTTCCTGCTCCATTCTCTGTGTATCAGCTATCCTTGGACTAGGTCCTTAATATATAGTATATAGAATACCCCTTTAAAAAAGTATAATAGGGTGTATAGACCATGCTGGTATCATATTTACCAACACATAGAAACCCTTAAAAAACCGTAATGTCGATATTGTCTGACTCTACAGCCCCTACCCATATCAATGTCTAGTTTCCAACTAACAGTGAGCTATCAATCTATGATATGACATATTTATCTATGATATGAGGAGTAAATGTCACTAAAACCTGTTTACTGCGTTTCATAAAATTGTCTGGTGTTCTTTATGTATCCAGTCTGTGGGAGAAATGACGTAAGCAGAACTTTTGCTAGACATGTTTTTTTGGCTGAAAACAAAAATGAGACCTACCAGATGTATAGGGTTGGCACGACATGATATATATAAATATATATATATATATATATATATATATATATATATATATAAATATATATATATCAATATTAAGGCAATTAGGATGTGTCTCCATTGATGTGAATGGTGACTTAGTCCCTATAATAACACTTTTACAAAAAACAACAGAAGAAGAGCCGTCTTAGGGACATAGCAGTAGTGCAGCCCTCAGGCTTTGGGCCTGCCTTTATACTGGTAGATCTCCTTTTATGTATTTGTTTTATTATATAGATGTTTTTCTGACTTGGAACCATAGGAGTGAACTCCAAACTTCACCGTGTGAACATATGCTAACATTATATTTATTTAACCCTTCCTACCCAAATATTTATATTATCTTATATATTTCTGACCTGTACAAGTATATTGCTTGTGTTGGACCTGCACATCGTAGACTACATTGGCTATGTTAGACCCATATTCTGACAAGGACACACCATGCCTGTACTGGTACATCCATAAAGGCTGAATGTGCTGCTGCTATAATATACTCACTATCATGATAAGATTCAAGTTACATCCCAGATCTGATATACTATACATTGTTTTATGGTATATGTTTTCAATCATGTGAATAAAAAGCGATTCACTACATGGCTGTTTTATTGAGCACACCCATTGTAAAGTTCACTAATACAATAGACGAATATTGGACGAGCCCATTCATTCCAGCCGCTCATGTGTATGGGGTTGTCCTGGCCCTCCCACAAAGAAAGATGGTGGGGTAAAGAAAGATTAGTCATTATGGATTTTAACTACCTGATGCTTTGTCGTCACCAAAGAAAAACCGCCACCATTGGTGTACTAGTGGCTTATTCTTCATTCCCCTTACATATCTGGCAGTGTGTATATGTACAGGGAAAGAATAGCTGTTGACTAAACAAACATTCGGCTGACAGCTATTAGCTGCGTACAGGCACCTCAAAGGGGTTGTGCTTAGGATAGGTCAACAATATCCGATCGGTGGTGGCAGCTCACCTAGGACCTCCAACGTGCCAGGCTTCATCGGTCCCATTGCCTGTTTGTAGCTCAGTCCCATGCAAGAGATGAAATATCAAGCACAGCCACAAAACAGTCTATGACCATAGATTGTAAGGGGTGAAGAGGCCGTACTGCGCCTAACATATAATCCCAAACCTAACCCCCTTTCCTCATGCCCTGTTATGGCATATGGATGTCACAGAGGTGTCCCATGAGATATGGAACTCGTGCCGGTGCCTCTTTGATATTCACTTTAGATCTGATATTCATGGCCTATCCTCATGGGAAATTCCACAATATACTGTACTTATACACACTGGATTATCAGACATTCTGGATTACAGATTAAAGGAGTTCTCCACTACTTACTTCACCCATGTTTTATCATGGACCATCCAGGGATTTCTTGGCTGGTTCTGACCCGTGTCATGTGATTAGAACCAGCCCCCTTCCTCTTGCGTTACTTGTACTAAGATGTCTGACGTTACAATTATAATTATGTATTCAGCCAGCCGCCATAGTACAGGCAGTAGGCGAAGTGACTCGGGGCCGGGTGCTGGTTCCAGTCATGTGACCTGAGTCAAAACCAGCTCAGAAAGATGTAAGAAGTATTGTAACCTTCTAAAGAAAGCTGCATCATACACACATATGGAATAAAAAAATCTCACTGCTTTAAGGCCATGTTATATTTTATTGATATATCATTGGCATATCTCGTACTTTTTTGTAGAGATCCTCAATGTTTGGTAAATCATAGAAAGCTGCTCTGATCCGCAACTCAAAAGCAACTATAAGTGTAGAGAAAACAAATGATGGAAGCTGAAGACGAAAACAATTCCATTTACTGAGCAGTCGGTATAAAAAATATAAATAAAAATAATCAGATTTATCAAAAGTTGATCATACGCAGAAAGCACTGTGGCACGGCATCTGAATACTCTCATCATTGGTAAAGCAGGGCAAAGGAACTTCTCAAAATGAGTTTTAGGTGCTTAGTCGCTACGAACTAGAGGGGGGAAAAAAAAAAAAAAAGGAAAAATGACCCAACATTCAAGTTTTAACTCCACAGCGCGTCCATGCCGCCCCCTCCCAAGAGATCTCTTGACGTGAGGCTCATTATTACGATCCACTATTGACCTTGTTTTTTTGAGAGATATCTGCAAAGATAAGGAGAAGAAAAAGATGAGAGGAAATCTAGGCCGTGAGATTAAAGTTAAAGGGAAATCACCCATTCACCCCCGGATATTTCTGCCCCCCCCCCCCCCAATTAACCCCCAGACCCCATCCCAACGTGCCCCACCCCTCCTAATTACCCCCCCCCATACCAACCATTCCCTCTGGCACCAATAAAGCTCTTCCGACTTGTTTTAATCCAATCAGATGATGAGAAGAGGAAATTCTACATCCTACTGGAAAAGAGGAGTCGACTGTGGAGATCGCTGCCCAATATGTGTCCGCATGCCACCAACTCAGGGGAAGATGAGACCCCAAAGACTATTATACCCCAAATCAGCCCCACCACCATCCCCCCAACCCCAACTCTCTCCCCCACTTTACTTGCTTTGGCAATACCAAATATCTATTTGGACGTGCCAATAAAGCTTCTTTGATTTGATTTGAAAGGGAAACTGGTTAAAGGGGAAAGGATACTGGTTAAAAGGGTGTGGGGACAATAAGCAGATCAGAAAGTGTCCCATGGCTGGGATCAGCTGTAAGATGGGGCTAAAGCAGTCAGTAAGTGTTTTATTTCCCTGCAGCCCCACCACAGGTCAAATGAAGAATTACATATAGTGTCCATTCCAATCAATAGGTTGTGCAATCCAAGAGTGGACATGTCTTCCAGAACAAGAGACACTCTTTGTAGCCAACAGATGAAGAGTTGGGACCTTTATTATGGTGATTTCTCATGAACAATACTTATGCCTTCTACACACGTGAAAGGGTTTCCCCATGTAAGTGGAGTGGTAGTCTGTATACGTGACCAGCATTTTATTCACTTTTATGCAAATAAAATAGAAAGCAGAGTACAGCACTCCTCCAGTGTCACCACAGTGAATAGAGCAATGGTCAAGAATGTGCACCACTCAATACACAAAGGGGACACATGGGCACTCCTTGTGATCTGTGGCTGCACTCCCTGCAGCTCCTGCTATTTCTTAAGGGTTTACTAACTATTTAATACTTACCTGTACTACATATATGAGAAAAGCACTCACCTTTCCCAGTGTTTGTGGTTAAGCTCTGAGAGGTCTTCTAGTTTAGCAATTTCTTTAAGGTATTGAGACAGCTTCAATAGTTCTTTATCCTTATCCCGGTTCAAGTGTGCTTTCATGAAAGGCCTGATCTGTGCAAGAAAACAGATATGTGTAGCACTGAGATAGATACAGTAGATAGATAGATAGATAGATAGATAGATAGATAGATAGATAGATAATAGACCGATAGATGATAGATAGATAGACCGATAGATAATAGATAGATAGATAGATGTAGTTATGAGAAAGACATATAAATGGCTATAAGATATGTAGATAAAAAGACAGAAAGATAGATAGATAAGAGATAACAATACCCATATGATGAGTGACACATAACATTGCACTACCCATCAGTCTGCGTTGTATATACTGCATTCCTTTTATGTTACTAACCTTTAATCCATTCTGTGGATTCATCAGGAAATTCCTCCCAATATCATCAAACATTATGGTATTCTTCTTACTGTAGAATTCTCCATATTTGCCCCATATGACCCCAAGTGGCTTCACCTTACAAACAAATGTATGCGTTATAATGGTGAGAAGTATTAGGTCCAGCCTTTCAGTAAGTAAGAATTTACTAACAGCAAAAAGAGAAATAGCAATGAACTGAAATAATATCTGAGAAAGCTGCAGAACATTCAATATGTAACTAATATATTTATTCACTAGAAAGTGCCTTTAAAGGGGTTATGTGAGGAATAATAAAGATTTATTACTTACAGTCCCATGAAAAAGTTTGGGCACCCCTATTAATCTTAATCATTTTTAGTTCTAAATATTTTGGTATTTGCAACAGCCATTTCAGTTTGATATATCTAATAACTGATGGACACAGTAATATTTCAGGATTGAAATGAGGTTTATTGTACTAACAGAAAATGCGCAATATGCATTAAACCAAAATTTGACCGGTGCAAAAGTATGGGCACCTCAACAGAAAAGTGACATTAATATTTAGTAGATCCTCCTTTTGCAAAGATAACAGCCTCTAGTCGCTTCCTGTAGCTTTTAATCAGTTCCTGGATCCTGGATAAAGGTATTTTGGACAAACAATTCAAGTTCAGTTAAGTTAGATGGTTGCCGAGCATGGACAGCCCGCTTCAAATCATCCCACAGATGTTCAATGATATTCAGGTCTGGGGACTGGGATGGCCATTCCAGAACATTGTAATTGTTCCTCTGCATGAATGCCTGAGGATTGTTTTGGATCATTGTCTTGCTGAAATCTCCATCCCCGGCGTAACTTCAACTTCGTCACTGATTCTTGAACATTATTCTCAAGAATCTGCTGATACTGAGTGGAATCCATGCGACTCTCAACTTTAACCCCTTAAGGACACAGCCCAAAAGTATGTTAAGGACCAGGGCTGTTTTTTCAAAATTGACATTTGTCACTTTAAATGGCAGTAACTTTGAGACACTTTAACTTACACAAGTGATTTTGAGAATGTTTTCTCGTAACACATTATACTTCATGTTAGTGGTAAACACTAATCAATATTTTTGTATTTACTTATTAAAAAAAAATAGGAAATTTGATGGAAATTAGGAAAAAATTGCAATTTTCAAAATGTGATATTCTCTGCTTTTCAGGCAGATAGTCATACCACCCAAATACATGAATAAATATTATCTCCCATATCTCTGCTTTATATCGGCATCATCTTTTGATTGTATTTTAATTTATTTTGAACGTTACAAGGCTTACAAGTGTAACAGCGATTTTCCAGATTTA
Organism: Leptodactylus fuscus; assembly: GCF_031893055.1. Lineage (NCBI taxonomy): Eukaryota > Metazoa > Chordata > Amphibia > Anura > Leptodactylidae > Leptodactylus > Leptodactylus fuscus. The sequence continues at coordinate 186,750,786 of NC_134269.1, forward strand.
CAAGAAATGTAACTATGTTTGTTTTGTTTGTTTGTTTTACACACTTTATTATTTTTTTTTTTTAAACTTTTTTACATTTGTGCTGTAAGCACACTAGAACCAGTGATCAGAGAGGATCACTGGTTCTATACTAACTATAGACTTGCAATACACGTGTATTGCAGTCTATAGAGGAAGCTAGCTATGCAGATGCATAGACTAGCTTCCACTCGTCCTGGCATCCAAGGGGTTAACCCTCCCCCCATCGGAGCTCACTCCGATGGGGGGAGGGATTAAGGAGCAGCGTGTAGCTGTAAATTACAGCTCACACAGACTCCTGATGCTGCCGGCAGACTGCTTTATAGCCTGGCCAAACCCCTAGGGTGCCATGATCACTATGGATCATGGCACCTTAAGGGTTAAACAGCAGGGGTCGGTGCAATCACCGTCCCTGCTGCTACAGGGGAAGCCTGGCTGTCAGATACAGCCGGCCTCCCGTGGAGATCGCACGGGCTCTGCTTCTGAGCCCGTGCAATCTCAATCACGTACAGGTACGTGGGAATGCGGGAACTAACCACATTCCCTGACGTACAGGTACGTGATTTAGCGTTAAGGGGTTAACAAGATTCCCGATGCCGGCATTGGCCACACAGCCCCAAAGCATGATGGAACCTCCACCAAATTTTACAGTGGGTAGCATGTGTTTTTCTTGGAATGCTGTTTCTTTTTGGACGCCATGCATAACGCCTTTTTTTTTTTATAACCAAACAACTCAATTTTTGTTTCCAAAATGAAGCTGCCTTGTCCAAATGTGCTTTTTCATACCTCAGGCAACTCTATTTGTGGCGTACGTGCAGAAACGGCTTCTTTCTCATCACTCTCCCATACAGCTTCTATTTGTGCAAAGTGCGCTGTATAGTTGACCGATGCACAGTGACACCATCTGCAGCAAGATGATGCTGCAGCTCTTTGGAGGTGGTCTGTGGATTGTCCTTGACTGTTCTCACCATTCTTCTTCTCTGCCTTTCTGATATTTTTCTTGGCCTGCCACTTCTGGGCTTAACAAGAACTGTCCCTGTGGTCTTCCATTTTCTTACTATGTTCCTCACAGTGGAAACTGACAGGTTAAATCTCTGAGACAGCTTTTTGTATCCTTCCGCTGAACAACTATGTTGAACAATCTTTGTTTTCAGATCATTTGAGAGTTGTTTTGAGTAGCCCATGATGCCACTCTTCAGAGGAGATTCAAATAGTAGAACAACTTGCAATTGGCCACCTTAAATACCTTTTCTCATGATTGGATACACCTGGCTATGAAGTTCAAAGCTCACTGAGGTTACAAAACCAATTGTGTGCTTCAGTAAGTCAGTAAAAAGTAGTTAGGAGTATTCAAATCAATAAAATGATAAGGGTGCCCATACTTTTGCACCGGTCAAATTTTGGTTTAATGCATATTGCGCATTTTCTGTTAGTACAATAAACCTCATTTCAATCCTGAAATATTACTGTGTCCATCAGTTATTAGATATATCAAACTGAAATGGCTGCTGCAAACACCAAAATATTTAGAACTAAAAATGATTAAGATTAATAGGGGTGCCCAAACTTTTTCATAGGACTATATATATATATATATATATATATATATATATATATATATATATATATATATATAAGCCTGTCCCCCACAGCCCAAATATTATCCTTGCACTACCTTGGGTCTGCTGGGAATAAGGCTACACTATATATTAGTAATAAAGCTTATCGATTACAGGGAACATAGTCGTAAGCTTCATTATTCCCCGGATATACCCTTTAACCCCTTCCCAATACCGGCTGTAGGTACATTAAGCTGCTCCATAGGTTGCATGTGTCAACTGTGTGAAAGCCATAAAATTGAAGCCACCATAACCATGGCAGAATTGCATTTTACCCCAATTCCAGCCCACTTTAATGTTTCATCTGGTGCATTTAAGAGGTCCTTTCATGTCCTCAGGCACGTGCAGTGTTATATACTGCCATTAAGCCAACAGTGCACTGAATTCAGCGCACTGTCGGCTTTCCCGTTATGTGCCCCGGGGAAAGCGATATCAGCACTGATCTATGCCAACTGTCAGAACGGCGTTCCTTACAGTCTATCTGGGCTATGAGGCCTGACAGTACTCGTCCACAGACTAGTACTGGGGGGTGTTCTTCAAAGCTTAGTATTATTGGCGAGCGGTAAGGAACGCCCCCTCTGACAGTACAGGGCTAAGGACGAGTACTGTCGGGGGGCGTACCTCACAGGCCAGCTACACTATCAGGAACAACCTTCTGACAGTGGGCAGAGATCAGTAACGGCATTGATATCTATTGCCTCAGCGCATATAACGGGAAAGCTGACAGCGCATTGAATTCAGCACAGTGTCAGCTTTCTAGTGGTATATAAACCACATGTGCCTGAGGACATGAAAGGTCCTCTTTAAATTATGCCGTAAAAATGGAGAAAAAAAACCCCCTCATACTGGAGGATTTTGTAAAGTTCAAAATGTCTCCTAAAACACGGATAGTGCTGTGTGTGGACTTTTAGTAGGATCAGAAACATACCTGTATAGCCGCAAAATGAAGAAACACTGCAGAGATAATCATCTGTTTAAGTTAAGTGCAAATTACCCTGCAAGTGCACAAGGGGCGGAGCCTGATTTGCCAGGTGTGCTCACAGAAAACTGCATGAGCTCAGGCTCTCCTCTAGAGTAAATCCCAAATGAACCCCTCTGGCCAGGTTTCATTTTCATTCTCTGTCTGCAGCCAAATATGGTAAATCAGGCTCCACCCCCAATGCACCTCCTAGCTAATTTGCATGTTCATTAAAAGATGACTCCCTCTGCATTGCTTCGTTGGTTTATGGCAGTCTTTCTCAAAGTGGGCGATAACGACCCTTGTGGGCGCTGGAGGCCTATAGGGGGGCAGTAAAGGGCACAGAGAAGATTGGGGGGCGTTGAAGCGGTTTAGGGGGGCGATGGCTAATTTAAAGGGGTGGTATCATAACAATGATTCTATCTATACTGCTTGTTAATGTGGATTTAAGACTTTTCCTAAATACACTGCTTCAGCAAAACTGCTTTGTTTGTCCACTATCTTACTTTATTCACTTCATTCTGGACACTAGAACCTGGCCCCCTGCTCATTGCTGAGGGAGCCACATGACGTAGCTCCCTGCTGTGTGGGGGGAGAGAGGAGGGGGGCTGAGTGTACGGAGCCAGCCTGTGTCTGCACCACACATACACATCACATACACATCACCTAGCTCCCTGCTGTGAGATAGAGGGGGGGGGGGTGTGGAATAAGTGCTGCTTTCTTATATAAAGCAGTCTAAATCCTACTGGGCTAAAGGACCTGGTCTCTCTGTTCACTAGGATAAAGCTTTATTATATAGAGCAGGCTGCTAGTGGGCAGAGGAGCCAGGTCCTTTAGGAAACTCCGTACAAGGTAAATCCAAGTCTACAGGACCTTTTGATGACATCACAGGCCCTTCAGTCATCCCATAGGATCACGCTATGTGGCGGGCGGAGCTACACGCTAATTTGGGGGTGGGGATAATTGATGCGAGCAAACAGGAAGAAAGAAGATTTTTAGGCAGCTTAGAAGGCAGATCAAACTTCATGAGGCTACCCCTTTAAAATTGTTTTTTTGCTTTTAACAAACTTTGCAGATTTGCAAATCGGTTGCAGATTACCGAACGCGGTGACTTACAGCTGTTTTTGAGTAAATTCGAGCCTGATATTAACAAACTTGTTAAAAATCATCAAATTCATCCTTCACATTAGATTAGTTTTAAAATTAAAATCGAAATGTTTGTTCTAATAACATGAATAAAAGTTTTCCTAATATTACAAAATGGTGTTTACATTACCCTCATCAGAAAGTCTTATTTTCACATGACACACATAATTTAATTATTAACATAATGACTGCGATTGTGATTCTTAAGATGTAGTAAAGTAAAAAAAATTTGGGGGGGTGCTAGAAAATAATTAATTCTCAAAGTGGGCGGTAGACAAAATAAGTTTGAGAACCTCTGGTTTATGGTCACAGCTTTGCTTCTGCTCCTATTGAAGACCCCGACATGGCACTATTATTAGTATAGAGGCAAGTTGGACCTGACAGACTCCATTTAACGTGTTACATCTGGGAAATGTCTTTAACCGGTTAAGGACCAGGCCCAAAAGTATGTTAAAGACCAGGCCTTTTTTTTTTCAAAACTGACATGTGTCACTTTAAATGGCAATAACTTTGAGACGGTTTAACTTACACAAGTGGTTTTGAGACTGTTTTTTTCGTAACACATTATACTTCATGTTAGTGGTAAATATTAATCAATATTTTTGTATTTATTTATAAAAAAACCTAGGAAATTTGATGGAAATTTGGAAAAAATTGCAATTTTCAAAATGTGAAATTCTCTGCTTTTCAGGCAGATAGTCATACCACCTAAATACATAAATAAATATTATCTCCCATATCTCTGCTTTATATCGGCATCATCTTTTGATTGTCTTTTAATTTATTTTGGATGTTACAAGGCTTACAAGTGTAACAGCGATTTTCTAGATTTGCAAGAAAATTCCCCAAACCAATTTTTTAGGGACCGCTTCAGTTCTGTAAGGAATTATAAAGGCCTGTATAATAGAAACCCCCATAAATCACCCCATTTTCAAAACTACACCCCTCAAATTATTCAAAACAGCATTTGGGATGTTTGTTAACCCTTTAAGTTTTTCATAAGATTAAAAATAATATGGAAGTGAAATTTAGACATTTCATTTTTTTTTCATTAATACATTCATTTAGACCTAAAATTAACACATTCACAAAGGGTTAAAGGAGAAAATGCATCTCACATTTTGTTATGCAATTTCTCCCTTGCACAGAAATACCCCACATGTGGGTGTAAACTGATTTTTGGGCACACGGCAGTGCATGGAAGGGAAGGAGCGACACTGGGTGTGTGAACAGCAGATTTTGCTGGAATAATTTTCAGGCACCATGCCTCATTTGCAGAGCCCCTAGAGTACCAAAACAATGGAAACCCCCCAAAAGTGACCCCATTTTAGAATCTACACCCCTCACAGAATTCATCAAGGGGTATAGTCAGCATTTTGACCCTACAGTTGTTTCACAGATTTTACTAACATTGGGATGTGTAAATGAAAAATTACTAAAATGTCACTTTATCCCCAAAGTTTTAATTTTCACAAGGGGTTAAAGGAGTAAAAGCCCCCCACAGTTTGTTAAACAATTTCTCCTGAACACGGCAATACCCCATATGTGGCCATATTTTGCTGTATGGGAACATGGCGGGGCTCAGAATGGAAGGAGCGCTATTTGGCTTTTGGATGGCAGATTTCGCTGGAATAATTTTAGGTGCCATGTCTCATTAGCAGAGCCCCTAGAGTACCAATACAGTGGAAACCCCCTAAAAGTGACCCCATTTTGGAATCTACACCCCCCACAGAACATATGAAAGGGTAGAGTGAGCATTTTGACCCTACAGCTGTTTCACAGATTTTATTAACATTGGGGCATGAAAATGAAAAATTACTTTTTTTCCAATAAACTGTCAATTTAGCCCCAAATTTTTCATTTTCACAAGAAGATAAAGGAGAAAAAGCTCCATAAAGTTCGTTAAACAATTTCTCCTGAACACAGAAATGCCCCATATGTGGTCATAATCTGCTGTATGGGAACATGGCGGGGCTCAGAATGGAAAGAGGGCTATTTGGCTTTTGAAGGACAGATTTTGCTGGAATATTTTTCAAGTCCCATGTCGCATTTGCAGAGCCCCTAAATTATCAATATAGTGGAAACCCCCTAAAAGTGACCCCATTTTGGAAACTACACCACTCATAGAATTTATCTAGGGGTATAGTGAGCATTTTGGCCTCACAGCTGTTTCACAGATTTTATTAACATTGGGACGTAAAAATGAAAAATTACTTTTTTTCCCAATGAATCGTCCATTTAGCGCCATATTTTTAATTTTACAAGTAGTTAAAGAATTAAAAGCCCCCCACAGTTTGTTACAAAATTTCTCCTGAACACAGCAGTACCCCATATGTGGCCATAATCTGCTGTATGGGTACATGGTGGGACTCAGAATGGAAAGAGAGCTATTTGGATTTTGGAGGGCAGATGTGGCTGGAATAGTTTTCAGGTGCCATGTCACATTTGCTGAGCCCCTAAAGTACCAATACAATGGAAACCCCTCAAAAGTGACCCCATTTTATAAACTACACCTGTCAAGGAATGAATCAAGGGGTATTATCATTTTGTGCCTAAAATGCTTCCAAAAAATGAATGTCCAAAATGAAAATTGAAATTTTGAAAGAAATCTGCCATTTCGGTGCCCAATACGTTGCACCCACTTTGTGTTGTCAGAGACCTGCACTCCTAAAACTATTAAGGGGCCATCCCGAGGGGCAAAAAAATATATATGTGGGTGTAAACTGCTGCTTGGGCACACAGCAGGGCTCAGAAGGGAAGGAGCACTGCGCTTTTTAGCTTTTGGGGTACAGATTTAGAGGGACTTTCTGGGGGCCATGTTCCTTTTGGAGAGACCTGGAGGTAACTGTAAACCCCATTTTGTAGGGGCAAGTTTAGGGTCTCTGCAAAAGTGTCATAGCATCCAAAAACCAAACCATCTGTGCTCCAAAAACCCAATAACCCTTCTGTGTCCGTCTGTGCCCTAATATCAGTTTATACCCACATATGACATTATGTCCGTTATCCCGGGTACACCAGTGTCATACATGTGTCATAAACTGTAGTTTGGGCACACAGCAGGGCGCAGAAGGGAAGGAGCGCTATTTTGGTTTCTGGAGCACAGTTTGGTTTTTGGACGTCACTTTTGCAAAGCCCCTGAATTGTCAATAAAGTGGAATCCGCAGACATGTCACCCCATTTTGGACACTAGCCCACTGATGGGATTTATCAAATGGAGTAGCGAGCATTTTTCACCCTTGAGTGTTGCATTTATTTAGTTTCCAGAAATGAAATCGCAACTGATAATGAGAAGTTAAAAATGAAAATTTTCCAGAGATTCGCCATTTCAGTACCCGATATGTTGTGCCCAACTTATGTCAGCAGAGACACTCCAAAAACTGGTAAGTGGGTATCCCGGGCACAACAGCTTTTAGAGCGTTCATCTCTGATACAAGTCGGGCACTACATATTACGCACTGAAATGACGTATTCCTGGAAAAATGGTCATTTTCACCTCTCACAATCAGCTTCGTATTCATTTATGGATAATAAGTTATAGCAACACTTGGGGGTTAAAATGCTCTCTGTACCCCTGGAGAAATCCTTCAGGGGTGTAGTTTCCAAAATAAGGTCTCATATCAGGGGATTCCACTTTACTGGCGTTTCAGCTCTACAAAAGTGTCATGGCATCCAAAAACCAAACCGTCTGCGCTCCAAAAACCAAATGACCCTTCTTCCCTTCTGTGTCCGGCTGTGCCCTAATATCAGTTTATTCCCACATATGACATTACGTCCGTTATCCGGGGTACACCAGTGTCATACATGTGTCATACATGTGGCATAAACTGCAGTTTGGGCGCACAGCAGGGCGCAGAAGGGAAGGAGCGCGATGAGGCTTTTGGAGTACAGATTCAGATGTTTGGTATCTGGACGCCATGTCATGTTTGTAGAGCCTGTAAGGTACCAGAAAAGTGGATTCCCCAAAGGAGTGACCCCATTTTGAAAACTGCACCCCTCAAAGAATGTATCAGGGGGTGTAGTGAGTATTAGTATCCCAGACGTGACTGCACAGCGGATGGCGAAGAGGGAATATATAAGCTGTGCGGAGAACATTGCAAACACCAAATTCCCTACTATGTCCCAGTAGCTCCTATGATTGGGGGAGTCACTCTGGGGTCACTTTGGGGGTCACTTCTGGTATCTGTTCCCTCATAAGCTGTAAATCTGGGGTGTCCCCTGATATTCGCTCACACTGCTTATATATTCCCTTCCTGACGCCGCCAGTTGTATTCTAATAATTTGGCGATTTGGGGTTTTTTTGTCTTCACATTGGTAGATGCTATATTTTCTTTATTCTTTTGGTGACGCGGCCATATAAGGGCTTGTTGTTTGCGGGATGTGATGTATTTTGTAATGACACCATTTTTGGGGTGCCTACAACATACTGAATACATTTTATTAACTCTTTCTTGCTGGATTTAAAAAAAAAATAAAAAAATAAAAAAATCCTGGCATTGAGTTGTACCCTTTAAATTTTGCGCCATGCAGCGTACAGTATAAGTAACATGTTCCCTTTATTCTGCAGGTCGGTACGGTTACGGCGATACCTCATTTATAGTATTTTTTTATGCGATACTAATTCTGCAGAACAAAAACACATTTGGGGACATAAATCAGTGATTTTTGCATCGCCATCTTCTGAGAGGCGTAACATTTTTATTTTTCGGTTGACAGTGTTGGTTGAGGGCTTATTTTTTGCGGGACAACCTGCGCTTTTTATTGGTACTGTTGTGGGGTGCATATGATTTTTTGATCACTTTTTATAGCATATTTTGTAAGGTGATATGGTGAAAAATCATTACTTCCGGCGGGTTTTTTCGGTTTTTTTTTTCAGATGTACACCGTATACATTAAATATTATTTCAGTTTTATTGTACAGGTTGTTACGGACGCGACGATACCAAATATGCATTGTTTTTATTAATTTTTAGTACTTTTTTTATATAATTCATTTTGTATAGAGAAAAAGGGATTTTTGGGCTTTATAACTTTATTACTTTTTTCATACACTTTATTTTTTTTTTAAACTTTTTTTTTTTAACTTTTTCATGTGTCCCTTTAGGACACTTGAATCAGTTGATGCTTTGATGAAAGCATCAACTGATTCTGTATAGTAGCTTGCAGGACACAAGCCTGCTCGTGTCCTGCAAGCTGCAGAGGAAGTGAGACACATCGCTCACTTCCTCCATCGGTCGGCAGGATCAACCAGGTATGTGGGGGCTCCGGTAGTCTGGGGTCACTGGCCAGACCCCAGACTACCTTTTACTGACATCGGCACCCCCCGAACTCGCCGCGGGGGGTGCCGATCACCTTCAATTGCCGGCGGATCCCTTTCGATCGCGCCGTGATGTTTCACGGCACGATCGAAAGGGTTAAAACGTTCAGTCGAAACTGAGTCCGACTGAACGTTGTTGAGGGGGTGGTTAGGTGTCAGTAACACCTAACCCCTGACCTCCCCCCGCCCCACCCCCTGCCTAGTGAGTCTCTGAAGACCGGCCGTAAACTTACAATCGGCTGGTCTTAGAGACCAGGACTGCTGGCCGTAAATTTACGGCCAGCGGTCCTTAACCGGTTAAATAATTGGTGAATAATAACAAGTATGGCGCCTTTAGTTCCACCAACTTTTCAGGCTAATGGGAAATAAAGCTAAAAACTCAGGGACACCATTGTTTTTGTCATTGGATGTAAAGCTCTGACGGCAGGCTTCATGGTCTGAGGGTAAAGGCTGGAATGTCTTATTGTTATTTATAGGAAGAGATAAGATGTTACAGAAGGTGTTACCCGAATCCTGACATGTGCTTACATCAATGAGGCCTCTTCTGGGTGTGTGCACTGTGATCATAGCCGCACTGTCCAACATGAAAGTGATCTTGTAACTGGCGTTTGTGCTGACGCCCAACTCCTAGATTAAAAAAAACAAGACAAAGTGGGATTACCAATAAAAGAAAAATTAAGTATCGCATCAGGCTGTATTTTAAGTGCACAAAATGCATCAGAAATAATAAAGGGTTTTTATGACCCCATTACAAATTTTATACTAATAGCTGAGCTGTGGAGGACCCCACACAGATCAGGTATTTCAGCAGCCTCCAGGTACCGGAAGCTGCTGCAGTAGATGGGGAGCAGATCTAGTAATAGGAAACGTGCTGCAGCAAGATCCACTGTATAGTGGTGACCCTGGGGACTGCAGATCCAGTCCTATTACTTCAATAGGAGAAGACTGCATCTGCTACCAGTACCTGGAGCCTGCCGGAACAGCTGATCTTTGCTGGGTGCGGGTGTCAGACTCCCTCAGATCACATAGTGGTGACAGCTAAGCTCAATATAGGCGAGTAGTGACATTTCATCCAGCTGTAGAGTATTCCTATTTATGACAGGTGGGGGGGGGGTCTGACTTTTGGGACCACTGATTATGAGTAATAATGTGTTGTAGTACTAGTTTAGCCCTGAACCCCCTTTACTGTTTTTTCTAGCACACTGGTACCCTGGCCAGGACACAACCCAGAGCCCATCGGGGAGCCTGGTATGCTGCTAGTAGCTACAAACATTTTTCATAAGAGAGATCCATTGTCCGGTAGGCCCACCAGAGTATCAGGGGATCCCCCGAGGAGGCTCAGGCTCTAACACAATAATGGTCCAGCAGAAGACACCCAAATTTGAAGGGTACTATGGTCTATTTACTAGGTGTTGTTGGATGTGAGCCCCAAGAATCATTTTATCTGGTGGGATCAAGGACCTCAGACTGATACTGCAGTGGTTGGCATACGATACGCCTATGAAACTGATGTAAAACTCTGCAGCTCACCTTCATTTTGGCTTCTATCCATTTCATGCTGGTTGCCGCTATAAAATGGAAGAGAAAAATAAATACTCAAAAAGGTAATAATCATGTACAGAGAACAATACTAATATACATACAGTATGTACTATAGATATGTGTGTAAAACTATTTACTAGATAAAACAATAATAGGACTCGCTTCTATTAGTCAAAGCAGAATAACAGTGCAAAGAACAGAGGTCCAATATTAAAGAAGACCTTTTACCACTTCCAGGTCCAGCTCTTTACATTCTTTACTAACCAGCCCTGCATTGATTCCGGCACAGTTGAGATTTTTTTTTCTAGCCCCCACCATTCCCGAGCAATTATTGCAGTTAGTTTTGTTGCCTGATATACTATTTAGACTCTGTACTGTCAGGAAGGCGGTGTCAGGCAGGAGCAGAGAAGGGGGTGTGACTCTGAGCTCTGACACTGGCTGCTTCTGATTGGTGCTCTGAATCATGTCCCCTTGCTGACACCACCCTTCTTTCATTACAGAGCTTACATAGCACATCAGACATCAAAACTAACTGTGCTTGTTGCTCAGAAACTAGGGGGATAGAGAGAAAATTTAAGAAAAGAAAAATCCAACTGTGCTGGAATTAGTGGAGCCTTGAATTGGAGGTGATGAAAGGTCAGAAGCACTCCGAAAATGAGCCTGCGGCTTTATTGTACAGTTATGTGCTCTCCTGTGGAGCACTGACCTCCTCTGTTGCACACACTACAGTAGATTTACTAAGCAAAATGCATCAGATATCTGGCATTATTTGCACCAAAAGCTGCCTTTGCCACATTTATCAATTGTTTTACACATTTTTTATGACTTGTGGGATGAGCTAAATTGCAACTTGTGCCAAAAATGAACCCATAATTTTCCACATTTTTTGTCCTAATCTAAGCCAACTAATAAATGGTATAACATTAGACTAGACAGTCTAATAATGGGCCAGATGTCTCAAGCAGCGTTAGTAACTAACAGAGTTTAAGAATGTCTAGTCTAGGTTTTCACTGTCTAAAACTTAGTACTAGTAAATGCGCCCCAGTGCATATATTACATTCAGATCAAGGCTCTAATATATTTGCCTTTGTGCACAATTTCAATTTTTTTTTTACTGGAGTGCTTTTACCCAATATTAAGGATAGTTCATAACTATCAAAGTCCCAGAAACCCCTTCAACTTCACTAGTAAGATATATAGGACTTACACCATATTACTATATCATAATCTTCATAAGCAGAGGTAAGAAATTCATGTAGGTATGGCCTCATAAGCTCCAGTCCCGTTTCTGCACATGATCGGTGGTCTAAAGGATTAAAGGAAGAAATGAAGACTGCAAAACATCACAATGTCCCTTGTCTAAATGTAGTGTCAACTGCACATCCACTCCATTAAAAGTCTTTGGGACTGATAGAGATAGCAAGATATCTTCGGCAGTTCCATAGGAGCAAACCTGTACATATGGGGACATGAGTGCCTCGTTCTTGTGATTAGTGGGGGGTTTCACCTATTAGATTCTCAATGATCAGACACTCATCATGGTCTCTAGCAATAAGTGATAAGTGTTGATTTTGGAACAAACCACTTAAATGGGGTCTCTTAACACTTACTTCCTTTCGGTTGGGGGATTTTGTAGTGGACACATGATTGGAACCAGCACCCCGTCCCCAAGCCCTCACCTTTCCTCTTCCATGTTCACAGGTAGACTATAGTAAAGCCAGCTACCTGAGAAGTGAGAGGAGGCAAACTACTCAGGGGCTGGGTGCTGGTTCCGATCACACAAACCAGCCCTGGACCCCTAACTATAGTACCTAAAAGACCACAACTCAGTGTAAAAAGAATCCCTGGACAACCAGTCTAAGAGCTCATGCAGACTCCCATATTAAGGTGAATTCTCATTTGTTTGTCGCAGATTTGTTGCAGAAATTTCTGCAACGAAAATCTGTTCCATTCATCTGACTGGGTGTGAGTCCGCACAAGCACATTATTTTCTCCTAGCCCCATTCAGATTTGCCAAAATGTCTGCTACAGATCTTCTAGGAGTGAATTCACATTTGCAAATCCATTTTGTAATGCATCTTCCATTCATATACAAGGGACTTATACTATAACTCTGTTCCTCCAACTTCAGGGTTTTTCACCAATTTATTCCATACAAAAAAATTGTCACCTTCTCCATTAGACTCTGAATGTGAGGAGGTATTCTCAGTACACATGGCACCCAACAGAGAACCTGTGTGACCCTGTACTAAGGAATACTGTGAACTTGCGGCCTAAATATGAGGACAACATAAAGTGACGACATACTAACCAAACAAAGTGTAGTCGACGTCTAGCACCAGCAGTTTCTTCCCTTCTCTGGGGGGATTCAGGACCTCTACCTTGTAGTCTTTGACACGACGTGAAATCTTGGCCAGATTTTCTTCTCTAAAAAGAACACCACATTGGTGAAGGTGGCTCACAGAAGACTTATCCTCTTTCCTACCCTGTATGGGGCTGCCAGGACGATAATCTCCAGAAGCCCCATAGAAGTGAATGGAGCACCGGACACACAAGTGCACTGACGCTCCATTCACAAGGAGGATTTGTGGTTCTTTCAGTCCCCCATTCTCCTGATAACTGGGGGACCCAGCGGTCGTACACTTATGCTCTATCCACTGGACAGGGGATAAGTGTTCTTAATGCCACAACAGCTTTAAACGGGATTCTGGGATTGTTGATGACCTATCCTTAGGATAGCTCATCAATATCAGATTGAAAGGGGTCTGACATCTGGGACCCCCACAGAGGAGCTGATGCTGCTACCATTTTACAGGCCTTATTTGCAATTCAGTCCATGGGGTGAATGGCGCCTGTCCTCTCAGCTGGCATGTATCGGTAAAATGTACAATTAAAAGCAAAGGGAAGGCAAAACAAAAACGACCCAAAATCCACACATTATGCATGTTTACGGCTGCAGCACATGTAATATACGTACATAGGTACTGGGTTACAAGCTTGATAGGTGCTAGAATGGAGTGGGTAACACAAGCTGCTGCCTGGTATGCCGTACATCCAGTAGGTGCATCCTGTGACATATGGTCTGTAAGTATCATGTAAGTGTCATCGGAGGTCAGGAATGGAAGCCCCCCATAGAGGTGAATGCACAGAATGCACTCAGAGTCACCCTCACATGACACACACGGTTACTCAGAAGGCACCACCTGGTGTATCCACATCAAACCAGGTAGGTTAGGGCTGCATATAGGAGAGATATAGCTATTCTTTACTTCATCCATGCACCGAGACTCCAGGTGTGTTAGCTGTGACTCAACAAACACAACCAAAACTGAGGCGGCGCCCCCTACTGGATCCACAACACACCTTATTTTAAACCACTCTTTGTTGATATTATTGTACTAAAACTAGACTTTCAAAGGGTTAAAAATGGAAGCCCTAAGACGTACCGATTTTCCACCTCCACAACCTCCTCTTCAATGTCGAAGTCATTGACGACATCATCGTTGTCTGGTGGAGGAGCCAGCACATCTTCCTGCAAGAAACCAAAGAATGAGCCATACTAAGTAGTTAGTAGAGGGAAAAATCTCAGGATAAGAAGGTAAGTGATGTCAACAGAATACAGAAAATGGCCCCTCAGTGAATTGGGAAAGAAAAGGGCTAGAGATGAGCGAACACTGTTCGGATCATCCGTTCCGAACAGCATGCTCCCATAGAAATGAATGGAAGCACCTGGCATGGCGACCGGCCGCCGGCAAAGTGTACGTGCCAGGTGCTTCCATTCATTTCTATGGGAGCGTGCTGTTCGGAACGGCTGATCCGAACAGTGTTCGCTCATCTCTAAAAAGGGCTACTACCCATCTGTATACACTGATGGCTACTGAAGGTTACTACAGGCAACGGAACTTCCCACCGCTGCATCCCCGGCTCACCACATCATGGGAACAAATAGGAAATTAGTCTTCATTTCCATCGAGTGCAACAATTCTCCGACCCATTATACATCATCCAATACGAATATTAATAAGATCAATTGTAGACTCTCTATTTGCAACCAGAATACCGAGATCCTGTGCTATGTGTATGAGAACGAGACGAGAGAGGGTATCAGATATGAGTGAGAGAGATGATCAAATAAAATGGGATGAAAATTGATCAAGACTTATGTTATACATGCCAAGCCTTCCTGTGTACAGTAGTGAAATGCATCTCTGGCCCTCCAGGCTCCCGAAAAATCGAGTCTGCGCCAAATTATGATTTAATGTAAATTCTACTAATTTGCCAGCTCTGTCCGCTTTTCAGAAAAATTGGGTAAGTGTAGTGTAAAATGTCAAAACGTAACTCGTTTCAACCGAGTTCATATGACAATGTGATCACAATGAAACGTGCAAATCAAAGAACGCATGTTATCCAAATAATTTGTGCACCTTTTTTCGAGATATATAGGACTTTATTTAATGTCATTTTTATTTTTGAAAGTTTTTTCCTTATTTTTTAATATATGAACAAATGTAAAAAAAGAAAAAAAGTTAGAGGAAATCTTTTATCATTGAGCTCCCTATAAGACCATAATCGACCTCACGACATTGGAACCTACTCAAGTATAAGCCGACCCGAATATAAGCCGAGGCCCCTAATTTTGCCACAAAAAACTGGGAAAACTTATTGACTCGAGTATAAGCCTAGGGGGGAAAATGCAGCAGCTACTGGAAAATTTCAAAAATTAAAATGGTCAGAGATTTTGGTTGCAGTAGTTGTAGTCTGTCTGTCTGCCCCTTCCCTAAGCTTGAGGATTCCCCCCCCCACTTGGAATTCAGCCTGGCTGAATATAGGGTATCTGCAGTGCTCCTATTAACCCCTTCCCGACGGAACAGGAGCACTACAGATACCCTATATTCAGTAGACCGGGCACTTTCAGACACAGGGATACCTAATGTGTATGTTTCATAGTAATATAGTAATTTTCTACTTTGAAATGTATTCTAGGGAAAGGAGTGATTTACAACTTTTTAAAAAAAAATTTTTAAAGCTTCTTTTTTTCCCACTATTTTATGGGAGATTCTATACATTGGTTCTGGTTCTATACATACGTTTTCTGGTTCCCCCTCCAGTGTTTTTGATACTTATGACCTATCCACATAATGGATCATCAGTATATGATCCATAGATGATTTAGCTGCTTGAAAGTGCTGGAAGCTACAGAGATGTATGTAGAACAAGGAAGCAACTCTGCTCCTTTTCTAGTAATAGGCACAGTGTGAGGTCTGGGTGTCATTCACTGCCACATCCACTGTATATTGGTGGCGCTGTCCACTGTACAGTGGTGGCACTACCCACTGCCTGCTCTCTACCCATTATCTGAGTAGGAGCTGATCCCAGCTACATACATCTACATAGCTTACAGCGTCCTGATGCAGTCAGATCAGCTGATCAGAGTGAGGTCTGGGATTTGAAGTTCCACCAATCACATAAATGGATATCCTATGAATAAGTCATCTGTATAAAACCCAAGGGCCCCTTCAACCTTTTCTTGGCCCCATTGAAAGCCAGCTACAGTATGCTGGCTCTATCTGCAGCAACAACTATCCTGTGTATCCTAGACTTGCAGGTCAGAATGTATTGGTATTGCTATCACTACTGTCTATAAAGGTTGAGACTCCTCAGTAGTTGATACCTTTTTTAATGGCTAGCAAAAAATGATGACAGATTGTAAGCTTTCAGGACTACTCAGGTCCCTTCATCAGGCATGGTATTACACAATATCTGAATATACCATGCCTGATGAAGGGACCTGAGTAGTCCTGAAAGCTTACAATCTGTCATCATTTTTTGTTAGCCATTATAAAAGGTATCAACTAGTGAAGACTCTCAATCTTTACATTGCATATCCACTGGCTAATACAGTACAAAGATATATTTTTTCTTATACTGTCTTATAAAGTCACATATGTGAGGACTGTGAGACAATGGAGTAAAGTTTTGTTTCACAGTCCACACACAGGGGATACAGAAGTGTAAAGCAGAATATATTTACCAGACTCTCCTCCCGAGTTCCCATCATCATAATCTTCGTATTTGGTTTCAGCTTCAGGACCCCCAGTTTCACGCTGTTATCCGCTGGTTTACCTGTAAGGTATAACAAACCAAATACATGAGTATACTGGAAATGTGAACGAACATAGCTCTATATATACCTCTATAGCTACAATAATCCCAAGAACACCACAACACCAGTAAGGGGCTGGCTAACCATCTGGCAACACGTGGTCACCACCTGTGAATACTTTTCTCCAGACCCAAGTTGCCCCCTATTATGATTCAGATTTGTAATAACATTTCTACTGGTGATCATAGAGCTCA
Source organism: Leptodactylus fuscus (assembly GCF_031893055.1). Lineage (NCBI taxonomy): Eukaryota > Metazoa > Chordata > Amphibia > Anura > Leptodactylidae > Leptodactylus > Leptodactylus fuscus. The sequence continues at coordinate 186,767,740 of NC_134269.1, forward strand.
TGACTAAACCTACAAATCACCAGATTTTATGAATTCTGAGAAAATGCAGAACTATGAATGAAGCTCTGGACAATAATCTAGACACGGTAAGTAACACAAGTGAACAAACTTTCTGAACAGAGTTGTATAGTTTGTTAATATATATATAGTCTATCATGTCGGGGTTATATACTGCAGGGAATTTATTGAGACTAGACTTTTCTAAAGTCCTCGACTGATGCCCCTAAATTGTTAAGTGCATTCGGTCTCAGCGCATTGCCCTGTGGCATAGACTTCATGTATAACTCATTCCAGATTTTTGGAACAAGTTAAAATAAATTTATTTGGCCAAGGGGCCCCTACTCCAGCCAAAAGTGAGACCCCAAACAACAAGGCACTTCTTTGGCACAAGAAAGGGCAATGCACCAAAGATATGCCACATTAACACCCATCTACGCAAGATGGAAAGAAAGGGCAGAGAATGTTTACAGTTTTTTTGGGGGGTGGGGGGAGCAGCTGATCCAGCCAATTGTTTGGGAGTAAGGTCTGTACCCTTGATTGAGTGGCAAGGAGTAGTTTGTCCACCCACTGGTTAAGAAGAACAACAATACACTGGCAGGTGGGGAGAGCAGTCGGCCTGGCCACTGGTGGAAGGAAGAGCAGTCAGTCTATTGGGGGGTAGGAAGAAGTAGATGGTCCATCCACAGTTAGGGGATGGGAATACTGCTGGACCAAACACTGGTCTGACAACGGTGGAGTGAGCAGTCAGTGCAACCACTTGTGGAAGGAAGAGCAGTCAGTCCATCCACTGGCCTGGGGAGGGAAGAGGCTAAAGGAGCAGTCAGACCATTCAATGGTCTTAGGGGAAGGGGAGTATCTGGTTCATCTACAGTTAAGGGAGTCACTGGTTTAGGAGAAAGGGGGAGCAACCAGCCAAGACACTGGCTTTATGGAAGGAGGGGGGCACAGACAATCACTATGTAGTGGGTGTCTAGTTGGTTACGTGGGACATGGGGTAGCCAGAATTCAGTGTTTGGGAGGGTCTTAGTCAGTGATAGCTTGATGGGGGGGTACAACCTGTAATTTGGGGTGCAGGGGTATACTGGTTTCACATCACTTGTTTATGTTGGGGTTGGGCATCCACTAAATACTTATTTCGGGGGCCCAACTAGCGATTTATTTTTTTTGTAACGAATGGAGAACGGAGCTGGGGGGCAAGAAGGGACGCCAACCAGTGAGCAGTTATTTATTGGAAGGGGGCAGTGAGTGATCACTTTTTAGGGAGGATGAGGGTCAGAACTGGGAGGAAAAAGGGGAACCGGCCTTTGATCAGTTATTTATTGGGATGGAGCGGCCACTGATCACTTATTGGGGGCCCATGACCCCTGGTTTGAGGTGCAGATCTGCTGAAGGTTTCACATATTGACTTTCGCCTGTGGTCACTTCTCTGTCACTGACAGGTTCCCACCACCTCCATTCTCAGGATCAGTGAGGTTCCCACATTAGGAGTGATCCCGTGGGTGCTCATTCATATCCTGGGGCACTAGGACCGGGGGCAGCGCCTCCTCTCACCCTTGTATTTCAGGCCCAGCAGTTTCTGGCGCTCCGGCAGGACCCCGGTGAGGCTCTTCAGGGAATGCTTCAGATCCATCACCGTGTCCTCCTCGGTCAGGGCAGACAGCGGGAACTCCTGGCCGCCCCATTTGATGATGAGAGATAGAGTCATCGCCTTGGAATCGGGGCACCCGGCCATGTCAGACAATGTCCTGTATCGAGGGGCGCTACACCATCAGAGCCGGCCGCCTAGACACCCACAAGGGTCACTCCATGAAAGAGCCGGCACCGGCGCCTCAACACAACAACACAGCCAGACACAGCGGAAATGACGTGGAGTGACGTCCGACTGCGTCAGCAACTGCAGTGGCCAGTCGTCAAGGTAACACTTCCTGAAACTTGCCAGCTGCTAACACGTGACCTGCTCCAGCTGTGCTCTACCACTACATGCCCCAGATAGCACCAGGCTGATAATACACAGTGACGTCACAGTATAGGGATAGTATACACAGTGACGTCACAGTATAGGGATAGTATACACAGTGATGTCACAGTACAGGGATAATATACACAGTGATGTCACAGTACAGGGATAGTATACACAGTGATGTCACAGTACAGGGATAATACACACAGTGATGTCACAGTACAGGGATAATACACACAGTGATGTCACAGTACAGGGATAATACACACAGTGATGTCACAGTACAGGGATAATATACACAGTGATGTCACAGTATAGGGATAGCATACACAGTGACTTCACAGTACAGGGATAGTATACACAGTGATGTCACAGTATAGGGATAGTATACACAGTGACGTCACAGTATAGGGATAGTATACACAGTGACGTCACAGTATAGGGATAGTATACACAGTGATGTCACAGTACAGGGATAATATACACAGTGATGTCACAGTACAGGGATAGTATACACAGTGATGTCACAGTACAGGGATAATACACACAGTGATGTCACAGTACAGGGATAATACACACAGTGATGTCACAGTACAGGGATAATACACACAGTGATGTCACAGTACAGGGATAATATACACAGTGATGTCACAGTATAGGGATAGCATACACAGTGACTTCACAGTACAGGGATAGTATACACAGTGATGTCACAGTATAGGGATAGTATACACAGTGACGTCACAGTACAGGGATAGTATACACAGTGATGTCACAGTATAGGGATAGTATACACAGTGACGTCACAGTATAGGGATAGTATACACAGTGATGTCACAGTACAGGGATAGTATACACAGTGATGTCACAGTATAGGGATAGTATACACAGTGATGTCACAGTACAGGGATAGTATACACAGTGATGTCACAGTACAGGGATAGTATACACAGTGATGTCACAGTACAGGGATAATATACACAGTCATGTCACAGTATAGGGATAGTATACACAGTCATGTCACAGTACAGGGATAATACACACAGTCATGTCACAGTATAGGGATAGTATACACAGTCATGTCACAGTACAGGGATAATACACACAGTGATGTCACAGTACAGGGATAATACACACAGTGATGTCACAGCACAGGGATAATATACACAGTGATTTCACAGTACAGGGATAGTATACACAGTGACGTCACAGTATAGGGATAGTATACACAGTGACGTCACAGTATAGGGATAGTATACACAGTGATGTCACAGTACAGGGATAGTATACACAGTGATGTCACAGTATAGGGATAGTATACACAGTGACGTCACAGTATAGGGATAGTATACACAGTGATGTCACAGTACAGGGATAGTATACACAGTGATGTCACAGTACAGGGATAGTATACACAGTGATGTCACAGTATAGGGATAGTATACACAGTGACGTCACAGTACAGGGATAGTATACACAGTGATGTCACAGTATAGGGATAGTATACACAGTGATGTCACAGTACAGGGATAGTATACACAGTGATGTCACAGTATAGGGATAGTATACACAGTGACGTCACAGTATAGGGATAGTATACACAGTGACGTCACAGTACAGGGATAGTATACACAGTGATGTCACAGTACAGGGATAGTATACACAGTGATGTCACAGTACAGGGATAGTATACACAGTGATGTCACAGTACAGGGATAGTATACACAGTGACGTCACAGTATAGGGATAGTATACACAGTGACGTCACAGTATAGGGATAGTATACACAGTGATGTCACAGTACAGGGATAGTATACACAGTGATGTCACAGTATAGGGATAGTATACACAGTGACGTCACAGTATAGGGATAGTATACACAGTGATGTCACAGTACAGGGATAATATACACAGTCATGTCACAGTATAGGGATAGTATACACAGTCATGTCACAGTACAGGGATAATACACACAGTGATGTCACAGTACAGGGATAATACACACAGTGATGTCACAGCACAGGGATAATATACACAGTGATTTCACAGTACAGGGATAGTATACACAGTGACGTCACAGTACAGGGATAGTATACACAGTGATGTCACAGTACAGGGATAGTACACACAGTGATGTCACCGTACAGGGATAGTATACACAGTGATGTCACAGTATAGGGATAATATACACAGTGATGTCACAGTACAGGGATAATACACACAGTGATGTCACAGTACAGAGATAATATACACAGTTATGTCACAGTACAGGGATAATATACACAGTGATGTCACAGTACAGGGATAATATACACAGTGATGTCACAGTACAGAGATAATATACACAGTGATGTCACAGTACAGGGATAATATACACAGTGATGTCACAGTACAGGGATAATATACACAGTGATGTCACAGTACAGGGATAGTATACACAGTGACGTCACAGTATAGGGATAGTATACACAGTGACGTCACAGTATAGGGATAGTATACACAGTGATGTCACAGTACAGGGATAGTATACACAGTGATGTCACAGTATAGGGATAGTATACACAGTGACGTCACAGTATAGGGATAGTATACACAGTGATGTCACAGTACAGGGATAATATACACAGTCATGTCACAGTATAGGGATAGTATACACAGTGATGTCACGGTACAGGGATAATATACACAGTGATGTCACGGTACAAGGATAATATACACAGTGATGTCACAGTACAGGGATAATATACACAGTGATGTCACAGTACAGAGATAATATACACAGTGATGTCACAGTACAGGGATAATACAGTGATGTCACAGCACAGGGATAGTACACACAGTGATGTCACCGTACAGGGATAGTATACACAGTGATGTCACAGTACAGGGATAATATACACAGTGATGTCACAGTACAGGGATAATACACACAGTGATGTCACAGTACAGAGATAATATACACAGTTATGTCACAGTACAGGGATAATATACACAGTGATGTCACAGTACAGGGATAATATACACAGTGATGTCACAGTACAGAGATAATATACACAGTGATGTCACAGTACAGGGATAATATACACAGTGATGTCACAGTACAGGGATAATATACACAGTGATGTCACAGTACAGGGATAATACACACAGTGATGTCACAGTACAGGGATAATATACACAGTGATGTCACAGTACAGAGATAATATACACAGTGATGTCACAGTACAGGGATAATATACACAGTGATGTCACAGTACAGGGATAATATACACAGTGATGTCACAGTACAGGGATAATACACACAGTGATGTCACGGTACAAGGATAATATACACAGTGATGTCACGGTACAGGGAAAATATACACAGCGATGTCACAGTACAGGGATAATATACACAGTGATGTCACAGTACAGGGATAATATACACAGTGATGTCACAGTACAGGGATAATATACACAGTGATGTCGCAGTACAGGGAAAATATACACAGCGATGTCACAGTACAGGGATAATATACACAGCGATGTCACAGTACAGGGATAATATACACAGCGATGTCACAGTACAGGGATAATATACACATACCTTCCAACTTTCAAAGAACAGAAATAGGGAGAAAATGTGCAGTGCTTTGAACTTCACTGTACATTTAGCTCCACCCACTTCTGTGTTGACTCCGCCCATTTTGATTTTCTTTGCGCCCCCACACAGTATAATGCTCCTACAGTCACCCTAAGGGCTCGTTCACATCTGCACCCGGTCTCCATTCTGCAGGTTTCCGTTTCCTGCACAAAACAGAGGCAGGAGACGGAAAGCTGCAGGACTCTTTCATACCCATTCATTTCAAGTTTTATGCTCTCCGCCGCGAAACCAGTTTTTTAAAATCAGACACAAAGTCGGACATAAAGTACTCTGTGTCCGATTTAAAAAAAAAAACAGTTTCGCGGCGGAGAGCATAAAACGCTCACTGCCGCTCACGGCCGGACCCGCTCTGACAGCTTTCCATCTTCTGCATGCAGAAGACGGAAAGCTGAGAACGGAGACCCGAATGCTAGTGTGAACCTAGCGTAACATTATATGCCCACGCATTATAATGTTCCAGTCCAATTTCCCCACAGTAAGAAGTCCCTCTCCTTGTGCCCCAGTTTAAACTGAGGGCAAATAGTAGGGTACATTAAATAGTGGGGGTAGATGGAGGGGGACAATAAATTAATGGCCCCTGGAGTGGGACATTAAAGGGGTTGTCCCATCACAAGGATCCTATCTATACTTGTTAATGTGGATGTAAGACTTTTCCTAAATACACTGCTTCAGCAAAACTGCTTTGTTTGTCCACTATCTTACTTTATTCATTTTTTTGGGACACATCCCTTGACTTATCTGGTCATAAGTCAAGTGATGTATCTTCTGCTCTGAGGGGGGAGGGAGAAGGGGCTAAGTGCTAGGGAGCGAGCCTGGAGGGGGGGGGGGTAGTTTACCCTTTGGGGGGAAGGGGCCGATAATACAGATCCGGCATCCGCTGTAATAGAGAGGCGGATGCCAGGGACGGTTAGATTCCAGCACAGATGCCTGCAACATCGCTATGCTTCTGCCCTGCATGAGGCCAGCAGCGGCAGGAGCGATGCTGTTATTCCATGGGGGGGGGGGAGTGGAATAACAGCATCGCTTCTGCCGCTGCAGGCTTCATGCAGGGCAGAAGCATAGCGATGTTGCTGGCATCTGTGCTGGCGTCTGTGCATCTGTGCCGGCGTCTACACTCCCCGGCATCCGCCTCTCTATTACAGCGGATACCAGGTCTGTATTCACATATGCAAAGCCAAGTGGCGAGATGCTGGCCCTGCGTGCGCGCTCATAGACCAGTCTAGCCTTCACAATGCGAACACAGACCCGGCATCTGCTGTAATAGAGAGAGGTGGATGCCGGGTCTGTATTTGCATTGTGAAGGCTAGACTGGTCTATGAGCGCGCACGCAGGGCCAGCGGCATCTCGCCACTTGGCTTTGCATATGTGACCCCGCCCACCAATGACGCAACAAAGCCGGAAGACAGAAGATTTTACAACAACGAAGACTGGTGAGTATGCGACGTGGGAATACCCCTTTAAACTGGGGGCAGACAGAGGGGGAAATTAAACTGGGGTAGCTGGAAGGGGACATTAAACCGTAGGGGTAGCTGGAGGGTGACATTAAACTGGGGGCAACTTGGGGCTGACATGTCCCCAGTTTGATGTCCCTTTACAATTGCCCAAAGCTTAATGTCTCCATCCAGTGACCCCCATTTTTTTTTTTTAAACTGTAATTTTTATTGAAAGGATTTTTGTAAAATACAATACAACACAAGAGTTGAAAACCTAAAAAACATGAACGTGAAGCAATGCATACAACGTATACACATCACAAAAACCTGAGAGTAGAAATGAGGGGGTGGGGGAGGAAGGGAAGGGGAAGGAGTCAGAGACCATTCAAAATACAGTATGCGTCCCAAAATGACCATATAGCCTGGAACGCCTCTACAGTATGATTAAGTGTGGCTGTCAAGTTCTCCATGCTACGGACATCCTTAGCAACCACAAAAAAGAGGTAAGTATGACATCTAATCTAAGAATGTAACAACAAAATGTATGCAACGTACCAATAAAAATCTCAAAAACTCTTTATTATTAATAATTTACCACATACAAAAGACAAGACAATGTTAAGGAAACAATGTACATATACAAAAATGGATGAAGTGGGATGCCACAGCCAATTGCAGTCCCTGTAGATACTGCTAATTTTCCCTACAAAACATCAGTAGTACAAAGTATACTCATATCATGTATTTAAACTTACATAGGTGAGTGTTACTGCCTATTAAATACAACCATATAGGACCTAATTATGAACCCTAATGTTTGTATTCATCCATTGAAATGGTCAATGAATATTATGATATCAAAGTTATAGGTCCTATATAAATGTGTCTTACTTCCTATATACAAAGAGCGGCACAAACATTGCCCTCAAAAGGCCCAGTAACCAACACATATTAGGAAGCGGACACGTTATACATTAAAACATATTAATGTGAACACTCACCCATAAGGAAATGTGTAAGCAGATCACCAGGGACGGGCACCCACCACCCAAAACCACCCAAAAGAAAAAAGTGGGAGGAAGAAGGAAAAAAAAGAAAAAAAATGGGGGGGGGGGGGGGGAGTAATCTAGTCATGCCTCTGGTTGTCCATACTGATGTCACCATGGCAGGGCAGGCAGTGATTTGTATTTTTTGATTTTGCCCAAAATTTCAGTGGATATCCTTATAATTTACCCAAAAATGTGAACACTGTGCACGTCATAGCTATCTAACCACAATGTAATAAACTCCAGCGTGAGCACTACGCTGTCTTATCTCATGCCAGGAATTATTTCTTAACATTCCACGTGACCTCTTCTACCTTGGCTGTGTTACATAACCTATGTGCCAATGTTCCAGAAACGTCACAACCTCCTATTATCCCACATGCGCTGAGAGTCCATAATTAGCGCTAGTCTAACACTTAAGTTTGAGGTCAAAAACTAAAAGAAAAATATATGTATGCTAAAATGGTGCCATATAAATATATAAACTATCCCACAAAAAACAAGCCCTTCTATCTTAGAACATTCCTGACAACTTTCGATAAGAGATATAATGGAGAAATAGTAGGTGGAAGAGGAAACTGTTTCTTCAAGACTAAGAGACTATACTGTTTATTTGTGTCTCACCTGGCGCAAGGAAATATGGCGACCAACAAGATATATTAGTCAGAGAAGTCCAGGAGGTGGCTTGCAGCCTTAGGGTGCATTCACACTACGTTTACGGCAGCTTATTCTGAACGTAAAACACGTTCAGAATAAGCGGCGTATAAAGCAGCTCCATTCATTTCTATGGGAGCCGGCATACGAGCGCTCCCCATAGAAATGAATGGGCTGCTTCTTTCACTGCGAGCAGTCCCATTGAAGTGAATGGGGAGTGCCGGCGTATACGGCAAGCTCTGCTCATGCCGAGCCGTACACGCCGGCACTCCCCATTCACTTCAATGGGACTGCTCGGAGTGAAAGAAGCAGCCCATTCATTTCTATGGGGAGCGCTCGTATGCCGGCTCCCATAGAAATGAATGGAGCTGCTTTTATACGCCGCTTATTCTGAACGTGTTTTACGTTCAGAATAAGCTGCCGTAAACGTAGTGTGAATGCACCCTTAGGGTGCATTCACACTGAGTAAACGCTAGCTTATTTTGTAGAGTAAAATTACACTTGTAAATTTTGCTATCCCATTGACTTCAATGACATTTTACAGGCGTATTTTTACAGGCGTATTTTTTACAGGCGTATTTTTTACTGGCGTATTTTTACACTTGTAAAAAAATATCATTGAAGTCAATGGGATAGCAAAATTTACAAGTGTAATTTTACTCTACAAAATAAGCTAGCGTTTACTCAGTGTGAATGCACCCTTAAAGTGGACCAGTCACCACTTATGTAAGACTAAATTGAGAAGTGCCTGTTTCCCCTTGACTGTTATCAATCCCGTTGCTAGTGATAATGATATATCATTAATATCAGATCGATGAGGTGCAGATGTTCTCTGGAACCAGTGATGAAGGAACTACAGAGTGGACAAAGCAGGAATCAGATGGCTCCTTACACTGTGTAGTGACCATGCCATTTTAGTGTAGATCACTTCCCATTCACATTGCTGCTAAAGGGATAAACTGCAGATTTTCCAACCAGACAGAAAAACTGCAGTCACTTAGGCGCTATTATCGAAAGATCTGATAGTCACAACTATGGTGTCATTAAAGGGGCTCTATCAGTAGATTTTCCGTTTTTTAGATAAATAAATATGCCTGAATAGCCTTTAAAAAGGCTATTCAGGTGCTTCTATTCATTTTTGAAACCCTCCCCCCCCCCGTTTTTCTGAATTACCGTAAAAATGTATATGTAAATCAGTCCTATCGTGCACAGTGGGTGTTCCGTGCACCCCCCGCGTCATAGCTTACTCACACCCCCCTCTCTTCTTTGACGTCCTCCTCCTTGCGATTCACAGTTTCCAGCCCAGCGGTTTCGATCGATGTTCTCCACACAAAAATGACGGTCGCTGATGTTCTTTACACAAAAATGGCGCAGTAACGCACTGGAGGGAGCGCTACTGCGCATACGTGAGATTTCAGTCGAAACCGCCAGGATGGAGGCAGTGTATCGCAAGGAGGAGGACGTGAAAGAAGAGAGGAGGGCGTGAACAAGCTATGACGTGGGGGGAGCACGGAACACCCACCATGCACGGTAGGACTGATTTACATATACATTTTTGCGGTAATTCAGAAAAACAAACGGTTCAAAAACGATTAACAGAACCTGAATAGCCTTTCAGGAATATCTAAAAAATGGAAAATCTACTGATAGAGCCCCTTTAAGGCACCGTCATGGGACACTCACTGTGGCATACCTCTCGACCGTCTGGGTCCAGTCCCATTGTCACGGTCAGTAGAAGGTATGAAGTTTTGTGAAGCCCTGCTTCACCATTTGGTCCCCGTCTCTGCTCCAGGAGTTGTAGTGACATCACTTACATCACCCCTGTAGCTCCCTGAAAGTGGGTGGGGATCAAACATTCTGTCCCTCTTTCTTTCCTTTGAAAGTTGGGAGGTATGCTGTGGGGGCAATAGCTGTTATGGGATCAGTCAGGTTATAGGATGCTCTTTTTTTAATTTTAAGTATGCACTTGGGCACCATGAGGGGCACTCTGACTTGGGTTTCTGTTCTTCGGTTCCGCTTGGGGACCCCAAAAACGGAAACTCTATCCGCTTAAAAAGCAGTTACCCTTGGACTCCATAGACTATAATGTGGTCCACCCTGTTTCCACCGGAAAAATGCATTTTTCAAGTGGAATGGAGGACGGAATCCCTGAATGTTCACAGAACAAAGATGTGAACCCAGTTTATGGAGTCACTCTGACAGTATTATGGGATGCTTTATTTGTCACTTTGTACACTGGCACTGAGAGGGGTGCACTGGCTGTCACTGTTATGGAGACACTGTCATCATGGGACCCTTCTCCTGGCATTATTTTGCATGCAGGAGCTCTTGGAGTGCTATTGCTAATACTAAATATGGACACTCTGTCTGTCGCTGCATTATTACCTGAGCATTGTCAGCATTGTCAGTGATTTCTATTGTATTACTAAGCATATTATCCCTTTGTATTAACACATTGTGTATATTATCCCTGTACTGTGACATCACTGTGTATATTATCTCTGTACTGTGACATCACTGTGTATATTATCTCTATACTGTGACATCACTGTGTATATTATTCCTGTACTGTGACATCACTGTGTATATTATTCCTGTACTGTGACATCACTGTGTATATTATTCCTGTACTGTGACATCACTGTGTATTATCCCTGTACTGTGACATCACTGTGTATATTATCCCTGTACTGTGACATCACTGTGTGTATTATCCCTGTACTGTGACATCACTGTGTATATTATCCCTGTACTGTGATATTACTGTGTATATTATCCCTGTACTGTGACATCACTGTGTGTATTATCCCTGTACTGTGACATCACTGTGTATATTATCCCTGTACTGTGACATCACTGTGTATATTATCCCTGTACTGTGACATCACTGTGTATATTATCCCTGTACTGTGATATCACTGTGTATATTATCCCTGTACTGTGACATCACTGTGTATATTATCCCTGTACTGTGACATCACTGTGTATATTATCCCTGTACTGTGACATCACTGTGTATATTATCTCTGTACTGTGACATCACTGTGTGTATTATCCCTGTACTGTGACATCACTGTGTATTATCTCTGTACTGTGACATCACTGTGTATATTATCCCTGTACTGTGACATCACTGTGTATATTATCCCTATACTGTGACATCACTGTGTATATTATCCCTGTACTGTGACATCACTGTGTATATTATCCCTGTACTGTGACATCACTGTGTATATTATCCCTGTACTGTGACATCACTGTGTATATTTTTCTGTACTGACATCACTGTGTACAATATTCCTATATTGTGAAATCACTGTTTATCTTATTCTTGTCCTGTGACATCACTGTGTTTGTTATCCTTGTACTGCGATGTCATTGTATTTATTATCTCTAAAAAGGGGATAAAAAGTGATAAAATATTGGATAACTGAAAATGTTATCATGAAAAAAAAAAGAAAGTTCTCATATAGCTCTGTCAAACATGCAAAAAGTTATTTTGGGTCTTCAAATGCAGAAACACAAAACCTATTGTTATTTGTAAAACAGGAGTAAGGCGACATTCACATGACCGTGTGAGTGTCACTGGCCCATTCAATAGGGGGTAGTGAGCACTGTCCGCAGGTGGACAGGGATAGGACCTGTCCTGAGTTTTTGCTCACGGCTCTATACACTTGACTATGAAAATACATGGTCATGTGTATGGGGCTATAGAATTGAATGGGTCTGTGTGCTGGCTGTGATTTCCCCTGACTGTGCACGTGGTCATGTTCATGAGGCCTTAAACAGAGAACAAACCACATAAAATTGGTATTGCGGTAATTGTACAGACCCATAGACTAAGGTGTGTCACCAAACCCCAGCATATAACCCAGATATATAGGTTAGGGTCTTCTGAATCAAAGTGTTTTTCTCTTGTGAATCGCCGACTCTGTTGCTAAGATATCGACATTTTGTTAATATGCAAATGATCTCTTTGGAGCAATGGCAGAGCCCTCGTTGCTCTAAAGAGGTCATTTAGATATTGACAAATTTAGTGATATCTCAGCAATGGAGACATCGATTGACAAGGGGACAACACTGTCTGATTCGGGGGACCCTAACCTATCTATCTGCTGCCTGAGTTGATATGCTGGGGTCTGGTGACAGACTCCCTTCAAAGGTATTGTAGCACCAACAAGACCGAACGCTCCTGTCCAGACCATAAGGCTATATTCACATGACTGTGCTGTCTTTTTGATATGTAGCGTCTTTTCTTGGACCCCTTGAGCCGTGAAAATGGAGCCATGTTTGCGATCTGTCAGAATTCGAGCATGATCTACTTTTTATAGGACAACCGAAAACCTCAGTGGTGTGAATACAGCCTAAGTGTTTGATCTGCGGGGACTGCTAGGATCCACACCATGTACAAGAGAGAGGTTCTCCTAATCTGTGGGGGTCCCAGGAGTTCAGCTCTCATCAGTCAGACACTTATAGACAGATAATAGGTTGAAATTTGGGACAACCCCTTTAATAAGTTAAAAACGTTTCTTCAACTTTGCCAACGATATAGGCAGTAAGAAGGTAAAGTGAATAAGAGCCAACCCTGCACACAGACTGGTGGTTATATTATATACTGTATAATCTGATAGGGTACAGCCGTGCTCCTGTGGATTCAGTCTGCGCATGCGCGTCTCTCAGCCGCCTAAACACACGCCTTTGGATCACAGTGCCAGTATGTAGGCGGGGTTGGCCGGGGTGTCTGAGCGCGCGTGCGCAGTGAGGCTGCTGTTTGTTATTGTGGGCGGGTTGCGGGCTGTAAGTGGATGTGCCGTGCGTGAGTGGCCCGGGGGATTGTTGTGGTGGCCGGAAATCCGTGATCCCGAGGAACTCTGCGGAGGAGATCGGGGAGTGACCGGAGCCCGCTGTGCAGGCTGGTAAAGGCGATCAGCAGGCGGCGCTGTGTCGTGTGACGTGAGCGCAGAGTGGGCCGGAGGCCTCGGCTATGGATCCCAGGAGACTGTGAGGAGACGCAGACAGGTAGCGCAGAAATGTGTCGGGAGGGGGCGCGGACGGGGCATTACTACTGGGGGTATCACTGCTTGGGGTACAGCTGGTCTGGGGCCTGCAGTGCTGTGTGGTCAGACTGCCAGTGGGAGGGGATGGCAGGCAGGGGATGCCAATCTCGGCCAGGACACCGATGTGAGGGGTACCTGTGTGCTATATGAGGGGGCACTGCTACTAAAAACAGTGTGGCCCCTGATACTCTGCTACACTTATCCTATAAAAAGGGGCACCCGCAGCTACGTGTGTGACCCTGTACCCTGTATGTGACATAGCTGAGGATGAGGGGGCACTGCTACTATTAGAAACAGTGTGGCCTCTGATACTCTGCTACACTTATCCTATAAAAAGGGGCACCCGCAGCTACGTGTGTGACCCTGTACCCTGTATGTGACATAGCTGAGGATGAGGGGGCACTGCTACTATTAGAAACAGTGTGGCCTCTGATACTCTGCTATACTTATCCTATAAAAAGGGGCACCCGCAGCTACGTGTGTGACCCTGTACCCTGTATGTGACATAGCTGAGGATGAGGGGGCACTGCTACTATTAGAAACAGTGTGGCCTCTGATACTCCGCTATACTTATCCTATAAAAAGGGGCACCCGCAGCTACGTGTGTGACCCTGTACGTGACATAGCTAAGGATGAGGGGGCACTGCTACTATTAGAAACAGTGTGGCCTCTGATACTCTGCTACACTTATCCTATAAAAAGGGGCACCCGCAGCTACGTGTGTGACCCTGTACCCTGTATGTGACATAGCTAAGGATGAGGGGGTACTGCTACTATTAGAAACAGTGTGGCCTCTGATACTCTGCTACACTTATCCTATAAAAAGGGGCACCCGCAGCTACGTGTGTGACCCTGTACCCTGTATGTGACATAGCTGAGGATGAGGGGGCACTGCTACTAAAAACAGTGTGGCCCCTGATACTCTGCTACACTTATCCTATAAAAAGGGGCACCCGCAGCTACGTGTGTGACCCTGTACCCTGTATGTGACATAGCTGAGGATGAGGGGGCACTGCTACTATTAGAAACAGTGTGGCCTCTGATACTCTGCTACACTTATCCTATAAAAAGGGGCACCCGCAGCTACGTGTGTGACCCTGTACCCTGTATGTGACATAGCTGAGGATGAGGGGGCACTGCTACTATTAGAAACAGTGTGGCCCCTGATACTCCGCTATACTTATCCTATAAAAAGGGGCACCCGCAGCTACGTGTGTGACCCTGTACCCTGTATGTGACATAGCTGAGGATGAGGGGACACTACTACTATTAGAAACAGTGTGACCCCTGATACTCTGCTACACTTATCATATAGAAAGGGGCACCCGCAGCTACGTGTGTGACCCTGTACCCTGTATGTGACATAGCTGAGGATGAGGGGACACTACTACTATTAGAAACAGTGTGACCCCTGATACTCTGCTACACTTATCATATAGAAAGGGGCGCCCATATCTACGTATGTGTTGGACGTTGACCCTATACCCTGTATGTGACATAGCTGAGGTTCCCCCCTTACCATGTCTGACATATTGGGTGCTATTTTTTGCCCTTGGCACCTACTTCTAGTATGGGCCCAGTTAATCTTGTATTTGACATATAAGAGGGGTCTTTCTTGTTCCTAAGAGCTACATATAATAGAGACCTCTTAATTTTGTATTTAATGTGTATGGGGGAGCTCTACTTTGACCCTGAGAGTGACATATGGAAGGAGGCTCTGTCTGGATTCTAAGAGCGCCATATGTAATGGGGCGTCCTCTTGACTCCCTGCACAATGTATGTAAGGGGGCTCCATCTTGTGTGTGTCATGGAATTGGGAATCCCCTTGACCCTGTGAGTAACCTCAGTGATGTGACTTAATATGTTCTCAGTGATATATAGGAGAAGCCCCCCAAAGAACTGGTGCCAGGAAGGCAGAGTGGAGTAGAGACCCCCGGAGAGTCTGATATGTGAGGGAGGACTGACCAATGAGACAATGTTGTAGCGTAGCCGGTTTATTCAGCTGTTCTTCCATTTGCCTTATCTGGATACTTCCCTGTCCTGGTCCTCCATGGTTGGATGCTTTGATGGCCATCCCAGCAGACCCTAGGAGTGTGTGTACAGTGAGGTCATACATTAGTCACAGTAGTGCAGGTTATGATTGTATACAGTAGTCTCAGTAGTGCAGACTGTATTGAAGGCCCGCAGTGATTGATGTCTATTACTGTTTGCTTTCTATTGTGGCTTTAATCTTTCTGCCCTTGTAATGTTGGAGTAAGTAAACTTCAGTATTATATAATCTCTGAGTTGGCAGCCATTACTCGGCCTCGTACCGACTGGTGTATGATCTGTAATATTAATCTTTTATTTACAAAAGATTGTCATTTGCACAGGATAACTGTGTGATAGATGGGGGGTCCCCAGCAGTCACGAGAATAGGGGTCCCTGTGTATATGGCACTGTAGTGCTCATGCGTGGCCCTGTTTTCACTTCTGATAGAGTGCTATACTCTGCTATACTCTGCTGTCAGTTCAGTACAAGTGAATGCAGCATTGGTCAGTTCATCCACTACTGGGCCTACATATTCTTAGGTTGTCCCACTGCCGTCAGACACTACTGACTGTCATATATTGCTGATATACACATACAATAGCTGTCACCTGTGATAGTCATGTTGCACATCTCCCCTATAGTGTATAAGTGGTTGCCAGGTGAATCTGATGCCGCTTATCTCGTTGGGCTGTGTGGTCCAATCCAGGACATGTGACAAGTGACATCTGTACTTTGGGTGGGAGACGTGATCTTGTAATGCATTGTCTATAGGTGTCTTGTAGAGATGGAGGCCTCCTTATCTCTGTTTTACAGGAGCTGTGTACTGTCCTGGTGAGAGGCCTCCTTGAACTTTCCTCTGTGATGTCTATGGTAGACAACATAGAGACAGACGAGCGCCATTGGGGAGTATTCTGTGGGACGTGAAATTTTAAGGCTGGTCTTACGCGACCATAATGATTCTACGGTCCACATGTTGCTGATCGGCAACATAGACTCCGCAGATGTCCGTGTCCTGTCGCACTCGCAGAGTTCTATGGGCAAGTCCATGCAGTGCCGCAATTCACGGGCATTACGGACATGTTCTATAAATTGCGGACCACGGTTGCGGCCCAGCCACACCATGGATAAAATATCTGCATTGAGTATAATGTGTCCGCAATTGAAAACCCTTAATTGCGGACTTACATTACGGTCGTGTAAGACCAGCCAGAGTCTTCTCTTCAGGTTATTGTCTTCTTTGATCAGCAATAGATAAAGCAATAAAGTTGCAAAGCAGACACAGATCACTACCAGGGCTAATACATAGAAGGTATCCTAGATTGTGTCCGTATATGCCAATGGCTATGTTTTAGAATGGTGACATAGTGAAGTGATGGCATATCGCTAGGACTGGAGCCTGCACACTGGCGCTGGTACCTGCTGGGCAGGGAACTTCAGTATAGGAATGGTATATCCTAGTAATGATGGGAATAACCTGGATATTAGTGGCAGTCCGATTGCTGAAGATATAACAGTACAGTGCTGCTTCATTCATACAGGGGATAGGAGTCCCCATCCTCGATCTGTGGGGGTCCAACCACTTGGATAGCTCATAACTTGCTATCTTGATCCAACCCTGTAACGTAGACGTGATGCTGTTTCTTATAAGATTCCACCTTTACGGCCATTATGTTCAGCAGGCGTTGCCGCTATTAGACCCGGGACTCTTGAGCATTGACGGCTTACCCTATGAACATCCTCACTTGGGGACTAGAGATATATTGGAATTTCCTTATTATTCCCATCGGTTATACCTCATTGGTTATAATAGGCTCGTCTGCCTGCTAATTCCTTTGACAATCTGGCTATGCTAAACATAGTAATGCAAAGATTTCTCCCTTGCTGTATATAGCGCTGTGTAATCCTCTGGTGATCTGTGATAATTAACCCTTACATTCATTATTTGTTTTGTTTGTTTTTTTCAATAGATTGACTTTAATTCACTCCAAAGGGAACCAACATGGGTGCAAGAGAGAAACTAGAAGCCATGTTGAATGTGGCCCTGCGGGTACCAAGCATCATGCTGCTAGATGTCTTGTACCGATGGGACGTCAGCTCCTTCTTCCAGCAGATCCAAAGAAGTAACCTCAACAACAACCCCCTCTTCCAGTACAAGTACCTGGCGCTGAACATGCATTATGTCGGTACGTCAATACATCCGAAGTGCGGCTAATATATTTTGACTAATCTCGTACATGGAAGGACAAGCCATTGTACATGAATGACTAAGGATACAACATTACTGTGTATTCCTCAAGAAACTGTTAAAGGGGTTTTTGGATCTAAATCAAGCTTTTATGCACAAATAATAGGAGTGTTGCAGCAGCGACTAGCACCATTATCCCGAGGCTGCTGCGGCAGCTTATCATAGATGACATACTGATGACCTATCTATCTGACCTATTCTGTGTGGTAGGTCATCAGTATGAAAAATCATTTTGGGGTTGGAACACCCCTGTAAAGCCTTAAAGGGGATATGCCACAAAAAACATGTATCTTGTTCATAGGATACAGGCTATATTAGTGATTGGTGGAGATCTCTGCGCTCAGTCTTCATAGTGTGTTTTACCCCTGGTGTGGATGTAGTGGCGGTGGACAAAGATTCTCCATTAATTTTAGTTGGAGTGCCTGAGATAATCAAGTGCTATACTTTGACTCTCCAGTTGAAATAAATGGATAAGGATGCATATGCATCCACTGGTGCTACATTCACAATGCGGGTAAAACACCCTCATTCTCAGGAATAGTGAGGGTCTCAGGGGCAGGCCCCAATGTAAATGCAGCCGTAGTGCACATGTCTGACCATTGCTTCATTTACTTCTATAGGTGATATCAGACACTTATCCCTTGTCCACAAGATAGGGGATATTAGTGGCCACACAGTAGACACTACTACAGCTGCTGAACAGTTCCCCAAATCTCTGATTGAAAGTTCTCCCTGTATGTAGATTAATAATGTACTTGGCACCCTGCGGTCACAGCCACTACTTCTGCATTCTCTAATGTTGCCTCTCAGCCCATGTATAATATTCTTACCTTGCATACACACCTCAGATTTCCTATGAAGAGGTGCTCTAAGGTTAGGAAACGTTACAAGCAGCCATATTTTTCTAATTCTGGAAAAGGAGGCCGTCTGTGCTGTTGCCTGTTTGCCTTTAACTCTGAAGCTTTGTTAGCTGGGATATGGATCTGTATTAATAAAGCTATTCTAAAATCGATCAGCCCTTCCAGGCTAATGCTACGGTATGCCAGATAGTTCCTCCCAGGTCATGGGTTCGGACACTCATATCAGCCAGGTTTACCTAGGTGTGGGACTAGTTACACTGTGTACTCCTCAGAGAGATAATTGTCTCTCCTTCATGTTAGAGTATTTGTCATGCTCTTGGGCAGAGCTGATAATGTTACCTGCTGTCTGAACACAGACAGATTAGTAATATCTCTCATGTTCCTCCTGTTTCCAGCATGCCCTAAGAGCTGTAGTATTGTAACAGGTGTATAGCCACAGGTTATATAGACTGCACCCAGCTCCTATGTGTACACAAATATAAATCTCTGCCTTGTGACTGTGTGTGGCAGTCTGTTATTTATTGATGGACTTCAGAGGAGATCCTGGGGATTGATTTGCTTGTGATTGTCCTTTACTAGCTGCAGATCAATTCATGAAATAAGATGGCATGGAAAATTGCCCATTGAGGAATGTGTGTTCATACAGAAATAAGCGGTGCTATGTAGACACTGCTTATCTCTTTCTGTAAAAAGTCTGCTGATCACTTGCAGGATGAGGGCTGTAGTGCAACGCTGTGCCGCAGCAGCTGAGGGGCACGTCTTTGCAGTACACCCCTCAGTACTTTAGAGGTGTACTGCAATGATGCCCTTGTGCGCCTGTGCAATGCAAAGCTCAGCTGCTGCGCAGCATCTTTGCAGCTGCTGAGGGTGTACTCCAATAACCTATACGCTCATCAGCTGGCACAGTAAGTTCATGCAGTACACCTGGCACGTGTTTCTGTTATACTGCTGGGGTGTGTACCGCAGTGATATTCTGTGGCAGCTGAGGGGTGCACTACAAAAACCTGTACACCCCTCACTACCACAGTACTTCTTTGTAATACATCTTTGCAGCTGCTGAGGGTGTACTCCAATAAACTATATGCTCATCAGCTGGCACAGTAAGTTCATGCCGTACACCTGGCACGTGTTTCTGTTGTACTGCTGGGGTGTGTACCGCAGTGATATTCTGTGGCAGGTGAGGGGTGTACTGCAGTGATGTGCTGTGTCAGCTGAAGGGTGCACTACAAAAACCTGTACACCCCTCACTACCACAGTACTTCTTTGTAATACATCTTTCAGCTGTCAAGGGCATCTTTGCTCTACACCCCATAGCCCAGCTCCTGATGAAAAGGATGAGGCAATAAAATGAATGCTAGTAGTAAGCTTCTACTTCTTTACAAGTAGACGTTTAGGGGTCACTTTGGAGCTCTTATTCTCTGGTATCGATGTGAGCACAGCCATAAGTCCAGTAGCCAATAAACCTTTTTTATCTCTTTATTTCCCCCTTTAACTCTCTGAGGTCAGCCTGTCACCAAACCGCTGGCGCCTCCACACTCTTCACTCTATTTGCTTATTTCAACTTTCCATTCCTCAGCAGACTTCAATAAATGCCAAAAAGTTATTCCAGGCCGTCATGTGACTCGGAAAATGTTCTCCAGGAAAAATGAAGTATTCTGTGTGCGAGCTGTATAGTTTAAGACATTTCTAATAGATCAGCACATATCTTTATATGGGGAGTCCCAGCAGTGGATTTGGAGGCAGAGGCTGTGCCCTTTGTTACTGTCTGGAGAAAGAAGCAGCGCTGCGTCAGTCATTCAGAAGGAAGTTGCAAAGCCAAAGAGACCACCACCACCCAGGGATCCTTTGTACTTGGCACATAAGACAGTGGTGCAGACTGGTTATTTATCCATGTGACGTTTCTGCTGCCAGTATACTGTAGTACAATATTATCAGGGAATACTCCCGCTGTGGACCCCTTGCTATTGGGCCGACCCATTGTGCAGGCCAAGGGGGGATGGTTTTCATAGTGGAATGCAACCTGATTACATCTGAAGTTCCTTTTGATCTTCTTGAATTCAATGGGGGTTCAGTTGTATTCTGTTCCAATGCTACAGAGCAGAATAGACCGACTGTGTCCTCATTAAGGTGTGTGGCTGGCTCAGTAACCGTGAATGCCCACGCTGTAGCAGGCTGCAATGACCTGGAAGGTTAGAAACACAGTACTGAGGGAGGCACCCATTGGCATTGCAGGTGCCCCCAGCGAAAGAGTGGTGAGTTCATTAATAATAATAATAATTAAGACATTTTATTTAGAGTTGGATCCATTACTCATCACTGCGCCCTGTTCCTTCTCTCCTCCAAGTTCTGGCATCACATCAGACCCTCAGAGCTCACTGCTCACTGGACGTTACTGTGTATGGAGACGCTGAGGAGGCCATTATATTGTGCTATAAAGGGACACGGCATATAAATGGGATAGGGTGTCCCCTGTAACTGAGCGGGTCACTGGGTCATATTGGATATGATTTGGATCTGATCGTGCCAGGAACACGTTATAGATGTTAGAGATCTTATAGGATTTTATTGCGGAACTTAAAATAGCAACTGTGCTGTAAAGCCATAAGTTTTATGATGTTTAGCTTCTACCTCTCCCCAGCTGTGGACTTTGCACGGTTATTTCTGTCTGTGTGATCTGTCTTGTAGGTCAGCATCTTTCAAGTCTCCGTCTCGCGGTCTGCTGACAGGACACATATTATATTGATCGTGTACCCCTCCGCCTCATGATTATTCCGGTCACATTGTCCTTACATATTGCTCTTTCTCCCTGCAGGTTACATCCTGAGTGTTGTACTCCTGACTTTACCTCGGCAGCACCTCGCTAAGCTGTACCTCTATGTTGTCACTGCTTTACTGCTGTATACTGGACACCAGATCTCCAGGTGAGGACCACTCAGTGCTGTGGATTAACAGGAACCTGTCATTTACAAAAC
This sequence comes from Leptodactylus fuscus, assembly GCF_031893055.1. Lineage (NCBI taxonomy): Eukaryota > Metazoa > Chordata > Amphibia > Anura > Leptodactylidae > Leptodactylus > Leptodactylus fuscus. Next base: position 186,789,641 of record NC_134269.1, read on the forward strand.
TAAACACAGGTCCTTATTAAATAGGAGTATAGTGTCCCAAATCACCCTGTTGTAATGTAATCCATGCCTGAATACTTAACCAGTGGCTGTACTCCTGGCGCAGTTCTTTAGTAAAACTGGGGTGTACGTTTCGGATTCTCTGAATCTTGGCGCAGGTTCAGGAGCCCCAGATATGAGTCTGAGGAGACTTATCACTGGGTAAGCATAAAGGTTTGCTTTTATTAATGCAGTCATGGTCTGTGTTGCAGGTCTATTTGAGACATTAATTCCCCAGTCCATAAGGACCTGTGTGTGGTTTCATGTCCCAGATGGACCTAATAGGTTCCCTTTAAGTCTGGACAAATGCCTATTGTTGCATCTACTGGTCACAAAGCACATTAACGTCATGAAACCTCATTCTTCCCTGCCAATAATAAAAAGTGCACTTCATTGTACTATAACTTCTCTATTTTTGAATCTACCATCTCCTCTAAGATTGATAAGGATCCAATCTCTTGGATCTCAGCCGATTCAAAGTGCAGAAGTAACTGGGAACTAAAAAATGGCTCCATCCAAACTGAAGTGGCCACTGCCTCAAATGAATGACTCCTCAAATACATGGCTGCATGGTGTCCTCCAGAGCTAGAACTAGTGTCAGGCTGCACTTATTATCCTCTCCCCCCTTCAAGCCTACCAGGTATGCATATGGGGGTTGAAGGAGTGCAGTCTGACAGCAGTCTGATGTGTAAGACGTCATAGATATGACTAAGCAGCATAGGACTCTCAAAAAACCGAATGGATGGTACACGGATTGGCATCTCTGCGCTGTCTGTGTATTTCACTGACCCATATACTTGAATGAATGGACTGAGCCATAAAAATGGACAGGTATAAGACCTTCTCCATATTTTATAGCTCATACACTGGTCTGTGGAAATGTCTTTATTGTTTTAAATCGGCTGGGGGAGGTGAAAGAAAAAAAAGAAACTCATACTCTCCGATCCCCAGTTCTCCAGTTTCCTCTCAGCACAGTCTGGTCCTGCTGCTCGGCTGTCTTCTTGATGTGAAATTCCTTGCTGGCTGTGATGTCCCGGGTCCCGTCCGCTGAAGTCATTCATTGGCCTCAGCAGTCATGTGGGTGGGGACTTCAGCTGAAAGACAACAACAGACTGGCAGGATCCCCAACCATGCTACAAGGCACGGAGGGCAGCAGAGTATGATTGATTGATTTTTTTTTTTTTGTCTTCAATTTTCCCCAGCGTATTTAAAATAAATAAATTGCCTGGACAACCCCTTTAAGTATAAGTATTGGAAGGGTCTTCAAGACCAGAGTGGAGAGGAACTAGGGTGTATTTGAACTATTTAGTTAATTATTATGCGGATGCTTCTACTTGAGTGGAAATCTCAGCTCATTGTGACCTAGGAGAGGGCTGAGTCACACCATACCCTTACACCCTCTGTGATTATACATCAATTTCTTATATTGGATGGAATCATTAACTAACTTCTTCCCACTACCCCACTGTCGGGGATTTAGTCTGACTATTTATGGGCCATAGCATTTCTATCAAGTTTCATTGATGTATTAAAATCAGATAGCATACAGATCAAAGGTACGATCCTGTACATGAAGCCTAAGGCCTATAGATTGGATTTGTTCAGCAGACAACCTATTTAATATTTAAATAGGACCTTTCATGGTTCGGGACACAGGCAGTTCTATATACTGCTGGAAAGCCGACAGTGCGCTGAGTTCAGTGCACTATCGGCTTTCCCGATCTGTGCCCCGGGTAACGAGCTATTGGTACCGGTACTGTAGCTCTTTACAGTCAGAAGGGCGTTCCTGACAGTCAGTCAGGAACGTCCTTCTTCAAAGCAGCACCTATCGTGCTGTGTGAGCGGGGAGGAACTCCCCCCTCCCCTCCTGTTAATACTTGTTTATGGGCGAGTACTGTGAGCAGAGGGAGGGGGCGTCCCTCTCCGCTCACTCTGTACAGCGCGATAGGTGCTGCTGTGCAGAAGGGCGTCCCTGACAGACTGTCAGGAACGCCCTTCTGACTGTACAGAGCTACAGTACCGGGACCAATAGCTCTTTACCTGGGGCACAGATCGGGAAAGCCAACAGTGCACTGAATTCAGCGCACTGACGGCTTTCCAGCAGTATATAGAACTGCCTGTTCCCCAAACCATGAAAGGTCCTTTTTAAGGAGCATATAGCTTGGGGCTTAGGTTGCTTTGTCTGTGGCTGGGAGGCAGCTTGTGGTCAAGGAAACTTTTCATCATTCTGTCTGCAGTGATGACTAAGCAAGACATACACTCACCGGCCACTTTATTAGGTACACCTGTCCAACTGCTCGTTAACACTTAATTTCTAATCAGCCAATCACATGGCGGCAACTCAGTGCATTTAGGCATGTAGACATGGTCAAGACAATCTCCTGCAGTTCAAACCGAGCATCAGTATGGGGAAGAAAGGTGATTTGAGTGCCTTTGAACGTGGCATGGTTGTTGGTGCCAGAAGGGCTGGTCTGAGTATTTCAGAAACTGCTGATCTACTGGGATTTTCACGCACAACCATCTCTAGGGTTTACAGAGAATGGTCCGAAAAAGAAAAAACATCCAGTGAGCGGCAGTTCTGTGGGCGGAAATGCGTTGTTGATGCCAGAGGTCAGAGGAGAATGGCCAGACTGGTTCGAGCTGATAGAAAGGCAACAGTGACTCAAATAGCCACCCGTTACAACCAAGGTAGCCAGAAGAGCATCTCTGAACGCACAGTACGTCGAACTTTGAGGCAGATGGGCTACAGCAGCAGAAGACCACACCGGGTGCCACTCCTTTCAGCTAAGAACAGGAAACTGAGGCTACAATTTGCACAAGCTCATCGAAATTGGACAATTGAAGATTGGAAAAACGTTGCCTGGTCTGATGAGTCTCGATTTCTGCTGCGACATTCGGATGGTAGGGTCAGAATTTGGCGTCAACAACATGAAAGCATGGATCCATCCTGCCTTGTATCAACGGTTCAGGCTGGTGGTGGTGGTGTCATGGTGTGGGGAATATTTTCTTGGCACTCTTTGGGCCCCTTGGTACCAATTGAGCATTGTTGCAACGCCAAAGCCTACCTGAGTATTGTTGCTGACCATGTCCATCCCTTTATGACCACAATGTACCCAACATCTGATGGCTACTTTCAGCAGGATAATGCGCCATGTCATAAAGCTGGAATCATCTCAGACTGGTTTCTTGAACATGACAATGAGTTCACTGTACTCCAATGGCCTCCACAGTCACCAGATCTCAATCCAATAGAGCATCTTTGGGATGTGGTGGAACGGGAGATTCGCATCATGGATGTGCAGCCGACAAATCTGCGGCAACTGTGTGATGCCATCATGTCAATATGGACCAAAATCTCTGAGGAATGCTTCCAGCACCTTGTTGAATCTATGCCACAAAGAATTGAGGCAGTTCTGAAGGCAAAAGGGGGTCCAACCCGTTACAAGCATGGTGTACCTAATAAAGTGGCCGGTGAGTGTAGATTGTCCTTCAAGCAAATCTGTCACCTAAGAATACTCTCCTTATTATCCTAAATAGTACACAAAAAGTTGTACCATTTAGCCTGTAGGAATGTCCAAAAAAACCACTGGCTATTTGGTTATACAGTAAGTCATCTATATTGATGACGGGAGCATTCTTCCCTCTTCTGTTCCTCCCACAGTGATTGCTGAGTATTCAGGTACTCAGATCCACTTTGGGGATATTTCTGAAGATTGGCATATTTAATACCAGTCGTTTTTATTTTTTGAGCAAAAATTCAATTTGCACAAAAGATATATCTAAAACCCAGCGTACAAATCATTATTTTCTTCATAGTGTGTACAAATCTCTGGACTTCCTGTATTTCATTTCAGGGACTATGTTCGCAGTGAGCTAGAGTCTGGCTATGAGGGGCCTATGCACCTAGAGCCCTTGTCTATGAACAGATTCATCACGGCGCTAGTAGGTGAGTGACCTCTACTATATATGATACAGCTCAAAGTAACACACAATGCTATATATGTAATGTGCAAACAAAGAAATCCATCCCACAGCGTCTTGCTGCCATATTGCAGATTCTCACTCGGCCCGCACAGACTCCACATCCTGGAAAGTTGTGAGAGAACACGTATAAAAGCTGCAGATAGTATGACAGCATTATGCATGTGACATGGCATTCAGTAGTCATGTGACTACAGTGTCATGTCTCGCACGGACTTTCTATTTTTATAGTTACTTTTATTATATTTATAGTTACGAGGGGCCTTTACGAGTGAACGTCTGAAATAAGGAAAATTTACTCTTCAGGCTGGGTTCTCATCTGCACTTGGGGATTCTGTTCCCCATTTTATTTGAAATATGTAAGCAGGCCTCTCCACATTTATCGGGTAGTAACCCGGTGGACCTCATTTTACTCTATGGGATCCTGGGGTAACTGCTTTTTAAGCTGTTTAGGTTTCCGTTTTTTTGGGTTCCCAAGCAGACCCAAAGAATGGAAGTCCTAATGCACATATGCACCTAGCGTTACAGTTTATTTTACTGTGGAAAAATATGGCATGCACTTAATAATAAGACAGTTTTCTGTGGTGCCAAAAAAGAAAAAACATGTTCACTTACAGTTTATGTATTTTACGGTGTTCGCCTGAAGAGTCCTCCTGGATGCACAGGAAAAAGGGCTCCCTCCGGCTGGAGCCGTGGCAATTGCAGTAGAAGAGAAAGAGGATCCAGCACCCAGAACTCCTGCACACGGGAGTGGGGTTAAAACTTCGCTTTTATTTTTCACATTAAAAATTCGGACATCTCACAATAATGTAGTCCATATGCAGAGGTGGTACTGTTGAACGCCAACGCGTTTCAGTGCCGTGGCACCTTAGTCATGGCGTGCCACGGCACTGAAACGCGTCGGCGTTCAACAGTACCACCTCTGCATATGGACCACATTATTGTGAGATGTCCGAATTTTTAATGTGAAAAATAAAAGCGAAGTTTTAACCCCACTCCCGTGTGCAAGAGTTCTGGGTGCTGGATCCTCTTTCTCTTCTACAGTTTATTTTACTATCTGCAATTACCATGTGACAAGTGAACATATTTATGACTTATCCTAAGGAGAGGACATCAATAAGCAAGTCCGGGGGCAACACGGTGGCTCAGTGGTTAGCACTGAAGCCTTGCAGCGCTGGAGTTCTGAGTTCGAATCCAGGAACAACATCTGCAAGGAGTTTGTATGTTCTCCCTGTGTTTGCATGGATTTCCTCCCATACTCCAAAGACATACTGATAGGGAAAAATGTACATGGTGAGCCCTATATGGGACTCACAATCTACATTAAAATAAATAAGCAAGTCCCAGAGAACCCTTGTAATATTTCATGGTGTGACAACCCTTTTAAATGATAACATTCTTCATGCCTGAAGCCCGCATTAGGTGGAGCTTACTGCTTATAGTCTTATTGCTAAGTTCACTGTGTGGTAAACTCTCCCTATTGACTACTTTTTAAAAGAGAGAATTCTGACTACATCCCGTTGTTCCTGCCATGACCCACTCGCCATATACCCTGTTAAGTCATATAGAATGGGTCTGAGGCCACCCTTGCTGTACCTTAGAGGAGAGTCATTCTGCTCTCTGGAAGAAGCAGCTCATCCATACTTTCAATGGCCTGTCATGCAATGCTTTGCTTTCCTTGCAGCAGCATCCTCCCGATGGCTGGGGGTAAGAGAAGCCTGTCCATCAGCTCCCCACTTATCAGCTTGAATAATATCTTAAATAAGAGATGACTTCAGGAACAACCCCTTTTAAATGGTTTGTACCACAAATTGTGATCTTTGTATCACAAATCGCCTATCCTGTCTGATCAGTGGGGTCTGACCGCTGGGATCACGGCAGATCACGGGAGTAAAGGTCCCTAGTCCAACTTCAGTTACGGTATTTCTATTGGACGCAGAGTTCAGTGCTTTGCTATGCTTTGGGATCCCATAGAATTGGGCGCTGCAGACATGCACGTTGCTCTATTCAAATGAGAACACCCAGAACCCCTGTTCATATGCAGTCAGACCCCCAACAATCTCTTCTCTCGTGATAACCTGACATTAAGAAAAATCTCCTAGGTACCCCAAAAGCTTTGTACTTTGTTTTTTGTGCAGACTGGTAATTTGTGAAATTTTACAATTACACACAAGCTTGAAAATTTTGTTGTTGTCACTTCATGAATGGTCAATCTGACTGTCACTGTGACATTATTATGTTACAGGCCAGCTGGTCGTCTGTACCCTGTGCTCCTGTGTGATGAAGACAAAGCAGATCTGGCTTTTCTCAGCTCATATGCTCCCCCTGCTGGCTCGCCTCTGCCTTGTCCCAATCGAGACCATTGTCGTCATTAACAAGTTTGCCATGATTTTCACTGGACTCGAAGTGCTTTACTTCTTGGCATCCAACCTGCTGGTGCCCTTTAATCTTGCCAAGTCTGCATACAGAGAGCTTGTTCAGGTAAAAGATCAACGTTCTGGAAGACTTAGGCTATTAACCTTTAACCTAAAGAGCTGCCGCTGCACTTTTGTAATACTAAAGGGTTATTTCAGATGGAAGACGTGGCAGCGTACACTACAACTCTGTATCGGTGATGGTTCATCTTTACACTGTGATATGCAGATGGCGATATCCACGAAAACAAGTTATCCCCTATCCATACTTGCAGATCAGTGAGTTTTATCCAATGTCGTGGATTGAGTGGTGGTTGGGAAGTGCGTGTGCCACTCCATTCATTACATTAGGAGCACTGGACATAGCATTTCAGTTATCTGACACTCCCACTGAAATGAATGGAGCTTTGCATACGCTGCCTTACCAATTCTCCATTTAGAATGGGGGTTGAAAGTCCCTGTTGTCTGATCAGTTGGGGTCAGAGCAATTGGACCCCCACTGATCTGCAGCACGGTGGCTCAGTGGTTAGCACTGCAGCCTTGCAGCGCTGGAGTCCTTGGCTCGATTCCTGCCAAGGGCAACGTCTGCAAGGAGTTTGTATGTTCTCCCCGTGTTTGTGTGGGTTTCCTCTGGGTACTCCCGTTTCCTCCCACACTCCAAAGACATACTGATAGGGAACGTAGGTTGTAGTGACTGTCAATATCTGTAAAGCTTAAAAAAATAAATAATAATAATAATCAGTATGTTATCCTGATTCTATGGATAATGGATAGCTTGATTTTGTGGGAAAACCCTTTTAACCCCTTCCCGACATCCGCCGTAATAGTACAGCGGATGCTGAGTGTTCAACTATGGCGGGAACCGGGCAACCACCTGGTGTCTACTGTTTCATACAGCAGACACCATGCGCTAATACCCATGGTTGGTGCGCGCACCAATCGTGGGCATTAACCTTTCTGGTGCCTAGGACAAAGCTGACCGAGGCGCCATTTTGCCGGTCATCACCGACACCTGGAGCAAGCTCCAGGGCCGACGTCACGTTGGCATAACAGCTGGGAGCCTTGTAAAGGCCCCCCAGCCTGTCAGCAGTGATTTTTCTTTTGCAGGCTGCAAAAGAAATGACTTTTTTTTTTTTTTTTACAATTCATTAGCATTGTAATGCATTGCATTAATGATCAGATGCCCTGGAGTTCAAGACTCCTAGTAGGTTTAATAAATGCAAAAAAAAAAAAGTAATTTTTTTTTAAGTATTAAAAATCCATATCGCCCCCTTTCCCTAGAACACATTTAAAAGTACTTAAATACTGAGAAATACATACACATTAGGTATCCCTGTGTCTGAAATCGCCCGCTCTATAAAAATATTTTTCCTATACGGTAAACGCAGTAGCGGGAAAAAAAGTCAAAAGTGCCAAACCGCTGTTATTTCACTGTTTGACATCTAATAAAAATTTGAATAAAAAAATGATCAAAGCAAAAGCAATTCCCCAAAATGGTAGAACTGAAAAGCACATCCAGCCCCACAAAAAAAGACACCCTATACATTCCCGTACATGGAAGTATAAAAGTTACGGGTGTCAGAATATGGCGTCAAAAAATGAAAAATGAAAATCGAAAAATGCGCTCGGCGGGAAGGGGTTAATGTTCTCCAGCTGATCTAAAACTACAACTCCCAACATATTTGAGCAAACAGAATGAGGGTTGTAGTTTTACAACAAAGTGCAGACCCCTGCAGCAATGTAGGACAGCTAAGTAATAGGATCTGTATTGTTCGCTCACAGGTGGTGGAAGTCTACGGCCTCCTTGCGCTGGGAATGTCTCTCTGGAATCAGCTTGTGGTCCCAGTCCTGTTCATGGTCTTCTGGCTGGTCCTGTTTGCACTTCAAATCTACACATATTTCAGTACACGCGACCAACCGACCTCCCGGGAGAGACTCCTCTTCCTTTTTCTTACAAGGTATGTTCACTTTTAAAGCTAAGTACACACATAGCGGGTCTGACTACAGCAAAAAGCTGAAGTTGTATGTTTTTTTTTTTTGTTTTTTTTTTGGGGGGGGGGGTTCTGCCATAGGCCATAGCCTTTGGCTGGGCTGGTTATCAACCTTTGCATTGTAGAAATTGAAAACTCCAGCATAAGTTTGACTTGCCACAGGGTCAAAACCAACAGCGTAAGGTGTCATTTTCACCAGTGTGTGGATGGGATTTGTTTATATCCTCTATATAGCCGTAGGTTATCTGCTTGTGACTATGTAAATGGATAACTCTGTGACTGTGGCCCCAGCGTAAGGGAGAAACTATGCAAAGTCAGATCATCCAAGGCACCTTCCCTACCATCGCCATGTGATTCAGCACCAAAATAGTAGAACTTGGTGGTCCCCATGCTGAGGCCTCATGGCACACCATATTCCATCCCGGAAACTCAGTCCATATGGCCGTATTTCTCAGACTGACCACTACCACGTGCATGGGATTTGCTGCATCATAGAGCGATAAGCAGTGAGCTCGTGGATAGGCCAACCGCTGTTGTACCTATAAAGGTGTCAGTCTAGTACAGTAGGGATCGTTCCAATCAAGTGCTCACTGCATCATATCTCACTATGTACATGGCTGTGGTCAGTCCAGGAGCTATGGCCCTCGTACGGACTGTGTTTCCGGAGTGTATTGTGATGCCTTAGGATGTTTTCCCAAAGTACTTCTATAAGATCCAGCACCAAAATATTACAACCCCTTTTTACATTTCAAGTCTGTAGGACTGTAAAAACTGTAGTGGATTGAAACATGGGAATGTCCTCATGTCTGTTTTTACCATTGAATTTTTATTTCATATTTTTTTGCTGGATCTTGCAGAGGTATTTTATGTTCATAAGATGTTCAGTGGCCTGCAAATCTTCTTAGTGTGTTCAAAACATGTACTGTCCTTTTATTCCCTTTATGGCAAATGTCTGATCTGTATCTGTAACTGGTTTCTAAGTCTTGTATCATATCCACTGTAATGATCTTATGGGTAGTGCCCAGTATACCCATAGCATCCTGGCAGGGGAGGGGACTTCTTGTGTTGCTCTGTTTGTCCACTGTGGGTTGCCTATGCGGTTCCATAGTAGTCCAGACCTAACAAATGCCCCCATGTCTTCCATCAGCATGTCCCTATTAGTTCACACAAGAGGCATTGCTTGTCATTGTAATACTTCCGGAATGTAATGCTATGGAATGGTGTTTTTATTTATTTTTGTTTTTGTTCCTAGATTTGTCAAAAAGTGCCCCAAAGTGGTACTAATAAAACCTAAAACTCACCCCAGTAAAACCCATCCCTCAGGCAGCTATGTTTAACAAAAAAAATAAATAAATTGAGTCTCTGAATGCAGAATATACTTTTTATACCCTGTAGAGATGAGCGAACACTATTTGAAACAGCCTTTTCGAATAGCACGCTCCCATAGAAATGAATGGAAGTGGGCAGTACGCAGACCGGCCACATACCCCCCCCCCCCCTCCACATGCAAGGATAGGGAATTTAGTCAGTAAGTGATAAATAGGTCTGGTTGTTTCCTGGCCCCAACAGCGTTTTTTATACCAATATAATCCATAGGGGGATAGGTCATCAGTATCTGATCGGTAGGGGTCTGACTAATAAGATAATGGCCTAGAAATCAGTATAGAAGACACAATTGGGAGCAAAGACTCTTCTAGGGGGTTAAATACAATTTCTACGGGGAAAAAAATGCAAAAAAAACTCCATGGACAGATGGCCAGCCGTTTACATATACATCAATGTTAAAAAGGAAGCAAATGGATCTGTGTAATTTTTTTTTTTTTTTTTTTGGGACAAATACAAGTATGACGGATTCTTTTTTTTGAATATTGATCTCTGTGAACGGAGGGCCATCCATTCATGTCCGTTTTTGCATTTAGAAGGGGAAGCTACACTACATCAGCACTGTACCCCCTTCTGTCTGAGGATCAGTGGGTCTCTGAAGGTCACATCCTCCCCATCATGGCATTTCTTAGGAACATGACATCACTTTATGAGGTGTGACACCCCCTTCATTGTATTTTAGGTACTGTTATGGACAATTCTGCAGCCAAGAGAATTGTGATCATAACTCTGGACTAATAAAGTAATGTATTCAGATTATATGTAGGTCATTGACCTCTGATGTGATGTCACGTCACATGGCCGCTGTGCCCAGTAGCTGGTGCCACTGTTTTTCCATAGACATGTGCAGCAGCCAAGGTGCTTTTTCTTTTTTTTTCTTCTTTTATAAATCTAATTGCAATGCATTAAATAGATAGTGTACAGTGTGTATACAGCTGTCAGATGCAGCTACTCAACCCATGTACTTAATGTTCAGCCAAACCACTTGGTAAGAAGACTTGTCCAGGGTCCTCCTGATGTCACTGCTTCTATCCATCATGATAACCTGCCTTATATTTACATGGGTTGCTAGGGTGCGGCTGATGCAACGCAGATAACATAAGTGACCTGTCAGACGCAGACCTCGGATGTGGGGCTGGAATGCTACTTAGTCATTCATTGACTTGGAAAGCTTATCACATTCCAGAGATATTCTGCAGATGATCGTACATGGCATGTTATTATAAGCTGAGCGGATGCCATCATTTAATAACTTATGCAGGTCAATTTATCATATATCAATATATTTTGCAGACTATTTAATATTTTTCTGCAGCATGCTGCAAACTTAAAAAAAAAAAAAAAGCCCTACGTTCCCAGGGCATTCAAAATGCATAAATGGGGACTTAATAAAATTCTGGGGTCTTCAGGGTCCAAACGAGGCCGCAAGTGGTTTATATATGTTTATAACATATAATCTCCTGCATGAATATAGATTTAAAAAGCGCCTCTCACCACCTGCACCAGCTCCAACTCTTTTTTTTTTTTTTTTTTTTTTCTCATAAATTCAATAGGTGCCATTCGAATTATTTCTTTAAACACCACCATTCCCGAGCTGTTATCATTTCAGCCACCAATATACTAATTATTATTCTCTCTACTGCCAGGTGGGCGGTCCTGGGACCTCCTACCTGACAGCCTAATTAGCTTTCAATTAAAGAGGACTTTACATCTTACAGCTCTTTACATCTTTTACTAGCCGTCCCTCCGCTGATTCTTGTACAGTTGGATTTTTTTTCTCTAACCCCCACCATTCCCAAGCAATCAATGCAGTTAGTTTTGGTGCCTGGTATGATATTTAGGCTCTGTATTGTCAGGAGGGCGGTGTCAGACAGGAGTAGACAAGGGGTGTGACCTCTGACACTGGCTGCCTCTGATTGGATCTCTGACTCACGCCCCCTGCCTGACACCGCCCTTCTGACATTACATAGCTTATAGGGGTTGACCAGGCAAAAATGGAAAACCCTTTTAAAGTTTGTCAGCTGGGGGCAGTAGAAATAAAAATGATACTCACCTGTCCCCATTGCTCCGGTGTCCTCCCGCGCCTCCCGGTTCTTCTACTCCAGTGACATCTCTTAGGTCGTCTTCCGTAAATACAACACAAACATAGCACACCACAAGAGTCAAATGAAATGCAAAAACACGTAAACACTCTCAGGTAATCCAGCCCTCTTGAACAAAACGTGTCCTTACTATATAGCAACTAGAATACACGAGACTGGAAAAACCAGGTAGGTAGGACACTCGCCATATATATAAACAGTATATAGAAAGAAACCATACATATCAATAAAAACACAATTTTATACATACATAGGACGAACAATAATACGTTATACAAAGAGTCCACACAGACTGGGATCCTTACAATATGTCACCACAGCAAAAAATACCAATCCAGGGACAGATGTACATCCAAAAATCGTAATTAATCCGAAAAAAATGGAAAAACAACTTATAAGAGCAAAAGCCCTAGTTGCCATATGTCAAGATTAGCTAGTTACCATAACCTATAATCCTAGTAGAAAACAAAGAGTGGTATATGTATATCAGACCAATCCCTATAACATTCAGTGAGATCTCTAACCTTGAAGACATCTAGTGCATCTCTGCACTATGAGAAACCACCTTCTACCAATTGTAAGTCAAATAATACTAACAAGATAAAACACATCATGTCTTATCCATGGTGTAGTAAGGGCCAGGTGACAGGATCACTGTGTATGTGATGCCCACCCGACGTGCGTTTTGGCACGCTAAAAGCCTTCTTCCGGCGTTGTGTTGAAGCCGCTGATTGGCTTCAACGGTCATGTGAAGGGGGAAGGTGAATATACATTAAAAAAAAAAAAATTGTCAATTTTCAGTGTCCTATTAAATTATAGGAAAATTCTAGGTGACAGAATTGTGAATTCAGCTCTGGAGTATAATACAGGCTGTAACTGTAGGTCATACAATGACCTACATTTTTTTTCCTCCTTATTCCGCAGATTTTACATAAGCTGGCATTCCAAGGTGGACATAGACAGGGCTGAGGTCTCGCACTCCATCTGATCAGCGCGCTATCCTGTGGCTCTGTGCTGCCACCTAGTGCTAGATGCTGCGGGTGTTTACAAAATACAACATGATTGATGTAATCCTTACTAGAAATCCCGACTCTTCATCATAAGTTCCTGAAGCGCTCGCCCCCAGTCAGAGGCTCCTTAAGGATTCACAGAATCTTATCTTTATAAGCCTCCTCATCACATCTCCAGCCATAAATCCTTCAGATCTGTGGTGTGGTCCTGCATTTTGACAGAAAACAGTCCAGGTTTCCATGCGCCCCTGTGCTCTACGTGACCCATTTATTTCATAGCAAATGTTCACTCATTTTCCACATTGAAATTCTGACATCTGACAAACCAGATGGGAACGGAGCCGGTCAGACCTGTAATGCTGGTGGTGAGCGTGCAAGCTTAGAGTTCAGTAATGCCGTTATGGGGTTAATGAGGAATTAGATCCTTTACCTTTGCCAATTTTTCTATTTGCAATTAGTTTAACCCCTTCCTGCCAGGTAATGGTATATGAACAGACATACGGTTATGTCATAGTGACTGTGGGCACAGACATCTGATATCCCACCATATTAGCGGGGTAATGGCAAGTCTGCTACACAATGATGGGGTGCACCCGACCACGTGAGACATATCCTGTCGCTTATGATGTATTTTCTTCTTTTGCACATTTCAGAGGTTTGTATCAATAAAGTTTATTCTGGAAAGCTCTAGCACATTTATATACTTTTTGTGTTTTCATTATTTAGCATTTTCCAGATCTTTTCCGTGTTGTCAGTCCATGGGAATAGTCACAGAACCTAAAACCTTTCTTATAGCTGAGAGTTTGTGTCCAGACCATCACCTGGGAGAGAAATCCATTCACAGTTCAGTTTTGGTAGTTTGTTGCAGTGTATCAGGGGTGTAGATGTTCCCATTCACTGACTGTAGAGATGATGAAAATGGTGAGAAATTTAAGCAGTAAATCTTGAAGTTGTGGACTTGTCTTTTATCTTCTGCATTCTTTGCTTTGACAGTATTGCTGAGTGTTGTAGTACACCATACTCTCTCCTTGGCTTGGTCTTCACCGTCTCCTTCGTGGCACTTGGAGTCCTGACCCTCTGCAAGTTTTATCTGCAAGGATATCGGGCGTTTATGAATGACCCTGCCATGAACAGGTGAGCGACCATCATGTCTATGTACATGGGAGGGTCACGGGCATTCGATGTGAATATCCTCTTGATCATTTATGTCTTCTCTTTAGGGGGATGACAGAGGGGGTGACTCTGCTGATCCTTGCTGTACAGACCGGATTGATAGAGTTACAAGTGGTCCACCGCGCTTTCCTCCTGAGCATTATCCTCTTCATAGTGGTGGCCTCCATCCTGCAGTCAATGCTGGAGATCGCTGATCCCATTGTCCTGGCTCTGGGAGCTTCTCGTGACAAGTAGGTACAGGCTTGATTTGCCCATGTCCGGTGAGTGACAGGGCTAAACTTACACCTGGTATATCCTTACCCTGCAGGAGTCTCTGGAAACATTTCCGAGCGGTCAGCCTCTGCTTGTTCCTCCTGGTTTTCCCTTCCTACATGGCGTACATGATCTGTCAGTTCTTTCACATGGACTTCTGGCTCCTGATCATCATATCCAGCAGTATCCTCACTTCTCTGCAGGTAAAGGCATCTATTGTCTCTTCTGTATTGACTCTTCTTAAACCTCAGCTGTGCGGACTACAGATCCTTATGCATCAATGCAACAAAGTGATCTTATTGCATGGCCCTCATAAAGGGTGTTGACTGATGACATGTCTTTGGTGCACTGACCGTTTTACTGATTCTGGGTGTCAGATCCTGACAGATCACTTGATGACCTATCCTGTGGATTTGGGGCTGGAGTTTGGGGTTAACTCCTTTAACCAGTTCCAGACTGCCTGCTGACTGCATACGTCCGGGCGGTCCACTCTTAACGCTGCAAGGACGTGTAATAGCAGAAGTGAGGAGTTAGCTGTAACTAGAGCTGGAGTTCCTGTAGAGAAGCACTATGTACACAGCGATGGGCTCCCCTCGGACCAGAATCTGTCTGGTCCTAGAGGACTGTAATCAGCTTTTCAGTTCACGTTAGGCGGCTGGATTTCCCCCTGTAACTGGGGTAAAAGTATCATCCCCAGTTACAGGAAAAATCAGGCAAAAAAAAAAAAAAGTACTGTTAAGACGCCCCAAATGTTTATTATGACCTTATGGGGGGAAAGCACAATCTAAAAAAAATAAAAAATAAATAGGTTCATTGAAAAAAAACCAAAAAAAAAAAAACACATCAATGTTTCTAGCCCCACTTCTGGCTACACAACACTACATAAAAATGACTAATGAAGAGGGAAGTGGTTGTTTTGTTTTTTTTTTTGGTTGGTTTTAGTAGAAATTATAAGAAAAAAAAAGTGTGTACATTTTCCTGTATATTAATAAAAAGGGGCAAAAATAACTTTTTAATAAATAGCCCTATGTATCACCGAAAAGAGGCAAAGATTATTTGAATAACCTGAATGAAAAAAAAAAGTGATCACCCTGAAAACTACAAGTACAAAAAACCTGAAAATGCGAGGGGCCACACGGTGGCTCAGTGTTTAGCACTGCAGCCTTGCAGCGCTGGAGTCCTGGTGTTCAAATCCCGCCAAGGGCATAAAACCATCTGCAAGGAGTTTGTATGTTCTCCCCGTGTTTGCATGGATTTCCATCCCATATTCCAAAAAAGACACCCTGATAGGAAAAAATGTACATTGTGAGCTCTATGTGGGGCTCACAATCTACATTAAAAAAAAAACAAAAAAAAAAAACACCTGAAAATGCTTGGCCCTGGACCAAGGAAATTGTCCTGGTCCTTAAGTTGTTAAGATTGGTGCACGGTGCATCAGTCTTAATGTCTTGGTTTGGCTGCTACCAGTTTGTTTTCTTTGGGGGGTTTTGGCGCAGCTTTAGTACCAGGCTGCTACTTTGGTGCTGGTCTTTTCAGTTATGTCTGACAGTCTGGTTGCTTGGGAAAGTGTCTGACAATCTGTCTTTGCAATGAGGCAGCAGGGCCTGTCAAATAATCTGCCTTCAGCTCAAGGCTTGCCGGTGAGCTAAGACTAAGGAGTAGAGATGAGCGAGTAGTATTTGATCGAATTCCTCCCCTGCATAGATATTGGTGTAATCGGTCGAATATCACGCGGTAAACGCAGTAAAAATTTGATGCACCTTCCCTGGAGTTTTTTTTTACACCAATAACTGTGCAGGGAAGGTATTCAATCGAATACTACTCGCTCATCTCTACTAAGGAGGCTTCAGAGGACTTCATGAATGTCCCCCTTACTATACAGCTTTCCCTCTAGTGGTGAGTACAGGTAGCTTTATCTAAGTTTCTATGCAGAGGATTTGGAGCTCTGTGTCAGAAAAACTGAGCTCTGACTTCTTTAAGAGATTTCATCTACACACAGTGTTGGAACTAGACACCACATGATGTTACAGGATGGAGGGCTCATTTCACACCTTAATCCTTTCACTCGGATGGAGGTTGTACATAGCGGTGCTCAGCCACTGCATTGTATCACTAGTACTACATCTACAGCTTTCCTGACCTGTAGGTTCTAGAAATGCAGATGAAGTCCTGAATTCTTGTAATATTTCTCCCTTCCCCCTCAGGTCCTGGGCACTCTCTTCATCTACGTCCTCTTCATGATTGAGGAGTTTCGCAAGGAGCCGGTGGAGAACATGGATGACGTCATTTACTATGTGAACGGCACTTACCGCTTGCTGGAATTCCTTGTGGCGCTGTGCGTGGTGGCATATGGGGTTTCAGAGACTGTTTTTGGCGAGTGGACTGTAATGGGATCCATGATCATCTTCATTCACTCTTACTATAACGTCTGGCTGCGGGCACAGCTTGGATGGAAGAGTTTTCTGCTGCGCAGGGATGCTGTGAATAAGATTAAGTCCTTACCCATAGCCACCAATGAACAGCTGGAGCAGCACAATGACATCTGTTCTATATGCTATCAGGTGGGTACCATGAGGGGGATGCAAATAGACTATAGACTGCCACAGTTTGCTGAGATCTAGTAGAACATGATCTTGGACCTCCATTCATTTCCAGAATGAAAGGCTTCTATAGAACACTTAAACCCCTTTGGGACTACACAGAGATTTCTGCTGCTGCAAATCTTAATGTAATATTCAGTGGAGAGACTCTTAGAATTAATCCAACATACATGTGCATATCTTCCGATATGTACAGAGATGAGACATGGAAATGTCCATCTTATTGCAGAAAGAGGGGGAGGCTCCTGCTGCAGTTTTCTCTTTTTATATCAGATAATTTTTTATTTTTTATTATTTATTAACAAATTTTCCTGTACATAAATTCAAACAATCGACAAAACAGCAACACAACAACAATTCAAATTAAATATGGAAACACAATTCGAATGGCTGAATTGTTGACACACATTTTTTCCAATATATTCAGATAGATATATGTATGTCTGCTTTAGGCTCTTTCCAGACATATATATTATACTTGGTGGCCTACATAACGCCAACATATATTCCACAGCAACAAAGAGATGTGATTGAAGACTTTCCCGTGCTCCGCCATATTTATATACCCCTTGTAGAGTCCATGGAAGTCCATGCATTATAGACACGGCCCATTAAAGGAGGGGCTTTCCAGGCTAAATAATTTATATCCTTTTCTAACAAGTGGTCACCAATTAAAGACTGGCAGGGGTCTGACACCCGGGCCCCCAGGCTGATCAGCTATTTGTAGAAGCTGTAGTGTGAGAGCTCTGACCTCTCCAGTACTTACTTACTGACCACAGTGTTGTACATTTGTATAGCAGTAGTGCTTGGTATCACTGATCAGCCCATTCATTTGAATGGGACTGAGCTGAAATCAGTTGATGTGACTGAGGAATGTGATGTCACACGGCTTGTGTAAGCTGTGCTCTGGGAGAGCTGCGGCCACTTCAAAATTCTAATCCACGAGGATCCTGGGTGTTGGACCCTCCCAGATCTTTCTGTACATGTGTAGTATGTAATGCTTCATTTTTCCTCTGGGGGCGAGCTTTCAGAGCACAGAACATCCTTTGCTTCCCCCTTCTCCTAATGTGATCTCTCCTGTCAGACCAGGAGGATTATACCATGGTATGGTTCATATACATTCCCAGTCCAAATTGGTCAACCCTTCTACATCAGTGTTTTGTGCTGATTTTAACCCTTTATTTTTGACTGACGGTTTGCATGTAAAATATAAGAATTCCCCCCATTACAGTATCTAATTTAGCACTTCTTACTGACAATCTTTTCCCTTCTCCTTCTCTGCAGGACATGAATTCGGCAGTCATCACACCTTGCAGCCATTTTTTCCATGCTGGATGCCTTAAAAAGTGGCTGTACGTGCAGGAGACTTGTCCCTTATGTCACTGCCAATTAAAATCTCTGTCTCAGCAGCCGGGGGCAGAAGCTGGACCTACTGTCAACCCCGCACCTGATGCCAGCGTACCCAACCCACAACCCCAAAACATCACTAGGGAAGTGGAAGCCAATGCGGCGTCTGCAGAAGGTGGTGCTGAACAGAGCAGTGCAGAGTCCACGCAGGACAGAGACACTCAGACCATAGACCCTACAGAGACAAATCCAGAGCCCATAGGGGACAGTCTACTTGAAGACACAGGGGGGCTTGGGAGCCTTTCGGATGCTGTTCAAGCCGAGGACTTCAGAGAGGGGTGTGGTAAAGTTTGTGGGGAGATCTGATGGTTCTCTGTCGGCTCGGACTTGTCATTTTCAAGCCAAATCCCATCCTTGCCACATGCAGCATACTGCAGTTCCCGGAGAGGGCGTGAGGACTTTAGCACTGACACTCATCAAAGCGTATGCAAAGTTTTTTTTCCCATGTGCAAAGGTTTCCCCCCTCCCCCAAATGAATCAGTATCGAAAGAAGAGAAGCTAACCGAATAATCCCTCCTGACTGCTGCCAGCCACTGCCAATGGACAAGAGCGCTGCTTATGCTGGTGGGTGCTTTCCATGATGGGGGGAATTTTTTTTTTTTTTTTTTTTTGTATTTTTCATTATTCGGGGAGGATTTCAGGCCATCAATGTTTACACTGACAAAAAAAAACAATCACAGTCCTTTTGCTTTTTCGAGAATAACCTAAAAGCATGGGGGAAGGTCGACTCTGCTGGTGTGAAAAAAGGGAGGCTGCACGCTTGCATGCTCACTTGCTCGCACTCGAAATATACACAATCTGGGAAAACTTTAAAAAAAAAAATGGGGGCATCAATGAGATTCATTATGATGGACCCTGCAAATGTTTTTTTTTTTTTTTTTCTTTTCGGTAGTGTTACGCTGCAGTTCTGTGCTGCCCTTATATGAAGTCTAATTGGAGCTCAGGTGACCATGTGACCATGCGATGAGCTCCATTCCACAGAAAGGGGCGCACATCCAGCAGTCTGTTAATGAAAACAATACAGTGTTATACAATGGCGATATTTGCACTTTTTGGAAATGAGTACTTACCGTACGATCAAATTCAGCAAATGCCATAGTACGGCTATCGGTAGAGCTACCACTTTGACAATATTTTTATTTTTATTTTTTGCTTTTTTTTATTACTTTTTTGCCCTGTTTGTGTTTAAAACTTTTTACATTTGATTATGGCTTTAGATGGAAGAAAAAAAAAAACGACAAAAAACAAACATTTTTTATGTGAATTTTGATATGAAATAAACGGAAAACCATTAATTTATACTAGTATACATTGGCTGTAAAGAGAGGTTGCGCTGCCAATCTCATGATGTGACTCTTTATTTTAGAGAGGTTTCATTTGCTTTTTTTAATTTTTATTTTATTTTTTTTTAGTGGTACATTTGGATGTAGACTGACAGACATAGCTGAATGTCTTAATAAATTATATTGAAACATGCTGCGGCGCTGGGCTGTGTGTTTCGTCACTTGTCAGGGCGCTTTTTCCTTTCCTGCTGTCCCTGGATTATGTCACAGTTCTCGCCTCTGTATATTGCATTGCTAAGGAAGAAACTGCAGCTGCATCCCCCTCCTCCCCTCTTCTATGGCTTCTATTCACAGTCTTACTGTACATGGATTTTTGGAGGCCTGAGGAGGTTTCAGAACATGTAAAGATGATTTCATGTTATGTATATTTGATTTTAAAGGGATTCTACCATTAAAACACTTTTTTTTTTTTTTTTGTTGTTGTTTTCTGGTTGACACATTGGAATAGCCTTAAGAAAGGCTATTCTTCTCCTACCTTTAGACGTCTTCTCTGCGCCACCATTCCATAGAAATCCCGGTTTTCGTCGGTTTGCAAATGAGTTCTCTCACAGCACTGAGGGCGGGTCCCAGTGCTCAAACAGAGAAATGGCCGCTTACACAGTAAGTAAGCATCCATTTTCTTGTTGCCTGTGGGCATGCACAGTCGGCTCTGCCCGATGCCTAGAAGTTTGACCGCCTGCGTTGGAAGAAGACGCATGAAGAGGCCGTTCCTGAAGAAGATGGAAGCGGCGCTGGAAAGTTCTCTCGCAGCATTGGGGACGCCCCCAGTGCTGTTTGAGCACTGGTGCCTGCCCCCAGTGCTGCGAGAGAACTCATTTGTATACGGACGAAAACCGGAACGGCGGCGCGGAGAAGACATCTAAAGGTAGGAAAAGAATAGCCTTTCTTAAGGCTATTCCTATATGTCAACCAGAAAAAAGTGTTTTAATGGTAGAATCCCCTTAAAGGGGTTGTCTTGGTAGTATAAAGGTTCTTGCATGTGCTGGGATTTTCTTAGTGCTGGAACTTGGCGGATTCTATTATCATGTGATCAGAACTGGCCCTCACTCCCTGGGTTGTACTCCTCTCCTGTTTTCATAGGTAGTTATTTGTACAATGGAGGACTATAGTAAAACCACCCCCATAGCACAAAGGAACCTACCTGTGAAAGTGAGAAAGAGGGGGCATAAAGATCCGGGGATGGGAGGGGTCTGTTCTGATAACTTGACCCAGTTTCAGACCCAGCCTGGAGTCCAGAGCTCCAGCATCAAGAAAACCCCAGGGCCTGTAAATACAATTACACAATCCCTTTTGCAATAGGTATGTGCTGAGGCCAAGGAAAGCCATCTCCCTTAAAGGGGCTCTGTCAGCAAAATCATGCTGCTAGAGCCCCACATATGCATGCATAGCCTTTAAAAAGGCTATTCAGGCACCGTAAAAGTTATATTAAACTACCCCAACCCCCCCCCCCCTGTCTTAAAATAATAACCTAAAAAAGAATGTGATCTACTTACGCATCGTGCACTGTGGGCGGGCATTCAGGGTGTGTCTTCAACTTCATCCATGCCTCTTCTTCCTCCGATGTCCTCCGGTCCCGTCCTCCTCCGGGGATGGGGATGGGTAGATCGGTGGATGTCCATCCCCTGTTCTGAATAGAGCAGTAGTCGGGAGTGCTGTAGTGGAGGCAAGTAGATGTGCACAGGCTGTGTAAGAGGAGACCCCGCTCCCCCCATCACTGCTGTGTAAGTACAATATAACTATACTGAGTATTATAATATGGTGTGTGGGTTAGAGGGGACTATTACCTATGGGGGAGGTGCTATTAGCTCACTATTACAGTAATAGTGCCTCCCCCCCACATAAGTAATGCTATTACAGAAAGTGGCTTAATAGTGCCCCCCACATAAGTAAGCTGTTGCCTGAAGGGGGGGCACTATTACTGTAATGGTGAGCTATGAACCATACTTATGTAGGGGGGAGGGAATTACTTGTGTGGGGGGAGGGGTACTATTAGAGCACTATTACAGTAATAGTGCACCCCTACAGGTGATAGCATTACTTATGTAAGGATGATATTACCCAGGGAGAGGGGCCTTATTAAATGTGGGGTGGCCCTGCAACCCAAATCCCGCCCCAACCAGCATCCCCTCAGCCAGGATATGGAAAAATTGTCTTCACAGAAACTGGTCCTTGTTATGAAAAAGGTTGGTGAGCGCTGCGAAAGATGGC
The DNA here is from genome assembly GCF_031893055.1 of Leptodactylus fuscus. NCBI lineage: Eukaryota > Metazoa > Chordata > Amphibia > Anura > Leptodactylidae > Leptodactylus > Leptodactylus fuscus. Next base: position 186,811,541 of record NC_134269.1, read on the forward strand.
TGAGCACTGTACATGGTCCCTTTGAGTGGTGAGATCCCATTGTTCTGCAAGTTATCCACTGGCCTATGGATAAAGGTTATCCTGCTGTAATGAGAAAACCCCTTTAAAGACTTTTTTGGATTTTTTTTGATGGATGACCTATCACTGGGGAAAGCTGTGCACCAGCTGGTAGTGACGCTCCTGAGCTCCATGTCCATTTCCCAATTCATGTGAGGTCACTTTCATTAATCTCATGGTCTGATCTGTTACCCAGATGACAGAGAATGTGCGGTGAATATATCGTAGCAGTTTTATTTTAGTATTTTCCTTGCGGTTCCTCTGCTGCTTGCCAGCTACAAAATATAATTTGGGCAAAAAGATGGCAACAGATCTGGAGTAACTGCAGGATTTTGCCTTGGGGACTTGTACTTTATATTGGGACATGTACACATTACACCTGCAGAGGTTTTTATATCCTATTCTTCTTTCACTCTTCTGAGAAGGCTTCCTACAAGATTTTAGAGTGGGAGACTTTTTTCCCCGTTCATCCAGAAGAACCCGGCTTGCCATCTTCTTTCTACTTTTTGTCTCAAAGCTGTCGAATGGGGTGGAGGTCAGAGCTCTGTGTAGCCAGTTAAAGGGATTGTTCAGGGATTGGTATTTTACTTACCTGGTCCTGTGGGTCACAGTTGATGGACCTGGAGGTTCTGGCCACATCATGAAACCTCGGGTTGCTCCATCCCTCCCTCCTTCCCCAATATCACAGGTACCTAATTACTTAGCTGTGCTATGGGGGCTGGCTGACTTTAAAATTAGGGGTGGCAGAGCAACACAGAGGCTGAACGCTGCTTCCGAATACTTGACGTAGGAGTCTGTCAGATATGATGTCCAGGAACAGGTAATTAAATCAATACTCCCTGGACAACCCCTTTAAGTTATTCCATCCAAAGTTCCCACAAAGTTGGTGTCCAAAATGTCTTTGTGTGGTGAAACTTTAAAGGGGTATTCCCACAACCATAACCAGATTTAAAGGTGAAGACCATAAAAAGTTAAACATTTTTGCAAATACAAATAATGAAAAATTTTGCAGAGTCTTAAAGATTTCCTCCAACCATCTTAGTGGTGATATCTGTTGTCTGGATCGGTTGCCAATGGACATGACCATGAAGGCAGGAACTTTCTATGGTCTAAAATCCAGCCATGATTTTTTTGTTATTGTAGCTGAATTCTCTTCTTCTACATGTAGCGGCTCTCCTAGATAACCCAGGACATCATGGCTGGTTTTCTGACCGTAGAAAGTTCTGGCATTCATGTTCGTGTCCATTGGCAACTAATCAAGACAACAGATGTCACCACTGAGATGGTTACAGAAAATCAGGAAAATGTGAAACATTTTTGCAAATTTAATAAATTAAAAATGTTGCAGATTTAATTTTATTGCAGCCAGGCCTGCCTTTTGTCCACCAAGCTGCATGGTTGGCGCAATGCCGGTGCTTCATACCTCTCCTTCTGACACTTGGCATGGTGTCTGGTGATGTAAGGCTTTTGCACAGATTCTTGAGCAAGAAAACCCATAACTTGAAGCTCCTCTCACGGTTTTTGTGCTGATGTTAATGTCAGAGGATGTTTGGACTCCGCAGTTATTGAGTCAGCAAAGCAATGGCAACTTTTTGGCACTATACTCCCCAGACCTTGGTGACCCCCGGTCTGATAACTTTCCATAGTTTGCCTTTTACTTTGTGTCATTGCGGTTCCTTTCACTTCTCAGTAAAACCGCTCACAGATGATGGTGGAATATTTACAAGGGAACACATTTCAGGCAATGACTTATTCCAGTGGTAACTCCTAGTACAGGACCACGCTGGAATTCAGTGAGTTCTGGAGAACCGGCCATCTTGTCACTATTGTGACTGCAGGGTTAGATGGTGGATTTTATATATCGGGGGCAATACGATTGAATGAGACATCTCAAGTCAATGGTTGAGGGCTGGGGAACAATTCTATTCTCTTATACTGTTAGGTCTGTAGAGGAGCGGCTGTAAAAATAAAACGGTAGAATATTTTTGGTGAAAACTAGCTGCATTTTTTTTTAAGGTTGCATTGGAGAGATAAATTTGCTTGTGATGGTGGCCACGCCGTTAACAAATACCGTGTTTCCCCGATAGTAAGACACCCCCGATAGTAAGACGTAGTGGGACTTTTGGGGGTAAAAAGAATGTAGGACACTGTCTTACTTTCGGGGAAACAAGGGTATATAAGGCGCACCGGACTATAAGGCGCAGCGCTTGAAAGTGGCGGCACGCCTACTTTGCCGGCAGCCGCTTAACCCCCCGCGTGCCAGCCGCTTCTATTCATTTCAATGGCACGCTTCCATTGAAATGAATGGCAGCGCTCGGCACGCGAGGAGTTAAAGGGATTCCACCATTAAAAGAAGTTCTTTCCTCTGACCATGTCGGAATAGCCTTAAAAAAGGCTATTCGTCTCCTACCTTTTGCCATAGCCAGCGCCGCCTTCTTCCTGAGCTGCGTCCACCCCTTCTGTGTTGTCTACTTTGGGCCTCACGTATGACGCATGTGCAGTCGGCTCTAACAGGCTCTCGCAGCCAGAGCCGACTGCGCATGCGTCATCCATGAGGCCCAAACAAGACGACAGAGAACTGGAGGACGCAGCTGAGGAAGAAGGCGGCGCTGGCTATGGCAAAAGGTAGGAGACGAATAGCCTTTTTTAAGGCTATTCCGACGTGGTCAGAGGAAAGAACTTCTTTTAATGGTAGAATCCCTTTAAGCGGCGGCCGTCGGCAAAGTCTGCGTGCCGCTTCCATACATTGCAATGGGATCGCGCTATTCAAATAGTATTCGCGCATCTCTAACTTCAATTGTAAGAAGTTACAATTGAAGTTAGAGATGAACGAATACTATTTGAATAGCACGCTCCCATTGCAATGTATGGAAGCGGCCGGCGCTTAACTCCTCGCGTGCCGCCGCTTCAATCAACCCCTGTCATTTTTTTTCCATTTTTTTGGGGGGGGTGGGCTAATGTAAGACATACCCCGAAAGTAAGACATATTGGGACTTTTGGGGGTAAAAAGAATGTAGGACACTGTCTTACTTTCGGGGAAACACGGTAGTTAGTGTATCTACATCTATATACCTGTATTTCATAAATGAGTAGTACAGGTGAATATAAGAAATGATGTAATATCTCTTTGTAAAGAAATCTGTGTACTTCTCCGCCTCATCTTCACTCAGACTCTCCATATCTGTAGCCAGCTCTTACACTGAAGTCTATGGAGGGGGAGGAGATTTCTTGCCCCATTTTGTGGAGTGGCAGAGTCTAAGGCCGCGTTCCCACGGAGTAGCGCGCCACTCATTCTGACACATAAACATGTGTCAGAGTGAGCGCTTCAAAACAGAATCCCTTTGACTTCAATGGGTTCCGTTTAACGCTCATAACACATTGAAATCAATGGGTTAAGAAGCCTCCCATAAATTTCAATGTATAGCGCACGTAAGACAGAACCCATTCAATGGGATTCTGTTTTGAAGCGCTCACTCCGACACGTGTTGACATGTTTACATGTCAGAATGAGCGGCACGTTACTCCGTGGGAATGGGCCTTATTTTGTAAGATTCAGCAGTGTCAGGAGCGCTCTCTCCCTTGCAGAATAGCAGAGTGCGTCTTCTCCAGAAGCCTTTCCTTCCTCCTTTCCATAGACTTCTAGGTAAAAAGTAACTTTGCTTGATAGGTAGAGAAGGAAACAGATTTATTTAAGAATATATAATATAAAGTTTCTTATATTCACTGGGACTATTCATTTATTCAAAATTGTTTTAGAATTTCAGGTGCACTTTAAATGGAGCGCCCTGGTCCTCTCTGCTGGTTCATTGGTTGTCTTTCATTGGATCACTTATGTAGGTTACTAACCACTGCATAACCGGAACACCTCAGTGTTAGAACTAGCAGAGGATTAACAAGAAACAGTGGACATTACAGGGAATATCCTATAGTTCCCAATACGCCAGCACAATGTATAGCGTACCCTTGCCCAACCCCCATGGAGGTGGTTGACCCAGCACATTAGTACCCACTGCCTTGTTTCTATGACAATATCTAGTAGCTACCCTAGTCTAAAGAGGTAAGTCACCATGACAGAAAATGAGAGTTTAATGCTAATGATGTAATACCTACAGACTGACACTAGATGGTGCTGTTGTACTACAGAAGTAGCATCCAAGGGAACTAGACAAAAAAAAGTGTCAGAAACTTAAGATATTTTATATAGATTACAGCAGTGATGGCGAACCTTTTAGAGACCAAGTGCCCAAACTGCAACCCAAAACCCACTAGTTTATCACAAAGTGCCAACATGGCAATTTAACCTTAATACTGAGGAGGGTTTTTTGTTAGAAAAAAACACCTCCTACATTAATATCCTTTGTCTTTAAAGAAAAACACAATAAGGCGCCGATCGCACGACCATAGCCATGTTTGTGAGCCTGCTAATATGGTCAGTATAATGACATGTCTTATTTTTTTGCGGTCTGAAACACCCGACTACAAAGTAACAGAATGTGTGCACAGCCCCATTGAGATGAATGTGTCCATAACGGTCTGCAATTGCGAGCAGTTACAGACCCACAAAGTACGGTCATGTGAATGGGGCTTTACAGAGTTTTCAATGACACAAACAACTTTGTACTAACAGGTAATAGGCTGACTGACAGGCATTTGCTACTTTTGAACAATTAATGTTCACTATTTACATCGCTCAGGATCTGTTTTATAGAGACCATGAAATGTTATTACAGCCTGAACTGATATCACGTCTGCTATAAAACACATATTGTGTGATATAAATAGTGAAGGGCCCCACGCAGTACAATCTGCTCCACGGTGGCCCCCCACGCAGTACAATCTGCTCCACGACGGCCCCCACACAGTACAATCTGCTCCACGGTGGCCCCCCACGCTGTACAATCTGCTCCACGGTGGCCCCCCACGCTGTACAATCTGCTCCACGGTGGCCCCCCACGCTGTACAATCTGCTCCACGGTGGCCCCCCACGCTGTACAATCTTAATTTCCAGGTACTTCATGACATCAGGGCGCTTGACATGCCCATGTGACCACTGGTGGCCCAATCACAGGCCTAAGTTGTGACCACAGATACATGATGTTGCCTAGGAGGTGGAGACAGAGCACCGGACACTGAGAGGAGACTCAAACGAGGCGAGAATGAATTTTGTTTTTTTTCCCACCTCCCTGGGCCTCCACTTATTATACTCTGGGTAACGAGAGAATATTTTAGTTCACCCAAGACGAATATCCATTTGTTTGGTTTCATACAAAAATGAACAATTTGGAATATTCAGGTTGAACCCAGTCAGTTCATCCATCTCTAGTTGTGACTAAAGAAAGGATGTATACTTGTCATTTATGCTGAGTCCACTATTAAATGGGTCTCACAAAACTGCATCAAAAACTGCATGTGCGATTTCAACCTTAAGGCTGGGGCCGCACTGGCTGGAAATGCCGCAATTTGGGCACGGCAGAAGCGCTGCGGTAAAAATCGTGGCGTTTAGCAACCCTTGCAGTGCCTAAGGAAAAGCGTTAAGACTGCAGTGCTGAAGTTGCCAAGTTATGGGGTTTTTGAATCAATACACCCGCCCCTTGTTTTGATGAAGTTACTTGTTTATGATATAAACTTTATATATTTCGGGGGCACGTGGGTCAAGGTCTCTTACCCTTCATCCATCTTGACGTGAGGAACAGCTCCCAGTTACCCATCCATGGCTGAACTGGAGAATCTCATCCTGGAGAAGGCAAAGGAGAGAGGACATTGTTGGATTGCAGAAATCATGGAGAGAGCAGCTGCCCAGCTTCCCCTGGAGCCTGCAATCCAGGTTGAAGACGTCACTGCCCCAGGGAGCCCCACCTGTACTTCCAGAAGGCCGCATCGTCAGGTCAGGAGGCCTGCCCGCCGGGGAGGGAAGGTAAGCGGATGGCCCCGGCAGCTGGCAGGCTGACTGCGGAAGATCTCCGTCACCGCAGCGTTAGACCATCCAGCCCAGCCCCCGCAGTACCCCCTGCTAGACCGCAGCTGCGGCCTGCCAGAGGGAATCCAAGATGGCCTCCGCTGTCCTGGTGCCTCCCACAGGATCAGGGGGTGAAGATAGGCCCACATACCTGGCTAGCCCAAGGTTTTCACCCGGCAGCTCCATGCACGCCGTCCGGAGCCTTTTCAACACTAGGTCCTCCAGCTGCAGCGGGAGGTGAAGCCCCGCTCACTAGCAAGCCTAGGCCGGCCGTTTCCACGTCCTCGGCCAAGCAATATGCTTTAGCGCCCGCAGTCCGGTCTCCCGCTGGAGCGGGAGGCGAAGCTCCGCCCCCTCACAGGCCGCAGCCGGCACCTGGCGGTCATCGGGCGGCCGTCCGGAGCCGTGATGCGGTGCCTACGTCAGCTTCAGTGGCTGGAGCCGGAGGCGAAGCTCCGCCCACCGCAAGGCCTGGGGGTGAAGAACAGCCTCACCATGATGGACCCGGTGGACGCTCTGCAGCTGTGCCCCCTGCAGGAGCAGGGGGTGAAGGCCTGGGAAAAGGTGAGCTACTGACACTCAGGGCAGGGGTTCGACAGCCTCTGTCTCCGGCTATGTTGGGGGAGGGGCTGCTGGGAGGGTTGGGGGAGGAGCCAGCCTCATGGGATTCTGATAGCTCTGGATTAGTTCCCTCTACACCTCCCCCTGCAGCTGAGCCATCCATCCATCCTGCTGCTGACACTCATGCATGCAGTACCTATTCCCCACACCAGAGGGCGACAAGGATCCACTAATTCCATTGTACATACACATCTCATTTTGCCAGGTCATCGGTACCCCCCTTCACCAAGGTCAGGGGTCACCCGAGCCCATTCACCTCGATGGCAGGGAGGCCGTAGATCGCGTAGTCACAGGTCGCAAAGGTTCTCCCGTAATACTTGCAGGTGTACCCCCTCCGTGTCTTCTTTCTCCTCAGGGTGCAGCCGATCTTGTCATCATGATCGTCATGGAAGGAAATACGCCAGGAGGGTTAGCCGTTCTTCTCGTCGCCATGCCGTCTGGAGCTGGTCACCGTCATACCGGTCTTGCAGTCGCCATTCTTCAAGATCTCGGAGGGGCCACCGCCGTAGGTTGGATTGCAGTTCTCTTCGCCATGCCCGTCATTCCTCCCAGTGCCGCAGCACGCGCTCCTCCGTGTGCCGTCCTCCCTCAGCTCCTCATCTCAGCCTCCTGCAGCACCTCCGGACTTTCCCGGACTTTCCTGGACTTCAACCGCCTGGGCCGGTTACGGGGTCAAAGTTTGACAGTGAGTTGCACTGCCTCCCAGCTTGGTCAGTCCTCACTAACCCGGCTCATGGCGAGGATATTTCTTCTGTCGCTAGGCGTTTGTCATCTCCATTAGATAGCTCTAGTGCTCCTAAAGTCCTGAGGGAGGGTACCGGCGGGGTTATGCCCACGCCGCTTATCTTACCTCTGGGCTTGACTTTTAAAGATTCCATCTATTGTGGGATCTCTCCGCTAGGCACACACGTGCAGGCAGAGACTAGAGAAAAAATTGTCAATGGCGAATACATTGACATTTGGTCCCTGTTGTCTCCTGACCATGGGATGGTAGATAAGGAACGGTCTTTTGAGCGTGGTTCTGAGAGGAAGCCAAAAGTCGCAAAGACTTTCGGAAATTGGCTTCAGGCTTTCTCGGTACTTGCCCACATTCTGTGTCAGTATAGTCCCGCGAAAGCTCCTGAACTTTTCGAGTATTTAGATTCCATCTATAGCGCCCACAAGCTGCATGGTGGTGCAGCTTGGTGGTGTTACGATAAGGAATTCAGGCGTCGGTTGGCTTTGACTCCTGCCTTGGGCTGGGTGTCGAAGGCGGCCGATGTCTGGATTCAGCTCATCCTCGTACAGAAATCTCAGAGATCCTTTCAGTCCGGAGCCGGGGGTTCTCCCTCTGGTGCAGGCGCTATCCCCCATAAGCCGACAGGGTCCTGTTGACTTTATAATGAGGGACATTGCCGGTTTTTCTCCTCCTGCAGATTTCAACATGACTGTTCGATCTGTGGAGGTAGCCACGTTGCGCTCAGATGCTCACGTCATGGTAAGCAGTTGGCCAAGTTGGGTACCCCCAGCTCAGTGAGAGGCCCAGTCCTGCGTCAGTGGCTAGAGCTGTATCCGTGGAAGCAGGAGGCAAAAATGCTTGAGGAAGGTTTTAGTGAGGGCTTTGTCATTCCGTACGAGGAATCTCCGGTGTCCTCCTTTTCTGGGAACTTGCGTTCTGTCTTGTCGGATGAGCCCTTGGCGTGGGATAAAGAGATGAAGGAGGTTTCTTTGGGCAGGATGGCGGGCCCATTTGAGGAGCCCCCATTTCCAAATCTGCAGGTTTCCCCTCTGGGTTTGGTTCCCAAGTGGGAACCTGGTAAATTCCGCCTCATCCATCACTTGTCCTACCCCAGGGGGGACTCACGGTTAATGACGGTATCCCGAAGGAGGTGTCGGCTGTTTCTTATGCGTCTTTTGTCAGAGCAGTAGATTTAGTTCGGCGGGCGGGTAAGGGGGGCCCTGTTAGCTAAGTCGGACGTTGAATCCGTTTTTCATTTGCTCCCCATCCACCCGAGTTGTTTTCACCTACTTGGCTGTTCATTATGCGAAAAAATTTTCATTAACATGTGCTTGCCAATGGGGTGTTCTATTTCCTGTTCGGATTTCGAGATTTTTTCGTCCTTTTTGGAATAGGTCATGCGCTTCGAAACTGGTTATCAATCCGTATTACTTTATCTGGATGATTTCTTTTTCGTAGGGCCGGCCGATTCCCTGGTTTGCGAATTATTATTGCGTTCTTTTCAGGGTTTGATGCACTCTTGTGGGGTCCCCCTTTCCAAGGAAAAGACAGTTGGCCCGGTGACCTGCCTTTCTTTCCTTGGAATCAAAAGGGACTCGGTTGCCATGGTCTTCCGTTTGCCTGACGACAAACTGGACCGGCTGGTTCGGGAAGTTCAAAAGGCTGAGAAGTCCAAAAAGGTGACCTTGCACCAAATGCAGGTTCTTCTTGGTCTTTTGAATTTTGCTTGCAAGGTTATTCCGATGGGTCGAAATTTTTGTCGCCGTTTGTCCCTAGCCACCAGGGTTGTCTCTCACCCTCATCATTTTATTCGGATCACCAGAACCTTGCGTGAGGATCTGAGAGTTTGGCGGTGTTTTTTGTTGTCGTTCAATGGTAGGTCCGTGTGTCAATCTGACGTCATGTCTAGTGCTCTCGCTTTTTACGGATGCGGCCGGGTCCGACGGTTTCGGCGCCGTTTTCGGCAACAAATGGTGTAGGGCCGAGTGGCTCTCCTCTTGAGCTGACAGGGGGTTAGTTAAAAATTTAATGCTGCTTGAGCTTTTTCCTATTGTACTCGCGGTGGAACTGTGGGGCCAGAGCCTCAGCATTTGTCATGTCTGCTTTTGGTCCGATAACATGGCGGTTGTGTGGGCAGTCTTCATCTTTGGAAGTGTTAGTGCTCCTGCGCCATTTGGTTCTTCGCTGCCTGCAGGCCAACATCTGGTTTCACGCTCGGCTCGGGTGTTCATAACAACATTGCTGACGCTCTGTCCCGTTTTAATTTTCAGCTCTTTTGTTTGCTACACGCGTCAGGGGAGGAGGAGGGTGTACCATGTCCAGGAGCCTTGTGGACTATATTGGAGAAAGTTTGATGGCGCTTGTGAGGCAATTGGTTACCCCTGCGACCTGGCGGGGTCACACTGGAGTGTGGAGTGATTTTTTTTGTCTTACTCTGGCGGTTTTGTAACTGCGGAGGATGAGGCCTTGTCTCGCGTTATTTTAATTTTTTTGGCATTTCTGCGTGATACAGGGGTTTCTGCAGCGGCGGTGACGTGCAAGCTGGGGGGGGATAGCTTTTATACTTAAACTCTTGGGTCGGGTAGATGTAACTAGATGTTTTTTTAGTTAGACAAATTCTGAGGGGTTGGAGGAAGGAGTCGGGGCAGCGCGATATGCTCCTCCCCGTTTCCTTTCCATTGCTGCTACGCTTGTTAAAAATTCTTCCATTGGTGCGCAGAGATGAGAGCGAAGTGCTCCTCTTTAGAGTCACCTTTTCCCTGGCTTTCTTCTGTGCTTTGAGGATTGTGAACTCTTTCCGCCCAGTAGGTCTTCAGGTGGGGGTTTGCAGGTGCGGACGTTTACCTTTCTAGTGCGGAGGTCCGGGTATGCATCAGGCGGTCCAAAACGGATGTGTACGGCCAGGGTGTGTGGGTTCCCATCCATCCTACGGGGTCTCTTTTTTGTCCGGTGTCTTTGGTTGGTGAGTTTTCGTCCCTCTGTGTTCAATCTTCTTCTTTCTTAGTGCATGGTTCTGGTTTGCCTCTCACACGTTATCAATTTTCTTTGGTTTTTAAATCTGCTTTGCTGGCGTTGGGTCTAGACCCCTGTGATTTTGGTACTCCCTCCTTCCGCATCGGGGCGGCCACCACGGACGATCTGTGCAGTTTGGACTATGAGTATATTAAGAGGTTAGGCCGTTGGAAGTCAGACTGTTTTAGGCGTTATGTTCTTCCTGATCTTTTGCCTATGTAACTTTGTTTTAATTCATGTTTGTTTTTGCTTTCAGGGTCCCCGATTTCTGTCTGGATACTGGGACATTCTTTTGTTTATTGGGCTGAGCGCAGGGCTGTGGTACGTCCGGTCGGTCTCTCTCTCGGTCTCTCTGGTATCTTGGTTAATTGGTTGGGCATAAGGGGCCTTAGGTGGATCAGAGTCCTTGTGGAGGTAGCCAAGCTAAGCAGGTCAGTCTCGGGCACGCTTATTTTTATTGTACATGCCGGCGGTAGTGATCTCGGCAAGGTGAAGCTGGGTGAGCTCATCTCAGTCATTAAAAAGGACTTCACGCGTCTTGTGGAGTTTTTTGATCGGATTGTTCCAGTCTGGTCCGAGATCATTCCCAGGTCTCGGTGGCGGGGCGCTCGCTCCCATAGGGCTTTGGAGCGCTCCCACAAGCTCTTGAACGTGCAAGTGGCTAAACATGTTCGTGCCCTTGGGGGAGTGGTGATCTGCCATTCAGAGTTGGACGGGGGACAATGGGGATCTTTTGCTTTCTGATGGGGTTCATTTGAACCCCATTGGCCTTGACATTTTTCTAGCTGGGCTACAGGACGGCCTGGAGAGGGCCCTTCTTTTGGCTGGTGGGGTTGGTCGGTGCTAGTCGTAGTTTTGGTTACGCTGTCCCCTCTGTGGCGGGAGTGTGCCACGTCTCATGGCGAGATGATCTAGGACGAGGGGCCCGCTGTCTACCAGCGGGCTGTATGGGAGCCGTCACGGAAGTTATGTTTTCATCCGATTTGAATGTGTTTTAGAAGTTTGTTAAATAAAGCTGTGACCAACCCACTTTGAATCCATGCCTGGCATCCTGTAAGCTATTTGTTGGTTTGGCTACACCAAAGGGCTGTTTAAGGTAAACATTTAAAAGGGGATCAGTCACAGCAGTCTTACAGTACTTGCAAAGTGGATGGGATTCATGTGAATCCCATGGCCACTTTGTTGAGAAAATCGCGGTTTTGAAAATTGCAGCATTTCAATTATATCCACGGAAATGCCAGTGGCTTTCCTATAGATATAACAGAAAATCCGCGGAGGAAAACTCTGTGAACTTTCTGTTGAAATCGCGGCGGGAAGAGCCGCAATGTGTTCATGCCGCAGTTCTTCCCGCAGCGCTTTAGCGCTGTGTTTCCGCCCAGTGGGGCCTTAGACTAAGGGGGGTGTTGATATTCCGTATTGATCTGCTGATGTGGCTGATGGAAAATCTCTGCTCCTATTAATATTACCAGGCAACTACAGCCCCGCTCCCAGTCCCATGCATAGGAGAAGGGCTTCTTATATATGGTTTGCAGCAGCCACATCATCTGATTGGTGTGTGATTCGGGTGCTGGGCTGTGTCCATTCAGATTCTGGTGACCTATCCTGTGGACAGGTAATCAGTACATTATCTTCAGATCCTGACACCCCTTTAATGGATCATTCTGAACAGATGTTAAAGCGCAATGTTTGTCTTTGGGGCACCCTTTACAGTCCTGTAACTTTGGAGGGGGCACGACTGCTTCATTACTACTGTCACTTACTCCAAACCAACCCGAGAGTTCTAGAAATCTTATATTTTGTCTCAGCCATGACAAGGAGAAGAGTAATGAATGTAAATTACAGACGGCTTTATGTTACTACATATACAAAGTGACTTAAATGTAAAATTATATTCTAAAGCAAAATACACAGAGAACTGCAAAAGTCGTGCTGCTAGTTCACACCACAATCCATTCCATTACGTGAGGTTGGAGTCTGTTAATAACATCTTTCCAAAAATAGGGGAGCATTGTGACCCTTGGGAGTATTCCCCCATCTCTCATGTACTAATCCCACAGCAGCGGGATAGTTGGGTTAAAGTTGTCTGCTTCCTTCATGCAGTGATATTCTGGCTGACTGCGTCAGCCACTAGGGGGAGCCCTTTTGGGAGTTGTTTAATTGTGTATACACGGAGCTCCCTCTAGTGGTGGCTGCAGGTAACCACAATATTATCCATTAAATGGGGTTTTCATGACTGTAGTATCATACCTGTGAAAAGGGCTGTGGAATCTCGAGCTTTTTCCCTATATATTTAATAGAGGAAGGAAAAAAACAGCAAAATGTGGCAAAAACTCAATGAAAATGCTGTGGAAACACTATTTGTTTTTGCTAGTTTTTTAGTTGTGTTTTGCCAATCTACACAGACAGAGCTGCAGAGCGAGGGGGGGGGACGAGGAAGGGAGAGAGAGAGAGCGACAGAGTAAGCAGTAGCAGCTGGAACCAATGATGAGGCAGGGGGCGTGTCCAGACTACCTCAGACTCCCTGTAGGCACTGTGTAGTCACCGGTCACAGCTCTACACTATACAAGCTGAGCCAATAGGCAGTCACGGAGTAAGAACTTAGGAAATATCTACTGGTAAGCCTCCGCTATACAGACTGACTTATACCTCATTGTTTAGTTCATGAATGGACAATCGCTTTAACTGTGATGGTGTCGAGCTCTCTGCTGCCATGTCATCTCTCACCACAGGAGCCATAGCAGTGACATGGTTTGCCTCATTGGTAGGTACATCTGATTTTATGATAACCCATCTACTGTATCTTGTCATGCCGCTACATCTTGGGCAAGTGGGTTGGAAGAGCGCTATGCACATTATATGGGTTTTTTTTTCTCTGTCAGGTATTTTAATATCTCCATAACTTGTTATCTGGCCTCCATCTCATTTGGATGCTGATAGACATTGACTTGATTATCACTATACTAAGGTCTTTAAGATCCTCCAGGGATATGGAAAGACTCTGGCCACTGTAGGCTCAGGAAGGTGTCATATGGAATGTTACAGGAGTGTAGACACGTCACTATTGTGTATTGTCCTATATAAGGTTACTGACGTGTACGTGGATCCAGAAATAGTGACCTATCCATCAATATGAGATATTCTCTGCCTGTCGTCATGATGAGGTCTACAGCACAAGACCACAGAAGAAGTAGCCAGGGGTTGACGTCTATCCATCATCCCTGCTCTTCACATTGACAACAGTGATTTATGAAGGTGAAAAAGTAGCTACAAGTCAGTAGCAGTAAGTCTCCAAATGTAAAGTCTTCATTCAAATCTTCTTTTCTCTAATGCAGCATGTCATCCAAGAAACCATCAGACGCATCATATTGTCAGGCAGCACAGAATTCCAGGGCTCATGTCCCACAAGGAGTTTGGATATTCTCCTTGTGTTTGTATTGCCTTCCTTTGAGTGCTGCAAACCCCTAATACACTCCCATATGACAATAGGGTTATACAGTGGTCTATGTAGTCCTACATATATGAAGGAAGGCAGATCTCGTCCAGATTTACAGGGAAATTACAGACAGATAGTAAAATTCACCTTTCCGCTGCGGTCAAGAGTAGCAGAATCACAGGGGATGTCATTGGGATAGTATATTGTAACCACTTTCCTAAAGTAGAGTAGTTATATTCTCCATATTCCCTTCCAGCCATGCTCAGCAGGGGGCGACAACAAGCAAAAAATAAAACTCTTCCTAAAAGTTCGGCTACAGGAGCACCACTGTGAATGAACAGCTTGTACAGCACATGGATGACGTCCATATGCCGCCTGTTCCACCATTGCCCCATTCACTACTCTCACTGAGCCTGTGCGGCAAAATGGACCTGAGTTTTGCCCCGGGCTCACTGCCGCATACATGGGCGTGTTTATACACCCTCAGAAATTAATGGGTCAGTGGGCTAGCTGTGTGCATGTAGCTTTGGGAAGGGGGGGTGGGAGGTCCAGACAAATGATTCTCCATGGTAGGGGTCTTGTTGAGTTACTGCAGCTCAGCCTTCATTCATTTGTATAGGAGTTCATTTCAGCACAGATGACAGACCACTGCTGACTATCCTATCATTTGCTCAGAAGACTTCTGTAAGAGACTGTGGTCCGCTCAATCCCAGGGCAGTTATGGGGGCAGATAAAAGACTATTAGCAAAATCAATTTTTTAAAAAAATCTTTTCTTTGCTCCTGTATGGTTTATGTTAAAGAAAGACTATGTACTGGCTAATGCAGGTTCTTAGGGGGCGGAGCATGACATGGGGATCTTCTGATTGGTGTACTTTCAATTCGTGCTCCGCCCCCTAGGATTCTGTATCAGCCAAACACAGTATATAACATTTGCCCAAAGAGCTCTTATAACATAAACCATGACTTGGATTTCTCTGTAATCTTTTATGTACACAGACATACATAGACGAAGATTTTTCTTTAAGCCTCAGGAGATTTGTATTCCCTGTAAGCCAACAGAGGATCCGAGCTGTAGATGAATAAATAATAACAGGCCGTGTGGAGATTTGCATTATTCCCATGAAAGTGTCTGTATATAGGGGAAAAAAGAGCCCACGCTGCAATCTGCGCTTTATGTCTTCATTACGGCGGAGGGAAAACATTGATTGAAAGGTGGAATTGTCTCCCGACCGCGATCCCTCCGCCTAGAAAAGTGAAGAGGAATTAAACGGAAAGCACTAAACTGCGTCTATCCAAATACCCATGAACAATCTCATAATCCTACCTCATAAAATATTAAGGGAACACGTTTTCTGGGTTTCTTTGTACAATCAGCAATTTCGCGTAACTGTGGCGGTAATCTGGCGGGAATTGATGACATTAGTCATGGGTTAGATCATTCTTGTACACAACACACAAAGACGCACATTCTGCTTTTTACAGGTCATTTTATGATGATGCCATATGCTGACTAGTGGCGATCCGCCATGTAATGTGGCAGCGTTGTCATTCACAAATACTAGATTGTCCAGACTGAAAGGCAGAGAACTCTATATAATATCATGGATTTTGATTGCGCTGCTTCCAAGCATCATCAGAGGTGGAAATAGTCCTTATAGTCTATAATATGAGCCATTCTGGGTCAGCCCACTGGAGGATCCTCTGGTATTCTGTCCAGCGCTGTCCCCGGTCATCCCATTTCTTATACAGTGCTAACAGCGAGCACCATCATTAGGGTCAGTTCACACGTGAACTGCCCGCGCGGGTTTTGACACGGAGAGAGACGCGGTGAGCCGCGTCTCTCTCTTGTCAAAACCCGCCTGCCGCGACCATCACGGTCGCGGCTTTCCCCTCCGCTGTCGGCTCAAATGAACAACCTAGTCTCCATTGAATAATAGGAATGCAAAAATGTGGAAGTGTCCTTGTTAGGAGGCCCCTTGAATTCAATGGATAAGTAATAAGCTCCCCCTAGTGGTGGCCACAAGCAGAACAATTTTGTCATTTAGCTCTCTTTTTATGGAGAAGAATATAACCTATGTAATGTAAAATACAACTGTGACTTCTATAAAGGTATATAATAAATAAAATTATTGGCATACAGAACATGGTGGGGTATTTTTTTTTAAACTGTAGTTTTTATTGAACATTTTCTCAAATAAGGGAATACAGAAACACAACCATATATAAAACATAACAATATACAGACAAACCATAAAGCATCATGGGCAAGGTGGGGTATTTTTAAGGGTTCTCTGTGATGGAATAATTCAGGAGACCCATGTAGTAAAAAGTTTAGGAATAGGTGCACTACAAAACATTGTCTACACATAGCATCACACCATTGAGTATTCTTAGCATGGAATGTAGCCTATAGGATCTGTCAGTTCTTTATGGCTGATAATAATTGCATTCCCTATAAAATAACAGGTTCCTCTGTTATTCCCCCTGGAAACTAATAAAAAACATATAACTAGGTGTTATTATTGCCTTTGTCAAAGGTGATGTCTCTACAGTCTGACCAATCAGTCAGTGTGTAGGGGCACAGCCTATTCATAAGGAGTTTGTCAATTTAGTTATACATTTCCAGGAGGAGTAACAGAGGAACAACTCAATACAGAGTTTTAAGAAAAGAACTATTGAGCGGATATCTCTAGTTCTGGAAGAAATCCCATCTACCCACCAGTAAAGCAGATTTCATACATGAGCTCAGCTCTTACTATATCATTGTTACAAGCTCATATCCTAATATGGCAAAGCAGATTTGTAATAGTATTTGCTTATAATGACCTCTGATGACCTTCACTTCCTCTTTTTGCAACAGTTATGACCATGGAGCAATGAATGGCCTCTTATTTCATCTCCATTTTCAGAGGACTATGTGGGGGCAGAAGGAAAACACAGGAGAGGAGCAGTGCCAAATATTATGTCTGCCGCATTCCCATCTGTAAGACTGCAATCTGCTGGGATATCCGACATCCTGATCTGTACTGGACTAGGAAGTCTGTGACACTGTGAAATGGGCTTTTATATAAAACTAGCCCTTATAGTCCGGTGCGCCTTATATATGGATGGAAGCGGCGGCAAAGTCTGCGTGCCGCTTCCATACATACATAAAAGGCACCGTAAGGGTGCATTCACAGTACGGAACGCCGGCGTGTATCACAGCAGTATACGCCGGCGTTACAGCAGGGCTGCCGGACACTTCCTATTCATTTCTATAGGAGCCGGCATGCGAGCGCTCCCCATAGAAATGAATGGACAGACACTTCCCATTCATTTCTATGGGAGCCGGCATGCGAGCGCTCCCCATAGAAATGAATGGAAAAAAGCAGTCCATTCATATCTATGGGGAGCGCTCGCATGCCGGCTCCCATAGAAATGAATGGGAAGTGTCCGGCAGCCCTGCTGTCACGCCGGCCTGAAACAGAACGTGAAACTTACCGAGCGGTGCAGGGCGGGCGGGCATTCAGGCCTCCTCTTCCTCCGATGTCCTGACCACTTCCTCCGGCGCTAGCGAACTAATGGCCTGGGCGCATGCGCAATATCATAATGCTTCTACGGCTACTGCGCATGCGCCCAGGCCATTCTCAGCGAGCGGCGGAGGAGGAGGACGGAACATCGGAGGAAGAGGAGGCCTGAATGCCCGCCCACCCTGCACCGCTCGGTAAGTTTCACAACATTACGGTTGGGCTCTATCAGCATGATTTTGCTGATAGAGCCCCTCCTCGCCTGCCGAGCGCTTCCAATAGAAGCGGCTGGCACGCGGGGGGTTAAGCGGCCGCTGGCAAAGTCTGCCTGCCGCCGCTTTCAATAACATATAATGCGCACCGGACTATAAGCCGCCTTATATATGAACCGAGACGGACTATAAGGCGCTCATGGGCAATGCGGCTTATAGTCCAGTGCGCCTTATAGTCCGTAAAATACGGTAATTATATAGTATATACAGCCTGTGTACAGGAGTATATATGTATCAGGTACTGTATATAGCAGTGATAGGAGATACATGTAATTACAATGTGATGTGTTGTATTGTGTATGTAGATGTGAGTGAGTAGAGTGAGGGCTACTCCTGAGGTGACAGTAAGGAGTGTGCAGGCAGGTTGAGGCAGGAAATGCCAGGCAGTGTGTGTGAGTCTATAGCTGGGGCTAGGAGTCCTGCTTTTGTGAGTCTCCTGCTAGGAAGCCATGTTGTTTAGTGGCACCAAAAGTAGCCTGTGACTCAATCCTGAGGGAAAACTATGTTTGTGGAAAATTGCACGCAAATCCGTCCAGGCGTTTTAGCGTGATTGAGGAACAAACATCCAAACATCCAAACACACAAACTTTCACATTTATAATATTAGTAGGATGTATAGATTATGGATTATTATACAGGGTATCCAAAGGGAAACTAAAATAGTGTCTGACAGCAATGAGGGATCTGCAGATTCAGGGCTTCATGTATAGCGGCATATCAATAATACAGTACTGATGGCTTCCAGAGTCCTGGGTTTGAAGTCAACACTTGGAAAGAGTCAATACACTCTGCCTGTGTGGGCAAATAAGTTAAAGTAATTGTCCCAAGATTTTCACTTAAGACAATTTTCCATGTTAAAAACTGTTAGGTCATAAATATCAAATCTGTGAGGGTCTGACACCCGGGACCTCCATGACTAGCTGTTCTTAGAAGCTGATACACAGAGAATGGAGCAGGAAGCAGACAGCACTGTTCTCTGTGTTCAAGGTCAGATTGGTACTGCAGATCAGCTCCTATTCATTTAATGAGGACCTTTCATGGATTTGGGCACAGGCAGTTCTATATACTACTGGAAAGCCCACAGTGCGCTGAATTCAGCGCACTGTCAGCTTTCCCGATCTGTGCCCCGCTATCGGTACCAGTACTGTACCTCTTTACAGTCAGAAGCGTCTGTCACGCTGTACAGTGTGAGTGGGGAGGAACGCCCCCTCCCTCTGCTCACAGTGCTCGTCCATAGACGAGTATTGTCAGGAGGAGGCGTTCCTCCCCGCTCACACTGAACAGCACGATAGGCGCTGCTGTGGAGAAGGACGTCCCTGGCTGACTGTCAGGAACGCCCTTCTGACTGTAAAAAGCTACAGTACGGGCACCGATAGCTCTTTACCCGGGGCACAGATCAGGAAAGCCGACAGTGTGTTGAATTCAGTGCACTGTCGGCTTTTCAGTAGTATGTAGAACTGCCTGTGCCCAAATCCATGAAAGGTCCTCTTTAAATGAGATACAAGCTGCAGTGACTCGGTTCAGCCATTACGCAGAGAATGCCGCTGTCTGCTTCCTGCTCCATTCTCTGTGTATCAGCTGCTGAGAAAAGGTAATCAGTGGGGTGGTCAGACCACACCAATCTCATACTTATTATCTGTCATTAATATTTTTAATCCAGAAATTCCCTTTAAATGACGTAATAAGTGTCTAGCTGCTGGAGGACCCCCATTAACCAGTCAAATGGTAATACGACTACGATTTACTCTCTGCCACCACCTGCTTCAGCCGTCTGGATTCCTGGACCAACACCGCAACCCGAAACCTCTACCGGTAAGAGATCTCAGTGTCTGGTTTGCCGTGGTTTGTGGTGTGCTGTGTGTTTGGCATTTCCCGACCCGTAACCACTCTACCCAGCAGTGCAGCCACGTCCTTCCCCACCATCTGGGACTCTGGTGAACACCATTGTGGGGTTGGAGTTGGTGTGGCCTGGGGGTGTTGAACACACGGCGCCGTGTTAACCATTTTACTCGGTATATCTAGTACTGGTTCTTACTTTGGCTCTGATCTGCATCTGCTATCCTAACACTATTACTGTCTATGGTCATGACTATGCTGTAAAGACTATGCTCTCTGAATGCTATTAACAGAGCAGAGGAGAGACTCAGGCAAGATGGCCGCCCCATAACCATTTACAGAGAATAGAATAAAAAAAATTACAATCAGAAACTAAAAAACAGAGAGGATAAAGTGATATATTTCAATATCTGATTTAAGAAAAAAAATAATGGATTTCAGTGGATTTGTCTTAATGCTGGACCTTTACTGTGTTGGGAAGTATGGCACCGCTCATAAAGCTTACAGTAAGAACGCAGCAGTATCTTGCCCCAAGGGTTAAACTTTCCAGGGGTAGGTTGTGCACATTTCCTAATGAGTCTTATGAAAATGACTCCGTCCTCTATGAATGACGCATCAGATGCCTGGGCAGGAAGTGGAAGATAAATCACCCCGTCCGCACTTAAATTTCTGCTCCCTGCGCCCGCTGTAACATTAACCAATGTGCTTTGAAATCCATCTAGTGTAAAGATCCCATTTATGTTAAGGAGCCCTATATGATGGCTACCATCGGCGGGCCATCCATCTCCTAATTGCACATATGCTGTCGTCTTGTGTTTGCTTTGGATTTGGAGCTATTTTATCTACAATGCGCCAGTTTTTCGCGTTCGCTTTCATTAGCGCTTTGTGCCCATCTGATCTGATTAACATTTATTTTTTTAACAAGCGGCCGAAGGAGGAGGAGGAGGCCTCAATGGATGTAGCAGAGTTATTAAAGTCTATTGATTTCCAAGTCTCAATACAAAATAGAGCATTCCTGCTTTCTGGATGAAATCATCCAGTTAAATTGTGTGTAAATCCTTTCTCAGGTCCCCTCTGCAGATACATCATTCCTAATGGGCCTTTGGCAGCAGTCTAGGGATAAAGCTGCAATCTTCCCTATGACCTCTCCAGGGAATAGATGTCAGGATGGCCAACAGCCAACAACCCCCAGCACAACACGACACAACAGAAAACAGACCCCATAGCCTACAACCTATATTATTCTATATTATGTAAAGCATAGTGTTCCCCGTCTTAAATATACAAGTCAATGTGCAATAATATACACATATCCAAGTCATATGTAGAGGGGCTGCAGATCCATCTAAGTACTTAAATTATCACTAACTTTTCAGACAATTTATTCTCATTTAATAGAACATGTGATTCTGAACCAAAATGTGACTCACTTTAATTAAAAATGTTGCTTCTTTCTGCCTGAAAACCTCTCTAAAGTTGCTGCCACTAGATGGCTCCCTTCTAGCTAATTTGCAGTTCACTCCCTTTTACTAGGGAAGTTTCATCTCCACAGATGCAAAATGCCTTCCCAGTAACAGGAGGGGGGAGTTCTGTTTTGTCTTCACAAAGTGAATGGAGAAGAGAGGGGTTGATTCTCCTCACAGCCTGCCGAGACATGCCTACAAACTGCTTCCTTTGTGCAAAGGATTGAACATTCTGCAACTTTCACATCGTACAATGTAAGAAAAGTCTTCAAACAGCTTTCCTTTCCTGTGTTATGCCTGCATGGTTTTGCCCTGTATTTGCAGTCCAATGTTCCTGGATCTCGTATACGATGGTCATTTAGGCTTCTCAATGCGATTTGTTTGCTATTGTACAGTTATTCCTGGCAGAATTACAAATAAACAAATGGAAAAAGTGCAGCAGCCATAATGTGATTATTAGCAGCATAAAAAACATTATGTATAAAGGCTTATACAGTAGTAGAACAGACTGCCCAGCAAGATCCTGCACATACTTCAACTTTTCATAGAAACTCAAGTAAGTACTTAAGTAATGATAAAATTCTACTCTATAATTGAACTCTATAATAAAACAGTGTGCAGTAAGCTCTGAAGCTCCCTCTAGTGGTGCTAAGAATTGTATTATTTAAAGGGGTTGAACATTTTATGATTATTTTCACTGAGGTGTCGGAAACAGCATCATGAGTCACTAATATATTGTCATTACTAGTTTAGAGATGACTTCTTTCTAAAGTGATACCCCTTTGTTTAGTACTTCCTCATGGACTGCATGGTGCACCAGTCCAAAGGGTGGAGGGGCATATGACGAAAGGCATCCATCAAAAGCCCTTATGGAGGATTATGGTTCATAGGAAACTAGTTCATTTCCAGTGAGGCAACTATTGCACATGCCCCTTAAAGGGAACCTTTCACCACCTCTACCATCTGCAACTCTGCATCCTTCAATAGGTACTCATTCTGGAACAGTCATAACTTCAGCCCAGCTAAGCTCTGTATTGTCATGCAGGTGGTTCCTCTCTGTCTGTTCTAGCTTAGGACCGCCCACCTGACAGTAAAGAACCTAATTAACATATTGGGTGCTGAAACTAACTACACTGACTGCTCAGGAACAGTGGGGGCTTCAGAAAAAATTCCTCAAAACTCCATATAAATGAATGAACCCCATTCAGGAGAAAAGTCCTCCTCTATTCTTAATGTGAATGAACTGCCCATGCACTTGCCTAACTAGTGCTCCATTCACTTCTGTTCCATACTGACAATTCAATAGAAGTGAATAGCACAACAGCTAGGCAAGCACACTGGCAGGGGATCCTTCGGCTCCCTGTTCTCCCGATCACTGGTGGTCCCAATGGTTGGATCGGTGATGAGTGTTTTAATGACAAAACCCACTTTATAGATCTCCAGAAATATACTCATGGAGCATGGAAACGTATTAGAGTGACCCCATGACACATCTCATTCTCTACCTAATGCTGTACAATAATCTCCCAATATCCTCCAAGGGTATATGGCACAAATGACCACAGTCCTCATATATCACCTGTACCATCACAGCTCCATGCTTAAAATTAGATACATTTTCTAGGGTTCCGCCTTGGTAATAAAATTGGGAACCACAGGTCTACATCTACTCCATCCTCTTAATAATAAGTTATCCACTTCATTCTAGCAGTGCTCAGCCGTGCTGCTCAGAATGACGCCATACTCTTTACATGGCCGTCAATGCACATAACACATGATACATAACGTTACAGTATCTGACTTATTAACAATTGGTTCCAGGTCTTACTATTCTACCATTATCATTACAATTACCTCCTCTATTGATTACCCAGACTCCTCTATTGATTAACTAGTGCCTGGCAAATTAAGCGTGGAGGAAGGAGCTCGCCATAATGTGCACAAATGTGAGGTTATGCACTTAAGTAATGCAAGGAGATGAGGGATAGATTAGATGTGCTGACAAGGAGATGAGAGCTGGTGGTGGAGATGAAGATTTCACATTATATAATATTAAGTCAGGTCACTGCCACCTACAAAAGCAACACACTCATGTTCTACTGCTGTCAATAATGCCAGGGTCTGATTGGTCGGCTTAGATCATATGTAGTCTCACCGGCCAGATGGGGCCATAAGTATTGGACCAATACAATATACTCAAGCTGTCCCCAGTGGGGTAATTTGATGGGTACTCAAAAGTAAACCCTTTTGACTAATAGGTTACGTATGCACGGTATTGCACTGGATCAGAATAAAGGAGGATCCTCCCATATGTCCAAGCTCTAAGACAATAAAGACCAGCAGAAGACACCCAAATCTGAAATGTCCTATTTTCTAGGGATTATTCCAGAGTGGACCCCACAATCATTTTAGCTGGTGGGCTGGAGAACCTCAGTCCGACATTGCTTATACACACGCTCTTCAGGGGCCATAGACAGATAGATATCATGAATTTTAATGCTGCCAGCCATTAGGAAAAAGGTGTGTTCACTTTGCTCATATGTTCCTCCCCAGATTAATTAGGGCGAATGATGCCCTCATATGAGTTACTCCCATGGGTATAGAGGGTGCGATAATGTTCCTCACACCCCTACAATCCAGCATCTCCATCTGGAGGAGCCAAACATAGAATTTTTAGCTCAACTATAATAAAATAGATAGACAGATATGAGATAGTTCCATAAATACTTACATATATAGATAATTAGATGTATAAATTGATAGCTCTATCTGTAATGTTGATAGATTCAGAGGATTTGTTATCGATTACATATTATATGACGCAGTATTACGCTTGTAGTAGGATTATGCAGTATTATGGCCGCCGCCGCTCTCTGACCTGTTATCTACTGATTTGATTTCATTGCAGTTTTTGAGGCTTCTGAACAGTTTTCCATTTGACGTCTGCACTTTACTGGTTTTACGGCTTCTGTGTGATCCGGAACATTTAATTTATAGATACACCCGACTGCATACAAAATCTATCGTCATCTACTGGAGATTTACAGGTTTTTTCTTCTTTAATTTATAGGATTTTTTACACTTTTACTGGTCTCGAATTATGTGCTGCAGGAGTTAAGATGTGTTTGCAACAGCCTAGTGTCAGTTCCAGGTCTGAAAGATATATGGCAAATCCATAGGAAAGGTCCAATTTATAGAGCATGCAGGGAAGAATTTGCTTTAAGCAAAGACTGAAACAAACATTGTCCCTGATCTCTATAGCTTTGCGGGAGTAATTCTTCATGCAGTCTCCAGGGCTCCTTGTACTTCCTGCTCGCTACAATAGGTTCGCAGAATAATGAGTTCTGCTAATACATAATATTACTGTATATATATATATATATATATATATATATATATATATATGTGTGTGTGTTAGTATACTTCACAAAGGCAAATCCATGGAATGGTTCAGTTTTAGGTCCAACAGTCTCATTCATTCGTCACCGATTGCTTTCATAATTTATTGTTAGAGGCGATGCACCAAACATAACACCAAAACCTCTGCACATGCATAGAGTTGTCACAATGGCCACCTGGAGATGTGGATCTACTAGGCTACTAACAGATCTGGTGTAGCCGCATAGGGCTAAATTAGGAAACATCATGAATTCTTACCCCCCTAAGGAAGTAAGGACTTTTCCAAAGGGAATTTGCCAGGTCAATACCCCTGGAGTAGTTTCCAATTCTAGGTACCAAGGCAGCGAGCTACAGGTTCCAAACAGTTTGAGAGTCAGGGCTGGTAGAGTTCAGTGGTGAGCAGGGAACAGGCAGAGGTCAGAGCTGGCAGCAGTATGGTGAATGAAGTCAGGATAACAAGCTGAATTGTAATCGTAGACAGCATGAGGCCAGGTTCACACTAGCATTGGCTTATCCATTGCTCTGGTGTGTCGGAGGACCAGATCACCGAACAGGTGGATTGTAGTAATAGCAGTTAACAAGACACTTGGCAGACCCCATTGACTTTAATGGGGTCTGTTGGATGACCGTCATTTTAAAACAGTAATCCCGTGGAGAAAAGGTCCTCCGTGCAGGACTTTTTCCTCTGTCAATTTCAGGCGGACATTGCGATGGAGACTTCTACGCACATGTGAAATAAGCCTGAAACAGGGAGTCAATAAATGCCTCCAACCCACAGTCAGAATGGTTCAATGTAGGGAATATCGAGTAATTAAAAGCAGGACACTGGGTACCTCCAATTATAAGTACTACCTCCATTTCACCATGATTGAGTAGAGAAGTGACCACACAGGCTCTCTCCATTGACTACTACAGGAGTTCCAAGAATAGCCAAAATTGAGAGCAGTCATGAGACATGTTCTTAATATAACTTCTGTGAATATACATCTATGTTCTAGACACTTTTTACATTCACCACTAGGGGGAGCTTATTGCATACTGATTGTTGACCTGAATAGAAGCAGTATGCAGTAAGCTGCTACGCTCCCTCTAGTGGTGGCTGCTGGCAGGCAGAATCTTATCAGGTAACACTATGTTTTTGTGAAGAGGATTACTGCAGGGGAGGTGTCTGTCCAAAAAATGGGTTCCCCGGCCAATTGTCTGCTTCTGTGTAGAAATCTTCAATCCTCTGTCCTTTAAATCCATCATGATTCACAAATAACACAGCTATAAAATGTTTTAAGTGCTTAGACTGGCAAGAGGTGGAAGCTCTGGGGCATTGCCCATTTTGGTCTCCCTTTAGCCCGACTGTGGTGACAACAAGAACCCCTACCCAAATAGATGTTACATGTTATTTTTGCAAACATCCAGTGCTTGAAGCAAAGCATTACCTCTGTATAACACTAAAGAGCGAAGCCTAAGTAAGCATAGACTTGTAATAGGGCCATATCCCAGAGCTCATATGGATCGGTGCTATCACCTTGTGGCGTCTTACATGTTGCCTAACAGTAAAATTCAGGTGTAATTGCCCTTTAATGCGGCATACGCTCACAATGTTCTCCTTGTACATCCGAAAAGCAAACAAACGACAAACATTTTTTTTTTCCTCTTTGTGGAAAATTTCTGCTTATGCCATCCATTAGAGATGCTGAAGTTTATTGTCTCATAACATAGCAGATTATGTCTCACTGAATATATGTTTATGGGTAATAAAAAGGAATATATAAAGATTAGTATGCAGGACGCTCTGACTCTATTGTAATGGTATTCATAATTTTTAACTCCACAAACACAAAATCAGCATTTTTTGGACCCATTAATCCAAAAAATAATGTATGTGAAGCCATTAATAATCTTTCTGTTTCTCTGAGAAAGGAAAGCAGCTGACGGAGGGGCCGGCCCGCCACATTTACCAGAATGCTCTGTATGAATGTGTACGTAGCGAGATAAATATTCTATTGCATTGAGTAATGCGGCTATAGGGGCCGGAGAACGTATATTATCAGCACTACCCATATGGGATATATCATGTTTGGCAACTTTATAAAGGGGAAATTCTAAAAAAAATAACATTTAACGCCTTGACACTTTTTTTTTTTATCACGTCCTGACCCGATAAATAACAAGTTCCCAACCTACCGCGGTTCGAATCACAAGTAGTGCCCATATATGACCCTATTTATCCCAATCCAAAAATAATACAACTCCCCAAACCAGGTCCCTAAATTATACAGACCCTAAGCCAAAACCCTAAGACCCCTTAAACAAATACAGACCCCCTAAACAAATTTAGATTTCGAAAGGCAAAACAGAGCTCAGACCAAATTTCTAAAACTAGTACAGACCCAAGGTCAAGCCCCTAAATAGATCCAGACACACCCAAGCCATATGTCCTAGTTAGATAGATGGAGTGTAAAGGGCTCTCATCCTAAAGGGGGGTTAGATGAGCGCACACCCTAATGTTTTGATTGATTGCATAAAGTTCCTTGAAGAAATGTTTGCACTATGTTTCTATATGACATACCGTGCCTTAAAGTTGCAGAATTCGACAAGGTGTATGGATGGATCCAAGACCAGTGGGGTAATACAGCCATAAAGTAGCATTAGGAGTGGCAGAGACGGTAGATAAGCCAGATGTGGGACACAATGGTGTTAGATACCACATCACCAACCATTACGTAGGTACCATGCAGACCCCCCATATCAGTGTCTGGCCTGGGAGCTGGGCTGGAGGAGGTTAGTTGAGTATACTTGGCCTGTGATATCACCACCACTACTGTTACTCCCATCCTCTAGTTCCCTCCATTGGTTTGCGGCACAGGTAAGTGTTGGACAGGTTGAAGCAGCGCTAGCCCAGAAACATGAAGACAGCTATGTGGATGAGGCCTTGTAAAATATCCAATATTCTGGGAAACTTGTGATCACGTGTAGAGAAGCCTTAAGAGATAGGTCTCATAAGGTAACATGATAGGAAGAGTCAGCTTCTTATAAAAACAATATGTTGATTTATTAATTTCTTCAAGTAAAACACAGTAACAGGGAAAACCTCCAGAATAACAGAAATATCAGTCAATGTCTCATTATATTACATAATCAGAGAAGCTCAGAAGTAGGTTTCTTCATCTGGATATCTTGTAGAATTACAGCTTGGTTCTCGCTTGATCATCTGGTTGATGGACTCTTGGCTGGTCACGACATTTTGTCCGGGATGACAGAGAGAGAGATAACAGGCAGACCTGCCATAGATCCCCCATGGATGGCCACCACCACCCACCATGACCACCCGGACATGTGTGTCTGTCACTCATTTATGTTCGTGAGAGAGGGTGTTGCCCTCCATTATTATTGTTATTATTATTATTTATTGATATAGCACCATTAATTCCATGGTGCTTTACATTTGGGGGTTACATACAGTACACAAAATATACAGGTAGATATAATACTAACAATGACCGACTGGCACGGTGGGGTAGAGGGCCCTGCCCGCGAGGGCTTACAATCTATGAGAGAAGGGGGATGGAGACAGTTCAGATGGTGGTGTGGTGATAGTGTTATTGGAGGTTGGAGGCCTTCCTGAGTAAGTGAGGAAACTATACATCCTACTGGGAGAAGAAGAGGCCATTGTGGAGATCGCTGCCCAATACATGTCCAGCTATCACCAAACAAGAGGAAGATGAGACACACGGACTGTTATACCCCAAACCACCCACCCCACCCCACCTCCCCATATAGCGGCCACCAACTAAGAGGAAGATGAGACTCCACGGACTGTTATACCCCAAATCAACCCCCCCCCCATACCCACCACTCCCCCCCCCAACTCCCCCCCCCCCTCACACACACACACACACACACACACACACACTATACTAGATTTGGCTATGCCAAATATCTATTCGGACGTGCCAATGAAGCCTGTTTGATTTGATTTGAGTCTTCAGGGCCTTTTTGAAGCCTGTTATTGTGGGGGTCAGTCTTATGTGTCGTGGTAAGGAGTTCCAGAGCATGGGGGATACACGAGAGAAATCTTGGAGATGGTTGTGTGAGGAGCGGATGAGAGCAGAGCGGAGCAGGAGGTCATTGGAGGATCTGAGGTTACGTGTGGGCAGGTACTGTACACCTCCACATTATAACATTCATCTCCAGTTACCCCACAGTATAATGGAAAGGAATAAACATTCACCTCACCCCATTCCCCTGCTGTTCTCTCCTGTCTTTGCTTCTGGAGGCTCCTAGTTCAACTATGCTTGTGGGAAAATCTAGAACGTATGGCCTACAGGGTGACTCCAAACTGGAAAAAATAGGAGACAGCAGTACTTGTTTTTTTGGGTTTGTTTTTTTTGCCAAAAGCAGAGTGCAAAAAATGGGGTGTGAACAGAACCTTACAGAACAACCTTGCGTTCATGCCCATAGAGGGAATTGTGAAGCAAGGGATCAACCTCAATGACATCCATAAGGGAGTGCAGGGAATAATAGTGAAGGGGGTGCAGCCCCTTTATTCCTCAGGTCAG
Source organism: Leptodactylus fuscus (assembly GCF_031893055.1). NCBI lineage: Eukaryota > Metazoa > Chordata > Amphibia > Anura > Leptodactylidae > Leptodactylus > Leptodactylus fuscus. The sequence continues at coordinate 186,840,368 of NC_134269.1, forward strand.
TGGAGGTCTCAGAGATCAGACCTCCACTGATGATAAAGTGATGGTGTATTCGCATAACATGCTGTCACGTACATGTAGAATAATCTGAGTATGGGCTACGCGCAGTATAACCTTATGTGTATTATACTGAGAAGTGTGGGAAGGATGTACATGGATGACTGCATTTTCCTTATTGCAATGCCATGTGTTACTTGTGGGGAATTGCACATTTCACATTAACCTCTTGTTACTGGAGGTGTCATCTCAGTTATTATAATGTAGTATTGCTAAGAAATATTACTCTGAGGTAAATGAATCCCACACATTCCTCCTACCCAGGCTTGGACTGAGATTCTTTGGCCCACCAGATAAAATGATTCTGGGGACCCCTCATCCAACAACCCCTAGGAAAAAGACCACAGCACCATTCAAATTTGGGTGTCTTCGATTGGACCATTATTGTGCTTGGGCCTGAGCTCAATGGAGGATCCTCTGGACCTGTAAAGGGGCAGTATTCTGTCGGGGGGGGGGGGGGGGGCAGTAAAGTGGGCAATTACTGTTTGGAGGCCAGTTAAGGGGACAGTATATGGTATAGAAGATAATAAATGCACAGTATGGGGGACAATAAAGGAGGTCATATACCTTATATATGGGAAATCATTAAAGGGGATAGTATACCATGTGGGTCGTTGAAAGGGGAGTTATGTCATGTGGGGAGCCAGGTAAGGGTTGTTGGGGCCCCCAATCAAAATCTTACTTTGGGGCTCAGTTTTTCCTGGTTACGCTCCTGTTTCTAAGGATCTGTTCACATCATGTCGCATTCATCTGCTGTTGGGAAAAATGGTGTCATTTTGCCCGCCCTCAGGCTCATATACATGCTGGGGTTTTGGGGGGATGATGACGTAGGCAACCATATTTACCAACTGCCCTAAATTTGCCAGGACGTTACTGAATTTTCAGCAATAATTGCAGAAGGTTTAGGTATATTGCTGCATACAAGGAGCCGGGATTACTGAAACACAACCCAAAAGGAGGAGGGTTTGCTCAAACCTCACCCAAATTCAGAGTTTCAGCCCCGGTCTAGATGTTCCTGTGGCAAGACTGAAAAATCTCTTTTGACTGGACTGGTGTGATACCATACACCAGGTATAGAGTAAGAGAAAAAGTAGCCCCAAAATTTTTGAAATGGTCGCCTATGTGGTCAGGGCCGCCATCAGGAATTTTGGGGCCCCATACAGCCTAAGGGTCAGTTCACACGTGAAAACCGCCTAGCTTATTTGTGCGAGGTAAAAAACCTTGGGGAGTTTTTTTTACGCTGTTTTTTGCATTCCACGCGGTTTTTGACGCGGTTTTCGCTAGCGGTTTTCGCTAGGGTTTTTTTTTCCTATATGTGCTATAGAAACTGCAGGCGAAAACCGCGCGGTTTTTTGCAAAAAACCGCGCGGTTTTGTGTGCAAAAAACCGCGCGGTAAAAAAACGTGCGGTTTTTTGCACACAAAAAACACACTTCTATGCAATTCTTCAGGCGTTTTCCGCCTGAAGAAAGGTCATGTCGCTTCTTCAGGCGGAAAACGCTAGGAGGAAAAAAAAAGCTAGTGGTCTACATAGACCACCATGTTAAAGGAGCGGTTTTTGAAGCGAATTCCGCTGTCAAAAACCTCCCCTTTGCCCACGTGTGAACTAGCCCTAAGTGTCTGGCCCCAGATTCATGTCCCCTCCATTTCTGCCCACAGATTCATGTCCCTACATCTCTGCCCCCAGATTCATGTCCCTCCATCTCTGCCCCCAGATTCATGTCCCCCATCTCTGCCCCCAGATTAATGTCCCCTCCATCTCTGCCCCCAGATTCATGTCCCCTCCATCTCTGCCCCCAGATTCATGTCCCCTCCATCTCTGCCCCCAGATTCATGTCCCCTCCATCTCTGCCCCCAGATCCATGTCCCCTCTCCATCTCTGCCCCCAGATTCATGTCCCTCCATCTCTGCCCCCAGATTCATGTCCCCTCCATCTCTGCCCCCAGATTCATGTCCCTCCATCTCTGCCCCCAGATTCATGTCCCTCCATCTCTGCCCCCAGATTCATGTCTCCACATCTCTGCTCCCAGATTCATGCCCCCCATCTCTGCCTCCAGATTAATGTCCCCTCCATCTCTGCCCCCAGATTCATGTCCCCTCCATCTCTGCCCCCAGATTCATGTCCCCTCCATCTCTGCCCCCAGATTCATGTCCCCACATCTCTGCCCCAGATTCATGTCCCCTCCATCTCTGCCCCCAGATTCATGTCCCCCATCTCTGCCCCCAGATTAATGTCCCCTCCATCTCTGCCCCCAGATCCATGTCCCCCCATCTCTGTCCCCAGATCCATGTCCCCTCCATCTCTGTCCCCAAATTCATGTCCCCCTCCATCTCTGCCCCCAGATTCATGTCCCTCCATCTCTGCCCCCAGATTCATGTTCCCTCCATCTCTGCCCCCAGATTTATGTCCCCTCCATCTCTGTGTCAGCTCCTTGCTTCAGCCGCGTAAGTGTTTAACTCAGATCTGCGTCCTCTAGATGCAGATCTGAGTTGAAATAAACAGGACATACAATGACTGCTGCCGGCGCCAGGGGGCCCGGGCCCCTCCATTTTTAAATTTGGCCGGGCCCCTGACGCCAGTAGCAGTAGTACTGGCCTATCGGCGGCCCTGTATGTGGTATATGTCGCAATCTTCTATCTGAAAAGTCAGGAAGTCCTTTTGATGCATGGCTCCGACATCAATCTGAATAAAATGTGAACAGTGCCTAATAAATACTTACCAACCCTATCCATAACTACAGGCCATACCCTATAATAACGGTAATAATAGCTGATATGCCACCAGACGGCCACCCATAAACTATTCTGCCAGCAGCACATTGTATCCATAGTGTCAGGATCACACTTACCTTCAGAACCCCAGAACTACATGATATACATGAAATTCATGTTCCACCACTAGGGGGAGCTCCATACATTGCATTCAAAGGAGCAGTATAGATACCTACAGTGTTGGCCAAAAGTATTGGCACCCCTGCAATTCTGTCAGATAATACTAGATATTATCTGGGCCCTACATTATGCTGCAAAATTTATTAGTAGTCTTCAGACTTCATAATGCCATGCACACGGTCAAGCAGTCCAGTGCCTGAGGCAGCAAAGCAACCCCAAAACATCAGGGAACCTCCGCCATGTTTGACTGTAGGGACCGTGTTCTTTTCTTTGAAGGCCTCTTTTTTTTCCCCTGTAAACTCTATGTTGATGCCTTTTCCCAAAAAGCTCTACTTTTGTCTCATCTGACCAGAGAACATTCTTCCAAAACGTTTTTGGCTTTCTCAGGTAAGTTTTGGCAAACTCCAGCCTGGCTTTTTTATGTCTCTGGGTAAAGAGTGGGGTCTTCCTGGGTATCCTACCATACAGTCCCTTTTCATTCAGACGCCGACGGATAGTACGGGTTGACACTGTTGTACCCTCGAACTGCAGGGCAGCTTGAACTTGTTTGGATGTTAGTTGAGGTTCTTTATCCACCATCCGCACAATCTTGCGTTGAAATCTCTCATCAATTTTTCTTTTCCGTCCACATCTAGGGAGGTTAGCCACAGTGCCATGGGCTTTAAACTTCTTGATGGCACTACGCACGGTAGACACAGGAACATTCAGGTCTTTGGAGATGGACTTGTAGCCTTGAGATTGCTCATGCTTCCTCACAATTTTGCTTCTTAAGTCCTCAGACAATTCTTTGGTCTTCTTTCTTTTCTCCATGCTCAATGTGGTACACACAAGGACACAGGACAGAGGATGAATCAACTTTAATCCATTTCAACTGGCTGCAAGTGTGATTTAGTTATTGCCACCACCTGTTAGGTGCCTCAGGTAAGTAACAGGTGCTGTTAATTACACAAATTAGAGAAGCATCACATGATTTTTCAAACAGTGCCAATACTTTTGTCCACCCCTTTTTTATGTTTGGTGTTGAATTATATCCAATTTGGTTTTTTGACAATTCTTTTTGTGGTTTTCCATTGAAGACAAATTAAATGAAGATAATAATACCAAAGAATTTGTGATTGCAATCATTTTCTGGAAGAAAATGAGTATTATCTGACAGAATTGCAGGGGTGCCAATACTTTTGGTCAACACTGTATGCAGCAAGCTGCCCCTAGTGGTGGCTCTGAGTGCCTTTTTAAGGAGACTTTTCTTTTCTCTCTACCACTATAGATGTCTCCTATTTTGTAATAAATCCAGGAGAATAGGGAGACATAGGGTTACATAGACAGAGACATGGGGCTATAGGAGCCACAAAGGTAGCCATTGTTATTGGGCCATACAGTCTTTGGGGGCCCTTCAGCCTCTCTACAACGTAAAAATAGACAAGTATTATCACATTAAAATATTTTGATTTGGGACCCACGAGCTTCAGGGTTGCTATACCAATTAAAGGGGTTTTTCAGGACATATATTAGTGACCTATCTTTAGGTTAGATCAGTGGGAGTCCGACACCTGAGACTTTAGCTGGTTAAAGAGGCCACAGGGTTTAAGTAAGGGCTGTAGACTCTTTAGTGAATACCATGCACAGTATTGTACATACCGTAGTAGCTTGGTGTTCACGTGAATAAGACTGAGCTGCTGCTATACCATGTGACCGATGAACATGACGTCAAAAGCACAATGTGAAAACTGTATCGCATATGAGCACCGCAGTCTCTATAGACGCCTAATTGGTGATAGTCCTGGATGTCGAAAACTCATTTAAGGGCCTCACCACCAATACAGTCCTGTTTTGTCATGCCCAGTAACAGGCCTTAACAGCCATATGACTGCTGTGGCCCAATCATGGGTCTCAGCGGTGACCCCTGGAGAGCACCAGACGCCGCAAACAAGGCCAAAAGAGAGGAGTATAAACATTTTTTTATTCTTTTTCACCTCCTCAGGGCCTCCACTTACTATAAACTGGAGTCTGAAGAGTCCCCAGAGTATAATAATTTCTAGTAATACATGTCGCAGTGGCCATTTTAGTTAATCCAAGAGGAATCCCCAATTGTTTGGTTTCATTAAAAAAATTTACATATTGAGATATTCCTGTAGAGCCCAACTTGTGATAAAGCAGTTTGCCTGTCTCTAATAGTAGTCTTTTTACTGGAGGACAACCCCTTTAAAATATCTTCTATATCAGTGTTTCTCAACCTTTTCCAGGGAAGTACCCCCAAAGTTTGTTATAAATGTTACAAAATAAGGCTCCATTAGGAGCTTCCATCAGCCATTGTGACATAGCATGCAGCCAGCAAAGTGACAGAATAATGACCCGTCAGTGCCCACACACAGTATAATGGCTCCCAGAGAGCCCCACACACAGTATAATGGCTCCCTCATTGCTTGCACACACAGTATAATGGGCCCCTAAGTGCCTCCACACACAGTATAATGGCCCCCTACGTGCCCACACACACAGTATAATGGCCTCCTAATTGCCCCCGCACAGTATAATGCCCCCTGAGAGCCCCCACACACAGTATAATGGCCCCCTTAGTGCCCCCACACAGTATAATGGCTCCCTCATTGCCTGCACACACAGTATAATGGCCCCCTAAGTGCCCCCACACAGTAAAATGGCTCCCTCATTGCCTGCACACACAGTATAATGGCCCCCTAAGTGCCCACACACACAGTATAATGGCCCCCTAAGTGCCCCCACACACAGTATAATGGCCCCCTAAATGCCCCCACACAGTATAATGGCTCCCTCATTGCCTGCACACACAGTATAATGGCCCCCTAAGTGCCCACACACACAGTATAATGGCCCCCTAAGTGCCCCCGCACAGTATAATGGCCCCCTGAGAGCCCCCACATACAGTATAATGGCCCCCTAAGTGCCCCCACACACAGTATAATGGCCCCCTAAGTGCCCCCACACAGTATAATGGCTCCCTCATTGCCTGCACACACAGTATAATGGCCCCCTAAGTGCCCACACACACAGTATAATTGCTCCCTAAGTGCCCCCGCACAGTATAATGCCCCCTGAGAGCCCCCACACACAGTATAATGGCCCCCTTAGTGCCCCCCACACAGTATAATGGCTCCCTCATTGCCTGCACACACAGTATAATGGCCCCCTAAGTGCCCCCTCACAGTATAATGGCTCCCACATTGCATGCACACACAGTATAATGGCCCCCTAAGTGCCCCCACACACAGTATAATGGCCCCCTAAGTGCCCCCGCACAGTATTATGACCCCCTAAGTGCCCCCACACAGTATAATGGCTCCCTCATTGCCTGCACACACAGTATAATGCCCCCCTAAGTGCCCCCACACACAGTATAATGGCCTCCTAAGTGCCCCCGCACTTAGTATAATAGCCCCCTAAGTGCCCTTGCACACAGTATAATGGCTCTCTCAGTGACTCTACATGCAGTTTAATGTCCAGAGAGCGAGCAGTGAGCTGGATTCACGACTCCCCAATCTGATCCCCGCTTCTTCTCTGTCTGGGGTTTGATGTGCCATCAGTGCTCGAATCCCAGAGATAGGGATTGGAAAGCAGAGCAGTGAATAAGGAATCCTTACTCACTGCTCATTCCAATGTTCTCCCCAGGTGTTGCGTGTACCTCCTGAGACCGCAGGGCATACCTGTTCTAAACCACTTATATATGGGCCAATTAGTGACATAACTTATCTTTTGTGTCAAAGTACAATCTTACTGCCAAGAAAACCGACTTAAAAAAAAGTCCATAAATTGCTGATTGGTGGGGGTCTGACTGCTGAGCACCACACAGATCCTGAGAAGGGAGGTTTTTTGCCTCATTGTGAATGTAGTGGTGGACACATAATGTACATCCCTGCTTCATTCACTTCAATGGGAGTGCTGAAAATAGCCGAAGTACAGAGCTCTATAAATGGATGTCACATTGAGCTTTTCACAAAACTTGAAGGGGGTTAAGGGTTAAAATCACATCCTGTATATTTGTAAATATGCAATAATTAATGTAATAATCAAAAACTAATTCTACCATTTCTGCCTATGAAAACACTTTTCTTAATATGACGCCCCTGTTTTTTGTTCCAAACATAAAAAATCTCAGGACACACATACATATACCGTATATATATATTTTTTTCAGTATATATAAAACTAATATATTCGTTATCATATAAATTAATTACAAAGAATTCAGGGAACTCTGTTCAATAAAAAACAAACAAAAAAAAAACAGTAATAGTGATAATCTTGGTTCTGTTCTTTAAAAAAAAGTTCGTTTTTACTACATATTTGTCCCCCTAGTGGACATGGCTGGTAATAGCAGGTAAATTATCATGTAAGTAAACCTGAAATTTAGCATCACTACTATTATGATGACATGTACCTGCACAAAGCTTCTATTGTATGCTAGCATTTCTAGCTAAGAGGTTTTATTGCTGTGAATTTTTGCCAGGGTTGATGTGTTTATCACATTTCTCAAGTCACTGTGTGGATTAAAGCAACACTCCATTTGATGGTCCTGATGTTTGTTGTGTTTTCTGAATATTTAAAGGGGCTCTATCAGCAAAATCATGCTGATAGAGCCCCACATATGCGTGAAAGGCTATTCAGGCACCATAAATGTTATATTAAACTAGCCCCCCCCCCCGTTTTAAAATAAAACCCTAAAACAGAATGTTATCAACTTATCCATTGTGCACGGTGGGCGGGCATTCAGGGTCCGCCGTCTTCTTCAGCCACGTCTCCTCTTCCTGCGATGTCCTCATTACATGACCCGAGGACATCGCAGGAAGAGGAGGCGTGGCTGAAGAAGACGGCGGACCGTGAATGCCCGCCCACCGTGCACGATGGGTAAGTTGATAACATGCTACAGGACCATGAGTCCGCTTGCATGAACTCAGTTAGGTCTGTGTTACACACAGAGGAAACAGACTTCCTGTCTCAGCCCTTATCAGCAAAATTCAATTAGCCGACTGATAACTGGAAGAGCCGGAGATATAGAGCTCAGAAATACAAGATTGCTCCCCAGTCCCGAGCACTCAGTCAGGGAGCACTCAGCTTCCTGAGAGCAGGGAGCTTCGTCACTTGTCTTGGGTGGAGAGATAAGATCATCCCAGGTTTGTGGTTATGGAAACATAGTGTAAACAATAAAGTGAATAATCTCAGATAGCGGCCAAACAAAGCAGTTTTTCTGAAGCAATGTATTTAGGAAAAGTCTTAAATCCACATAAACTAGCAGTATAGATAGGATCCTTGAGATGGGACAAGATACACAACAGCTTGCATTCGGGACTGGAAGGGAGGGGTGGATATCTGAATACACTAATCTAATTTTTTTTAGCTATTATGGTATTTTTATAAAAATATTCTCTTCATAACGAAGATTAATTCTACATATTTCAGCTTTAAGCATCAGATACATTATCTAGAACTACTTAAGATTACCTTTAGTTTCACAGTAATATGGTCACTAGGTGGCAGTAATCTGTTGTACAATCGATACCATCTCCTGTTTATGAAAATAATCTAGAGGTTGCCACTTCGCTGACATTACTGGCCCTCATGCTAGTAAAGTTGTACATAGGAGTTGAAGTATAGAAAAGAGTCCATGTGGCGCCATACTGAATAGCCAAAGGTGTCCGGTATGGTACCATATAGTGCTCTGTATTATGGAGTTATTTAGTAGTAGTGCAGTCTGATAATATGGGATCTTGTGGTGTCTGCCTGTCCCTCCTGGTCCTGACTACAAGCTGCTGCAGTCCTGGTACTACAGGTTAGGCTACTCAATGTACAGAAACAAAAGATATGCAGATCAACAATCCATAATCATTTTTCCTTCTGATGGTATTTGCCAAGTCAACTTACTGACTGTCTCCAATAGCCGTATAAGATATCATATGCTTTGAGCAAAAACTAAATTTCCAGTCTATATATATAGAGTAAGAAATACCCTATCTAGCCAGTATAGAGGAGATGTAAAGTGCAGAGTTTTCATCTCACCGCTGTATTATTTCTACTTTTACAGCTCTGTCACCAATATTTTAGCCTGACAAGTCTCAGAAATCTCCGGACAGTATCGGTGTTCAGGCCCAGTCTTTTTCCATTAAAATGCCATTTTGCATTAGATCTGAATTCGTCCCAGCGCTCTGATTTGTGTCCTTGTATCCTGACATCTCTGACGCTGGAAAATGCATTAAATAACGCAGGCCCCATGTAGAAGGAATTGCATATACTTGATGTATAGACCCTGCAGGCGACGCTCATAAGGAAGGTAAAGACACTTTATGGTTGTAACGCCCAATTACCACGGGGTAATGACCATTCCTGACTTCATTGTTACATCACTCAATGTATTTTCCTTATTACCCTGCACATGTGACAAAGGTATCACATTATAATATGGCAGCACAATGTAGATTGAGTTATTGGAGTCACTGACCCATAGAGTTGCCTGCTGGTAATTGGGTAGGGCCATACTTACAAGTCAATGGCCGTCCTGTGGTTCTGCGAATGGTCTCAATACTTAATCCCCCGTGACTACAACACATTCATGTTGTCATTATCTCTGATAAATGCCTGACATTAACAATGTGCTCCTCCAAAGTGAAAGCCTCAGCCATTTTCTGATATCACTGGTCATGGCTATAACAGCGAGGAACATATAGCCATTACGGGAGCATCCCTAGAAATAAGACGAGTATATAGGGTATTGTAGTTCACCAGGGGAGATCTGCTGACCAAATAAAGTCAGGCAAAGATTCGGTCTACTGCCCAAGCCGTGTATCTGAATGATCCCACTAAAGTAATATGGCTACCAGGTACCAAAGACCCTTGTCCTACGGACACCCTAATATATATGTGAGGATGGCAGTCCTTGGCACAATGCCTGATATTTGAAGAAACAATAGTTCACAAGTGAATAGGGGGTGGCGGAATTTGGTCCTGAAAAAAAAACGCTTAGGAATTAGGAAGCGGTTTTTGGACATGAGGCGGTTTTTGGAGCCACCAGGCCTCAAAAAACCACCAGGCAGTTTGTCCCTCCAGCACAATTAACGGACCTTGATAAAACGCCTGGCGTTTTTTGAGGAGGTTTTTGCCAAAAAACGAACGCTAGCGGTCTACATAGACCACTATTGTATGGAGGCGGATTCCGCGTCCAAATTCTATATTGTCTCTATACTGTGACATCACTGTGTATATTATCCCTGTACTGTGACATCACTGTGTATATTGTCTCTATACTGTGACATCACTGTGTATATTATCCCTGTACTGTGACATCACTGTGTGTATTATCCCTGTACTGTGACATCACTGTGTGTATTATCCCTGTACTGTGACATCACTGTGTGTATTATCTCTGTACTGTGACATCACTGTGTATATTATCCCTGTACTGTGACATCACTGTGCGTATTATCCCTGTACTGTGACATCACTGTGCATATTATCCCTGTACTGTGACATCACTGTGTATATTATCCCTGTACTGTGACATCACTGTGTATATTATCCCTGTACTGTGACATCACTGTGTATATTATCCCTGTACTGTGACATCACTGTGTATATTATCCCTGTACTGTGACATCACTGTGTGCATTATCCCATTATCTACCTTAAAACCACTGTTTATTATCCCTTCTGTACTGTGGCATCACTCTATTATCTCTAAACGGTGACATCACTGTGTGTACTGTTCCTGTACTGTGACATCACTGTGTGTATTATCCTGTACTGTGACATCACTGTGTTTATTATTCCTGTGCTATTACACCACTGTTTATTATCCTGTACTGTGACATCACTGTGTGCACTATCCCTTTAGCATGACGCCACTTGTGCATTATCCTTATGCATTAAAAAGACCAAAATAATCAGCTTTTAAAATTTCAAAAATGAGCTTTTAAAAGTTTAAAATATGAAGTCTTCAGTTGCTGTTAAGGATGGTGCGGGAGCCCATTGCGCATATTGCTGTGGAGCCCTATGACCGCCTATTCCACCCCCTCACCACTGACCAGGGTCAGGAGAGGTCACTGTGGTTTCAGGAATTAGAGGAACTGTAGACCTTTCAATAATTTCTCCGTAGCCACCATTCTAGCACCACACATCTATAATAACCTGATAGGCGCAGGTGTGGTCCTGCTGTATGACATCTTCATCCTCTGAACAGCTAGAAGGGTCCTTGAACCTTGCAGATATTTGCATCTTCTTCCACCATCCATAGCCTTGTCATGTTTGGTTCTCACCTAGCATCATATTCATGAGCATGCTAATCTCCTTCATTCACAATAGACTTCATCTCCTCCATGGACTGCTCTACTTGACCAGAAGACCCTCCCTCAGGGGCTCCCAATACATATGTCACATGTCCTGATTCCAAACTAATTGATGAAATCTATCTAACAATAGACATTAGTGAGCTGTCCTCCTGCACAGCATCTTGCCACAAGCAACTTTCTCAGCCTCCCCTGGAAGAAAAAGGGAAAGTAGGCGTAAGTGTAGGCGGGTCGGGTGGCAGCTGCTGCCTGCCAGTGGCTGCAGGGCTGAAGGAAGAATAGCTGGATGCAAATAGCTGGGCGTGGCCAAGGCAGCATGCAACTCCCTCTCCCTATGGGGGCTGGTGGGAGCGTGTGTAGCTTTGGGGATAGTTACTCTGGATTCCACAGGGAAGCAGAGACAGAGCCAGGCAGGGGGCAGCTACAAGGAGAAGCACAGCATCCTCTTCTGTAAGAGGGCACAATCTACAACTACTACCCCCTCCTACACTCTCATCCTCCCAACACAGGACTACAGCTTGGGACTTCTTGGAGGAATAACTGATTTGGCTTCTTGGAAGATGACACTTGGTGTAGCAGAGCTGCTGTCTCAAGTTCATTGCATTGTGTCCTGAGCTGCCACCAAGGAAGTGACCATCAGTGGTGCTTGTCTGGTCCTTTACCCTATTGATGTGATCTTACTAGCCAGGGAGTGTGGACCTCCAGCAGCCTCTCATCATTGCCTGCATCTCTTCTTCTTCTTCTTCTTGGTGGACTCCTCCTGCCTTGGAATAATAATACTAGAAGCAGCAGCAGCAGCAGCAACCACACATCCAGCTCCTGTGCTGTCATCTGGGGGGATTGGTGTAGTGATAGGGCTGGAAGAGGGGCAGCAGGAGAGCAGGGCAGCACCAGGCTGTGTTCATGTTTGGCATTCAGGAAAGCATACAGAGGAGTGGGAGCAGTATGAAGGAGGAGCCCCTAAGCAGCGGGATGAATGCTGTCCGGACGTGGATGCAGGGAGCCGGGGTGCTGGATGCGAACACAGCCGCCCAGAGGTAGGACAGTGCCGGCAGAGAGGCTGCCTGCAGGGGGCCCTACACTACGTATACAGCACAGCCAAAGACTCAAGTCACTACAGCTCATTCATTCTATCTATCTATCTATCTATCTATCTATCTATCTATCTATCTATCTATCTATCTATCATATGTTACCTATCTATCTATCATATGTTACCTATCTACCCATACATCTATGACTTCCTCATTCATCATATAATAGAGTAGATCTTCTTGTGATAATCTATAGTAAAGTATAGATAATCTAGTATCTATAAATATCTGTAATATATCAGTATTATATAGCATTATTATAGTAGTAGTGTTACTAGTTTTGACAGTGTAGTATAGTTCACTTTAAGGACGTGTTTGTGAATTGGAAATATTACCATAATAATAAGTAACAGTTACTACTATAGTAGTATATTGTTATTATATAGTTATTTATAGAAATATAGATAGCACAATATTGAATGTTAGGTTACTTACTATAGTTTTTATACTTTTTCCAACTTGTACCCTTACTGTAGCTTTAATTTAGGCATATTAATAAAAGTACCACGTAAAGTTGTACTTAGATAGATAAATAAATAGATGGATATTCTATCATCCTTCTCGTTCCAGATCTCCATTATATTTGTCATATATGTCTATAGTATCATAGCTAGAAAAATCTACTTTATACTAAAATCTTAAGCACAAGTCACAGATAATACAACCACAGAGAGCTACATTAGAAACTCAGCTCTGCTACACATATCTATCTATCTATCTATCTATCTATCTATCTATCTATCTATCTCCTATCTATCTATCTATCTCCTATCTATCTATCTATCTATCTCCTATCTATCTATCTATCTATCTATCTCCTATCTATCTATCTATCTATCTATCTATCTATCTATCTATATCTCTCTCCTCTTTCCACCTCTCTATAATATTTCTCTATCTGTCTAGTATTTTGATTTTATACTCTATCTCTGTATAATATCTATCTATCTATCTATCTATCTATCTATCTATCTATCTATCCATACTATGTATTTACCCCATAACTTTCTCCTGTCACTTTCCCCACCACTGCCCATTATTACCACTATACACACATTTACATGTCTCTCCTCCAGCAGTAATATATGACAGGTATTATCCCTCTAATATATTATTCAATTAAGATAACCCCTTCTTCCTCACAATCCATCCCTGCATCTATCATCCTCCTTGTGTTTGGTACATTATCTTGGCATGGCCTGATCTATAGGACCTGAGATAAGATTTATATAATGGGCTGATAATACATACACAATAATAAATGACATTTAGGCAGACAGGCCCATTCAGTAGACCTTGGAAGTGGCTGCTTGCTAGTCTATGATTTAGGATGCTAGGATCCTCAGCATTGTCTCAGCAATGTGTTTCCAATCACTTCTCCAACCACAATCCACAAATAAATAAACTTTTCATAGACTTGGAAGAAAATGAATTAAGTGGGAGATTAACTCCATGTGAACTAAGCCAAGGAGAGGGGGAAGTTTGGTGCAACTTTCTCACAGGTCCCATCGTGTGTAAGGATCAAGAGTTTATATAGAGAGATGTAGCAGAGCAGACCTGGTTGTGTTAGTGATAGGTTGGCCAGTGAGCCATGGATTTGTCATTTGCAATAACTCATTATCTATCTATCTATCTATCTATCTATCTATCTATCTATCTATCTATCTATCTATCTATCTCCTATCTATCTACCTATCTATCTATCTATCTATCTATCTATCTATCTATCTATCTATCTATCTATCTATCATATCTCTCCTATCTATCTATCTACACATCTCATCTCTTATTACCTAAGCATCTACTCTCTCATATCTGTCAATTCTATCCATCTACAGTATATCAGATCTATCTATCTATCTATCTATCTATCTATCTATCTATCTATCTATCTATCTATCTATCTATCTATCTATCTTTCACATTATCTCATATCTACCTCTGTATTGTTATAAGTGTAAAAAAAAAAACCTTCTTCATACTAAAAACTTAGGGACACTCCACAGACAATACTATATCTACAAAGAACCAAACTGCACACTCCTCTCTACTATACATATCGATCTATCTATTTAATCCATTATTTTCCTATTATCTGTATTTTTATTTATCTCTTTTCTATCTCTTTTTCTATCTATATTTTATATATCTATATATGCATTTGAAAATTTGATCCAAAAGCGACCTCCAAATAGCAAACCCTTAAAGTCCCCCAACAAAATACTCCATTCATCTCTACCCTGCCATTTTCTAATCCCATACACAGTCCATACACAAATCCCTTTCCCCACAATACCTCATTTTATTTCTACATCATAACTTCTATTTATCCATCAGGCTGACACGTCTCCCTCCTGTGACCCCATATCTCACCTCACCCCCAATATAAGTGCTCTCCTGTATTCTGTAGCTGACCCTATAGACATGTAATTTATATCCCCTGTGTACACATTCCTGCTCATATAACATAACACTCTCATCCCTTCTCTTCTCTCAGCTGATTTAAAGGGATCCATAAAATACTTCAGCTACACTTTATCTTGTAAACACACATAAAGCATCGTGTGCACAGACCCTACATACAGAGTGGCCAGAATACTGCAAAAACTGTACAAATACAGGGAAATGTCAGCCTGCTCATGTTAAAGTTCAGATATATAACACACACACATACACACATATATATATTTATATAACATGTAATATATATATATATATATATATATATATATATATATATATATATATATATATATATAAAAAATTAGATAATATGTAGAAAAAAATAAAATATATATATATATATGTAAATAGATACAGCTAAATAGATATGCATGTAGATAGATAAATATGGGACAGATAGATACTAGAGAGATTGAAAGAACAGATACATTAGTAGATAATATGAAAATAAGTAGGTCGAAAGAAATAAATTGATGGATAGAAGAAATACTAGAAAGAAAAATATAGATGCTAGAAAAATATTTTAAAAAAAAATGTGAACATGGTTTGAAAAAAAAAGTTGATGGATAAGGAAGAAAGAGATAGATAGATGTGAAAATAGGTAGATCGATAGAAATAGTTTGATGGATAAAAAATAAACTAGAGGTAGATAGATAGATAGATAGATAGATAGATAGATAGATAGATAGATAGGAGATAGATAGATAGATAGATAGATAGATAGATAGATAGGACATAGATAGATAGATAGATAGATAGATAGATAGGAGATAGATAGATAGATAGATAGATAGGACATAGATAGATAGATAGATAGATAGATAGATAGATAGGACATAGATAGATAGATAGATAGATAGATAGATAGATAGATGTGTTTTGTCCTTCAGTCACCCCTCTAAAGCCTCCTTTCTGCCCGCAGTGGTGTGGGTCTGGCCCGGGCACACTTTGAGAAGCAGCCCCCCTCTAACCTAAGGAAATCCAACTTCTTCCACTTTGTCCTGGCTCTGTATGACCGGCAGGGGCAGCCCGTGGAGATTGAGAGGACAGCATTTGTAGGCTTCGTGGAGAAAGACAAGGTAAGAAAAATCCCATCCATAATGCCAATACTGCTGACTGTATCTGCACCCACCGACCCCTCACAACATTATCCTGCACACCCCGGTCTTACAAAATCACTATAAACATTATTACATCCATCCAATTTTAAACGCATGATTTGATCGGTGCGATCTGTTCGTCCAATCCTCTATTATTGTTCATTTCCACATAATAAACTACAACTC
Source organism: Leptodactylus fuscus (assembly GCF_031893055.1). Taxonomy (NCBI): domain Eukaryota; kingdom Metazoa; phylum Chordata; class Amphibia; order Anura; family Leptodactylidae; genus Leptodactylus; species Leptodactylus fuscus. The sequence continues at coordinate 186,856,465 of NC_134269.1, forward strand.
CACAGTTTATGTTCATCTCTTCCATAATTTCCTTACAATAAAGCAGCCATGTTATTATGGTTTTATATTTTATTATACTTTTACTACTTTTGCTTAATTCTATGACTTATTCTATGATTGTATATTAATATATTTCTATTTTAATCCATTTATAAGGTTTGCTTTATTTGTATAGTGTTTTATTATTTATTCGCTCATATATCATATTACTGTATACTTTCTCCCGTATTTAGTTTAGACATTTTTATTTATTTTATATTATGTTTGAGAAATTATTTATTAGAATTTCTAACTTTTTAATTTTTTTCATTTCTCAATTTACTTTACATTTTAATCCTAGAGATTTTTTCCCTTTCATGAAACAATTATTTTAGTATTTAGTTTAGCTAGTATATAATGTAATAATAATAATAATGGAGAACCGCCCCAGTGTCTGTCCAGTGTTCCTGACACTACAACTCCCAGCATGTGCTGACAGCTCCATGTTGATAGGACACGCTGGGCGATGTAGTGTTACAACAGCTAGAAGCCACAGGTTGCAGGTCCACTGCCTTACTGTCTAATATAATATTTCTTCAATGTATTTTTGGAATCAGGAAACAAGCAGTGAGAAGACAAATAATGGCATCCATTACCGACTACAGCTCCTGTACAGTAATGGTGAGTGTCGGGGGTCGGCTACTCTGTACACAGGTCATGGCGGACACAACATTCCATAGAGCAGGGAAAGAAACTTTCCTGTAGTGGGAGGATTGTGTATGGAAGGCCCGACTACAGCAAACTATGCTGGGAGGGGAAGGTAGCAGAGCTGAGATTGTTGTCATTTGGGATAAACTTGTCCTGATGTTTAACCTATGGGTTTATGATAATCCATTTACACAGGACTCTCTTTAATAGCTGAAAATAGTATTGATAAGAGGAAAAGTAATTTAATTATGATTATTGCTAGATAAATCGTCACACCTAGCTCGACTACACCTATCTGTTCATCTAACTATGTATCTTTCGGTCCATATCTATCTATCTATCTATCTATCTATCAACCAATACCTATATTTCTCCTTTTTCTTCTATTTATCTATCATTATTTCCATCTATCTATCTTCTATCTATCTATCTATCTATCTATCTATCTATCTATCTATCTATCTATCTATCTATCTATCTTCTATCTTTCCCATATGATCTATCTATCTCCTATCTATCTATCTATCTATCTATCTATCTATCTATCTATCTATCTATCTATCTATCTTCTATCTATGTTTCCCATATGATCTATCTATCTATCTATCTATCTATCTATCTATCTATCTATCTATCTTTCCCATATGATCTATCTATCTACCTATCTATCTATCTATCTATCTATCTATCTATCTATCTATCTATCTATCTTCTATCTTTCCCATATGATCTATCTATCTCCTATCTGTCTATCTATCTATCTATCTATCTATCTATCTATCTATCTTCTATCTATGTTTCCCATATGATCTATCTATCTATCTATCTATCTATCTATCTATCTATCTATCTATCTATCTATCTATCTATCTATCTTTCCCATATGATCTATCTATCTATCTATCTATCTATCTATCTATCTATCTATCCATCTCCTATCTATCTATCTATCTATCTATCTATCTATCTATCTATCTATCCATCTCCTATCTATCTATCTATCTATCTATCTATCCATCTCCTATCTATCTATCTATCTATCTATCTATCTATCTATCTATCTATCCATCTCCTATCTATCTATCTATCTATCTATCTATCTATCTATCCATCTATCGATCTATCTGTCTAGCAGAAAACTCTGTAATACCTGGAATTATTGGTGTAGTGCATGACTTCCAGGATCGATCTGAGCTGATAATATGCAGTATTATTACCAGGGATAATATCAGATTAGCGGTTCATCTGCTTGTACTTGTGTTGGTTATTAGTATATTCGCCTTGTACAGTTAAATACTCTTATATATATGTGAACCCCATCACTATATGCATGATCGGGGTGATTTTTTTAATATCAGTAAAAATCAGTTTCTAGCAATACTAGGTAATATCTCCAGAGTGTGTTGTCTTCAAGCATGATGTGTAGAGAAAGTGCCTCAGAGTTAGTTTTATGTGTACAAAGTGCTACAAATTCTATCTATCTATCTATCTATCTATCTATCTATCTATCTATCTATCTATCTATCTATCTATCTACCTCCCATATCCTAGAATTAGCAGGTCTCTCTTGTCTTGCAGGCATTAGGACAGAGCAGGATTTCTATGTTCGGTTAATAGACTCCATGACTAAGCAGGTAAGTGTCCCAGCTGATAGTGTCTATAAATACAAGTATATCACTGTTAATAACCATGTTGGGGTTAGGAGATTTCCTGCAGAAATATATATCTATATATAAAGTATGTTGATGTATAAGATCATGTGATCTGAAAATAAAAGCTACAATAACATGAGAACTGCCTGGACAATGGAGCTGTGTGTTCAGTGTAATGTGGAGCTTGGGAAGTGGTGGATTGTGTTTGTTTCTGTAATGTGGCTCAGTGAGTAAGGGGTCAGGCTGGCTGATGACAGATGGGAAGGTCAACAAAACAAGATCCTGCACACTGGAGCACAGGCTGACATTCACAAGTGATGTGTATGGGCTGTCACATAAAGTTTTTTGGGGGTGGGGTAACTGATCAAGAACTACAATTCCCAATATAGACCCCTTATGTCATTACAACTCATTAACCACTTCCTCCCCTGTAGGTTACAAATTATTAACCCTGCTACAGTGGCCATTTATCTTGAAAGAATTGTCACATAATGTATTGTATTTATTAGAGCATCACATACATGACTACTTTATGATTTTCTGCTATTTTATTATGTCTACAGTCTTTGTAGGATAAATACTATATATACTGTATGTGGTAATGTGTTGGTATATGCAAGTGTAAGTATGTCTTTGTGTAACATGATGGTGTGATTGTGTATCTCTGTATGTATGCTTGTTGCTGTGTATTTGTATGTATGTGTATGTTGGAATTGTGTGTGTGATATATATATATATATATATATATATATATATATATGATTCTGTATATTTATGTTAATGTATGTGTGGATTGTGAATATATCGTGTACATTTATTTGTTTGTATGTGTGATGGTATATGAATGAATATACATTTATATATATATATATATATATATATATATTATATATATATATAATAGTTGTGCGTATATACTTCTGTATAGATGTATTTGCTCATATATATATTTGTAATTTACATGTGTATATTTATGTACATCTGTTGCTTTATGTGAGTATATGGGTATATTTTGTTGTGTACTCATTTGTTTATTTGTTGTATATTCTATGTGTATATAAGTGTACATGTCTGTGTTCTAATCCTATATATTTGTGTGTGTATTTTTCTGTATATTTATGTGGGTGGGTGTTTCCATGTTGTTGAGTTTGTATATGGGAGTAGTTGTGTGTATTTCTCTATATGTAGTTATTTCTCTATAAATACAGCATGTTTATATTGGTGTGTGTATATGTATGCTACACGTGCATATATATTTTTATATGTATATCTGTGTTTTATATGAATACTTGGGTATGTTACTATGTTGTTTATATATTCTTATTGACTTGTATGTGTATAAGTGTGCATGTAGATATATTTGTGTGTATAGGTGAGTATCTGTATTTCAGTATGTATACCTGTATTGTGTGTTCTATACATGGATATGGAGTACAGTATATCTCTTTGTATGTTTGTGTGTGTACATGTATCAGTGTGTGGATGTGTTTTTGGAGACTGTCAGAAAACACACCAGTCTCATTGTAACCTCCTTCCTTCCTGGCAGTGTTATGCAGTTCACATATTATTTTTGGACCTTTTTGCAGACACTCCAGGCATTTCCTTTAAAAAAAAAAAAATCTTCTTGTAATATCACATACATGTTTTTATCCTGTTATCAGATACGCTGTCATCGCAGCAGTTGTACGTCGTATCATAATATCCATATCATGCATTCTCAATATATTTTCTATCATCTTAAAGCTACAGGAACCCAATAATACCACCAAATTGAATATTTTATACTTTCAAATTCCTATTTTTTCGTCCTTCAAAAAAATATGGTGACATTTGCTGTTGCATCTACTATGGGTATATATAATTAACCCTGGCTAATATATGATACATCCAGTCTATTACACAGTGCTGTATAATACTGACTTTTTATGGTCCATGAATATAGCAAGAAGTGAAATGCTCACAATGTTTTCAGTTAACAAGATTTTATACACATTTTTAATGTTTTTATTGTCGCTTTTTAAGAAGCTGATAAAATGCGTCGCTGGTTCTTTTTTTCCTGTTTTTGCACTTTTTATTGCTTTGTTTTGCAGTCCCTTCATTTTGTTATATCTTTTTGGTTGAAAAATATGGCAGTCCGGATCTTGTTTTTAGTAGCATTAAAATATCAGTCTATCTATCTATCTATCTATCTATCTATCTATCTATCTATCTATCATCTATCTATCTATCTATCTATCTATCTATCTATCTATCTATCACTATGTGTGTGGGGCTACTAGCATAAACGTAAGGCAATTTATAAATGAGTGGCTACTAGATTTAGTCAGTTGCCATGTTCTTCAGTGGAGCAGCCGCTGTTTTGTGTTTGCCTTTTTCTGAAATTAGTGCCACACAGACATGACAGATGTGACTAGAGCAAAATCCTGTGAAAAGCTGAGGCCTCTGATGCATTTTACATGAACTAGTAACCTGGAAAGTTATCTGTGCAGAAGGCAAAGGAACCACCATGAACCAAGGTCAGCTGCTGAAACAGTATACTGCTCTGACATGAAGACACAAGGCGAGACTGATAGATAGATAGATGATAGATAGATAGATAGATAGATAGATAGATAGATAGATAGATAGATAAATAGTAAAAAAGAAAAGACCCTTAGATAGAAAGATCCATGTTATAGAAGTGAACATTCATTTGTCTGTCTATAAGCTTCCAAACTCCTGAACCATTTAACCCCAAATTTGGCACATAGGTAAATCCGGTGTTGGGATGGTTTTTGTCTAGGTCCCAACGTTGCTGGATGTCACCAGGCTGCAGTAGGAGTGACAGAAGGACACTCTATCCAGCCACAGTTACAATGTCTCCATGTTCAGACCCCCACTTTATATCCAGGCAGCAATGGATACTTTTTCTAGTAGTTAATAGATAATAGACAAAAATACTTATCAATAATACATAAATAGATAGATGGATATAGCTATCTAGGTACAAAAATAGGTACTAAATAGATAGACAGATCCATAGATAGATAAATAGACAGATGGATAGATAGACTGATAGATAATGGCTGGATATTTACATGTACCATAGATCAGAAGAAAAAAAGAAAGAAAGAAAGAAAGAAAGAAAGAAAGAAAGAAAGAAAGAAAGAGAGATACAGATAAACTGATAGAACGTCATCATTCTTTTTCCTACACCTTCTGACACTTCTGCCTCTTATCCCCTAATTTTTTATCCTTTTATCTCCTATTTTACCATTGACTTATTCTATTTTCTGCTAATAAAACACTTGTTAGAATGAGCGTAGGATATCTGATACATACATTTATCCAAATGTGCCTTCATAATTCATGACTCATGATGAGTAGATGGATTTGTGTTTCACATATGTACAATGGTAAGACTTGAAGGCAATTACGAGCTCTGGAGTCTGCCTGAATTCTGTCATTATTAGGTTATAGCGGAGAATATTCCCGGTTATTGGTATGAAGATATCACGACTTAACAGTAACAAGCTGGCTAATTCTATTAATACTGGCCCAATCAATTCCCATCAGCCCTCCTTCTCTTTCTTTTAGGCAATATTGTGATGTATTTATCATCTCATTATTCCAGTTAGGAAACCATGTAGGACTAGGTAGGCCTATCACACAGGCCTCTCTCTAGATCAAGTTGCAGGGTGGCAGAAGGAAGGAGGACGTATGTGTAACATGGCCAAACAGATATTTTTGGACATATATGTGGGATTGGTCACTTGATGTATACCAAAGATGCTAAAACAGATTTGATTGACTATAATGGGATCCATTCGTGTCCGCCAACTAATGGTGTACTGTAAAGTCCAGTTATGTATATGACGAATACAAGGTCTACTAGTGTATGTTGTCCTTGTGGGAGACATAAATATGGATATGGATGTGGGGTGATAGGTTGGGGATCTATCTATCTATCTATCTATCTATCTATCTATCTATCTATCTAGTCTTGGTACATCTATCTAATTGTCTATTACTGTATCTCTCTATCTAGTCTTGGTACATTTATCTTCCTTGTGATCTATCTATGTATCAAGCTATCTTTCTATATATCAATCTATCTACTAATCTATCTACAGTAATTGTCTACTAATGTATCTATCTATTCATCTCAGATCTATCTATCTACAATCTAACAAAAACAAAAGGCCTAGATCGTAGAAGGAATTTTTGCACCCTATATCATTATTGTGTTACTCTATTAATCTATCTATCTATCTATCTATCTATCTATCTATCTATCTATCTATCTCAGATCTATCTATCTACAATCTATCTAACAAAAAGAAAAGGCCTACCCCCTAGAAGGATCATCATTGGGGTAGTGCTGCTATTTTTAAAACCTATTCTAACCATCTATATCTCATATCTCTATTACTACATCTATCTCCTATCTATCTATCTTTAGATATTTAGATATATTTTAGTTGCTATGATTCCTAGGATTTCTCTATCTGCCATGAGCTTCTATGTGTTTCTCTCTTGTTATATACTACTGTACCATCTATGAAACTGTATCACTGAAATTTCCCCATTGTGGGACTATTAAAGGAATATCTTATCTTATCTTATCTTATCTTATCTTATCTTATCTTATCTTATCTTATCTATCTATCTATCTATCTATCTATCTATCTATCTATCTATCTATCTATCCATCCATCCATCCATCCATCTATTATACTTAAAAGACCATAACATTATCCAGAAATATATTAAGCACTAGAAACGTGTTACACGGCTCATAATAATAATTTTAATAAAATTGTAAGTATTCCATAGAAATACCATAACTTTTTAGTCTTTATTTATTTATTTTTATAATGGCAGCAAATTAATTAAAATAATTATGTAAACACAAAGCTTGGAATTTGCATGCATGATCAGGGCCGGTTTCGGGAAAATGTATACTCATCATAGTGGAAAATGTGTTGTTTTGAGTCGGGGGTGAACACAAAGCTGAGGATTTTGGAGAGGCTGCCTCAGCCAGATGGCCTAATGTATTTTTCAGTCTGGCATCCCAACTGCTCCCTCCTGTATTACATACTGCCATTTGTTCTGGGATATTTACGCTAGAGCTGCTTCAAAAGTGAATGTTTGAACTACCTTAAAAATGAACATATTAGCAGAGATGTATTTTATTAATCCCACGATGATATTTTGATTTTACACAGCCAATGACTTCCTGACCATGTCGGCAAAGTGCCAGCACCAAATTACATGTGAATTCGGAATATAGATTAGCGGATTTGTAGTCTATTGGTGCAGGGTAAGGGCAGCTTGGAATAGATAAGCACACACTGTACGGTTTCTTCAGAATATTTATTTTTGAATTTATATGTGAAATTTTGCATGCTATTTTTTTAAAAAAAAATATTTATATTATTACTTATATATTTCAAAGTTTTATCTTCTTTTATATATTTTTTTTCCAGGCCTGTAGAGTTTTCCAAAAGCTTATTTAAAAAAAAAATAATAATAATTAAATTAATTATAAAATGAAATTAAAAAATATCCCAATAGCCCAATGTTAAAAGAAAATAAAAAATAAAAAAATATCTTCACTCCTTAAAAATTAACAAAACACCAAAATATTATTGATATTCTCACATCCTATACCATGATTTTCACAACTATTTTCTCCATTTTTGGGTGGTACTATTGTAACATATATCGTTAGTGTATCTATTGTAGCGTGTTTTGTTATAGATCATTCAGGGCTGCTAAAAGGGGTGGGGCTGTGACAACTTCCTATTCCTAATCTAGAAAGATAAAAATGTATTATTCTGGTATATAACAGTAATAGATCGCTTGACGATTGAGTTTAGTCAAGGGTTAACCACAAGCAGAGCAGGAGAGTAAACCTTTAAATGCAAAAATATCACAAAAATAATTTTTTAAAAAGTGTACACGTAAAGTAGTTCGAGCACCTCTCAGATCAAGGCATTTTGCCTAAATACACTCCATTCCTTTAGACTGGTGGGGTCCAATGAATTTATTTGTATTTTATCTTAGCCAACTTTGTCAAAAAGCTTTTAGCTCAGTGTTAAAAACATTTTTGTCGTCATTTTCCGTGAATCTGAATTTTTTTGTTACTGGACTTTTTTTTTTTTATACAATAAATTAGAAATGGATTTGACAACTTTTGTAGCAGTTTATCAATTTTTTTCAGAATAATTTGAAAAATGTAGTTTTTTTTAGACTTTACTCATCAATTTAAAATTTCAAAAATTAAAAATTGATCAGAAAATATTTTCAGCAATTTTTTTTTTTTTCAAATTCACTTTGTTTAATAAAAGTTAAAAATGATCTAAAATTGTAAACCTTAGCAGGCGTATGGCAGAAAGCGATGTCTTGTCCGGCATTGCAGAATAGTTTGGCAGCGTATATATTTTATATATTTATTATTTACAGGCATACATTTTTAAAGGCACAATGCAACGTAAGTTGTTTTTTATGTGAAGCTTTAAGACCACTTTTGGCCCGCTGCCCTGTAGCAAACACTGCTATAAACATCAGTAAGGTTTCCACACGTAATATACTAGATGCTATGTGAAAGTAGCACTAAGAGCTCTGCTGATTCACATGTATTTTAATCTGCTCCTAATTTTCAATCTCTTGGGTCCTGTTTTCCACACTGGCTGCAATTCTGTTTTCCAGCTGGTAATGTGATCCCTTGTATTTTCTAGCGAGGGATGCTGTCTGATAGTGCAGAGAGTGGTTTGTTTCTCTTACAATGGATGATGTCATTCTATTCTGCACTAGCTAGGGTATGACATCATCCGACCAGGGTATTGCAGAATGGTCCTCAGGGGAGACCTGGCTGCAAAAACTGTGAGCTGCGCGCTTTCAAGATAATCATTGCTATTTAATGTGACTCTAATGAAAACCATTGCAGTTGAGGATTAAAGGTCCACTGGGTTTGCATGGCCTTCCCAAACACATAAAGCCGCAGTTTTTAATTTACCATGTGTTAGTAGTTATACGTTCTCAACACTTCAGGAATTGCTATATTTGCAAAAACTTTTACATTATTTTTATATATACTTTAAATATGAAGCTTGGATCCTCTGATGAAATGTCAGGCTAGTGTTTTGTTTTTTTTTGTTTTTTTTTTACTATTTATATGATCTTTTTGTTGCCATACTCTGATCAAATGCCAGGTTGGTAGTTTATTTTTTCTTTTAATTATATGGAGATTTTGGTATTGCCATAAGGAACCACAATGTTTCCAGAAACAGCTAGATATAATGTATAATATCATATAAAATTGGAAAGAAAAAAATTTCAGATAACTCCGTAATAACTTTATAGCTCCCTCAGGGGTTGCTATTTTACTTAAAGGGAGTCTGTCATCAGAAACCAGAATATCAGCCTTCACAGCATTTTCTCCTTGTAAATCGGTGCCGCTATTGCCAAGATGTCACCATTGCTCCAAAGAGCTCATATGCGTATTGACAAAAGTGTCCGTAACCGTAACCTATCTATCTGGGTTCTGGAAAAAGATTCCTTTAAGAGCTGGGCTGCGGAGTGCTGAAGTTACACTTGGGAGAGTGAAGCTGGTAAAAAGTCTCAGATTCCGACCTCAAAATGAATTGTTGTGGTGGCCATTTTAGTTAGTCCGAGATGAATCCTCAATGGGGGATAAAAAACGGACAATGTGGAATATTCGGGTCAAACCTCGTTCAGAACGAATTGCTTTACCCATGTCTACCATTTATGAAGGAGTTGATGTTGGAACAGGAGTTGGAATAGAACTGTGGAAAAATAGAGGAGCCGGAGTTGGTGGTTTGACCTACTGACTCCACAGCCCTTATGTTAATACTGTTTGGTCAAGGGGGCGTGTCCCTTTTCAATCTGTCATTAGCAGCACTAATTGGATAGTATCAGACTGTACAGGTCCACACCTCCGATTGTAACACCCAAATGTCAGATAAGAGGACAACAAAGAGAACTGTTATTTCATAGAGAGAACTACAGACATGATAGATCAGGACAGATCCTCTTTGGTTAAGATACAGTGTTATCAGGTTTAGAAAAAAAAAGTTAGTTTTATGTCATAATACAATTATTGAGGAAAGATTGCAAAATGTCTTAATAGTAGAATTCACTAGTATAGTCATAATCCATGTTGCTCATGCAATTTGATAATAAAATTTAGGCAAGGCTAAAAATAACAAAAGTTGTTAAGAAAATACCAATATTATTGTTTCTAAAAGTTTGTGATAAAAATTTTTTTAAATATTTTTTGTGAATACGAATCTAGGCCTTGTATATATTTGGCCGCTCCTTATTTTCCCTGTATCTTGGTAGCAGGTTGTGTATCCTCTCATTAGCTGGAAGACGTGTCCATAGGTTACAAAGCCTGAATCAAGCTAATTGAGAAGCTTCAGCTAAAAAAAGACATGAACTCACACGTGCCTAATCTTGTAGGAGTGAAACTCCATGTTATTATATTCCTCCATGTTTCTGGAGACATTGGTTATGTTCTGACTAGAGATCTCTATTAAGCAGGACTTAAAGGGAACATGTCACATAAAAACTCAATTCAATCTGCAGGTAGCATGTTATAGAGAAGGAGCTGCTGAGCAGATTGATATATAGTTTTATGAGAAAATATTCAACATAACTTGTATTTCATTGGTTTATAAGTCTTATCTAGGATTAGAAAACATGGCTGTTTTCTTCTTTTTAGTCAGTGACATCACGTCCATTGTTCAGCCCATTCAAATAAGTTTAGCCGATCTCCTTAATGGTCATGGGACCTACAGATGTGCAGTCACTACCTGAGAAGAGGAAGTGGGGCTCATTCTGAAAGAAAGCAGCCATGTTTTCTATTCCTGGATAATCCCTTTAAATCCAGATTAGTGTAAATTTATATGTATATCAATCTGCTCAACTCCTCCTGCTCTATAACATGCTGCTTGCAGATCAGATTGAATATTCAACATGACAGGTTCCCTTTAAAGGGAACCATTTTGAAAATTTTTAGTACGACCTATGAGGCCTACGACCTGTGGCCTACGAGAATCTGCCTTGTATATGGGCTTATATGTCTCCCATTCACATATTAGCTCAGGTTCCTGACTATTAGACTGCTAGAATACAGTTGCCCAATAGTATGTAGTATGTCAGATGCAGTGGCCAACTATGCTGGGTGACATTATTACTTGCTGTTAACATAGTGATAAAACATTTTGGCTACTCACTGAAGTTCACTCATTGTTTCAGTCTTTAGGAGTCTCCTTTAAGAGACTTTTGACCCTTTGCCCAAAAACTAAATGCCATGCTCACAGGTGCCTAAGAAGCTAAGAGTCAGGCTGAGTGCACACAGGGTATTTAGGTCAGGATTTTGAGGCCGTATCCACCTCAAAATCCTGACAAAAAAGATGGCTCCCATTGAAATCAATGGGAGCCAGTCAGTTCTTTTTTCTTGGTGCCGTTTTTTCTGGCTCCCGGAAAAAAGAACGGACATGCTCATTCTTCAGGCGGAGTTGCCTCACAAATCTGCCTGAAGACACTCCCTCCTCCCGACTAGGCCCATTCATTCATTTCCCACTGGCTCAGTGTGCACCAGAATTACTAAGACTTCGGCCTCTTAATAATTCTGGCACATCTCTGGTGGTCCAGCCCCAACTTGATCATTGCCTTACAAAACCCACTGTCTTAAAAAGTGGTAAGTAGGGCAGAAAACCAACAAAGTGGCGCATTTTCCACGCAATTCAGGACTGTGCACCAAAGATGTACCATTTTTGCACCAGTTTTCTGGCATAGACCGATTGGTAAATTCACCTTATTGTTCCATGTATGTCAAAGACTCAGATACCCTAACTGAAAAGTGTGAGGACCACCAAATAGATCCTCATATCTCATCTTCCTGGATCAATTGATCCCTGGATTGGTAAGTAGGAAGTGAGTGGGAAATTGGGGGTATCCACATAAAATCTCCATTTACCACAGTGTACCCTCCGTATCACGGAGATACTTCGGCCAGCTATAAAGTGTAAGGACCTTCAAACAGCTCCTCATTTCTCAGCTTCTTGAACGAGAAACGGGGATCAAGTGGGAAATTGAGGGTAACCTCAGGTTATTTGGGGTAAATTCCCCATTTACCATGCAGCACCCTCCATATCACTGTAAAGTACAAAGACACTGTCAAACAGTTCCTCATATCTCAGCTTCCTTGATCCCTTATGAGCAAGAAATGAGAGAATGGAAATTGGGGGTAACTTTAGTTACCCTTGAACTTTCAGGTTATGTGGGGGTAGTAAGACCCTCATTTATCATGGCGTACCATACATATCACAGGCACAGGGACAGTTAGACCAGTACAAGAACACCACCAAACAGTTCCTAATATCTCAGCTTCTGGGAACCTGGTGAGAAATAGGAATGATAGGATATTAGGGTTAACTACAGTCATGTCTTAACTTTTCAAGCTTACTTTCCAGCTAGATTTTAACTCCTTTCATGCTAGTACCATCCAGAAGAGGAGAAGTAGTGAGATGTATGGGGAGGAAGTCTCCCTAGGGAGAGCGGAGCGGAGCAGAGGGGTTACAGTTCTCTGCGGTAGAGAAGTATCATTGGGAGCTTTGAAGATCAGAGATATATGCAGTTTATTCTGGCAGATATGACCATAATGCTTTTCAAAATGTCTTTCTGGAGATCCCAGTATTTTATGGCTGGAAATGTAGAGACAGAGTTATCACCAAATAATACGCTGTGAGAACAGTCAGATGCAGAGGAGCTGATTGTATCATGTGCACAAAATGCGGCCTGATGGAAGAAGAAACAGATTAAAGTGGAGCGGGCCCCTATTAGTCATAGCAGGCTCTATGTCATATCTATGACAGACTGCAGTTTTCAGGCCTGGATTACGCTAACCAACCTACAATTGCATTTGCACAATCCTGTCAGCGGCCCGACCCGATGCAGCAGAGCAGCACTGCTATAGGCAATGATGTTACCCCGGTCATACATTATAGCAGTATTAATGGACGAGCTGAAGGAGCATTTAAAGGTACAAACCCAAGTGTGCACAACAATTCACACAGACTTAAAGGAATGTTCCAGATTTTGTTACAGATATATTACAGATAGGGAAAAGGGGGTGTTGTTGCCCATAGCAATCCGAAAAGAGTCTAGTAATAAAGTATGCGGGAGAATGAAACATGACTGAGTGGTCGCTGTAGTGGTTGCTTTTTATCTATCTATCTATCTATCTATCTATCGTCTATCTATTTATCTATCTATCTATCTATCTATCTATCTATCTATCGTCTATCTATTTATCTATCTATCTATCTATCTATCTATCTATCTATCTATCGTCTATCTATCTATTTATCTATCTATCTCCTATCTATCTATCTATCGTCTATCTATCTATCTATCTATCTATCTATCTCCTATCTATCTATCTATCTATCTATCTATCTATCTATCGTCTATCTATCTATTTATCTATCTATCTCCTATCTATCTATCTATCTATCTATCTATCTATCTATCGTCTATCTATCTATCTATCTATCTATAGTCTATCTATCTATCTATCTATCTATCTATCTATCTATCTATCTATCTATCGTCTATCTATCTATAGTCTATCTATCTATCTATCTATCTATCTATCTATCTGTAGTCTATCTATCTATCTATCTATCTATCTATCTATCTATCTATCTATAGTCTATCTATCTATCTATCTATCTATCTATCTATCTATCAATCATCTATCTATCATCTATCTATCATCTATCTATATCTATCTTCATATCTTTATTTCTCTTTTGTACTTAGTTCCTTCCTTCTTTCCGTCTTTTAACCCCATTAATACCACGCTAGCGGGAGAGATGATGGGGGAATCTGTACTACCTTCTGTCTGTATCATTAACTTTTACGATAACCCTGACTTGATATCTCCTTGTGAGCCTGTCTGACATTGTAATTCCATGATTTGCCATCTCATAGCAAACATCAGAAAAAAAAGACACATGTGCCAGTCTGAAGTGGATTGGGTCTCCAGACGTGTTACAGGTTCATGTTTTTACCATGCTCTGATGTCTGAATTGAAAGGAAAATTGCACATGTCTTGTCGGTAGTCTGACTTGGCTCTGGGATCAGGAGGTGTGAGCTGTGACGAGGAGCCATGACAGGAATGTCAGCGCTTTCACTCTCTGTCTGCTGCAGGTGTATTGTTCTCTCATAACAAATGTTTAATAAGATGCTTGCTGGGAATGTAAGCTTAACATAGCGATCAAATGCCATTCGCGTGGAAGAGAAATACCAATTATTAGCACAGTCCTCTTGTAAAACGTTCAGAACTATCCGGAGCTGTCAACCAATCTAAGAGGATGGTTCAGCTGACAATATCTCAGTAGTTAGGAAACCTTTTGTTATACCTTTTTTTTTTATCCTGAAGTAGCATAGGGGCAACGCAGTCATGTTCACTGCCGTTCAACAACAAGCCACACCCATTTTATAGGAAGCCCCACCCACCCATAAATAAATTCTGCCACTCTCCCAGTAGGCCCAATTAGATTTCAAAAGAATTCTTGACTCCTAATTAATGCATATTTTTCCTTAATTTTCTGCAGCATTAGAACTCATAGAAGACATATAGGACTATGTAATAGCACAGAATGGGGGTCAAGTGCCCCTCTAAAGGTCGCAGAGATTCTAGATCCCAATATGCTTAATAGTTACACATACCGGATAGGCGCAATACCACTAAAAGCGTTGTCTGAGATTATAATATTGACTGTTGCCCCCTCTTACCTGCAGAGCACAGCTTCCGTTTGGGGACCTAATTCGCATTAAAAAAAATACCTTAGGAAACCAGCAGACCCCATAGACTATAATGGGGTCCTTGTGGT
Organism: Leptodactylus fuscus; assembly: GCF_031893055.1. Classification (NCBI taxonomy): domain Eukaryota; kingdom Metazoa; phylum Chordata; class Amphibia; order Anura; family Leptodactylidae; genus Leptodactylus; species Leptodactylus fuscus. Next base: position 186,871,715 of record NC_134269.1, read on the forward strand.
TTCTGCTCGGTTTCGGTGCTGCTTGCAGGACTTTTCTCTCCACATTTTTCATGCAGAGAGGGGAACGAAATGGCAGATGTGAACCGGGTCCAAGAAAATTTTCATATGATGATTTTGGGAAGCCAGAGCCGCTAATCATCAACAGACCCTCGTCTTATATTAGGCGGGGGCCCACATGGTGTAAACGCTGCGATTTGCCCCAAGGAAATTACAGCATGTCAATTATACCTACAGAAACGCCAGCAGTTTACCCATAGGTATAACTGAAACAGAAAGTTAGGAAACCTCTATGAATTTTCTGGATAAAGCGCTGCAGGAAAAACCGTGCTACGTTGCCGTAGTGGTTTGTCCCGCAGAGCTTTCTTGGTGTGGGACGCCTAGTGGGGCCTTAGCCTTACATGGACAACCATTTAAAGGGCTATGTAACTGCTGCAGAAAAAAAGTATGGCTGACCACAACTTCCCCTGGTGATATCAGCTGATTACTGGGGATTTCAGTAGTGAGACTCGCAGCTGTCAGTAAAACGCTGGGCAGCTTCAAAGCAGGTGTTGTCATGAAAGAAGCCCTTTAAAGATAATTTCCACCATGTTTTCCATTCTGCTAAGGTCATTTTTGCCATATTGGTTGTTACTTTTACGTCAGTTTGATAGAAGCGGATGTCAAACTGTATCCTTGTTATTAGTCACATGACATGAGAAAGTAATAGGTTATCATTACTAACTAATAATGTCAGATTCTGACATCAGAATGGCTGCCGCAGTGGAAGACCAAATTGCCAGTGAAAAAAAATCATAATTACTAAACTTTTTGCTGTTAGCTAACTGTTGGCTAAATTCCAATATGTTGACATTTGCAGGTTTATAAAGTAGGTTGGCACTCCCCTTTAAAAGGGACCTTTCTCCAACTCCAAATCTTTGCATCCTTCAATAGGTGGTACTCTACTAATTCTTGTTCAGTTACAATTTTTTCTCTAGGCCCCACTGCTCCCGAGCAATCATTGCTGTTAGTTTCAGCACAATTATACTTTGTACTATCTGCTGGGCGGTCCCTGTCTTATGCTTAATCCCAGGACCACCTACCTGGCAGTAGAGAGAAAAATTGTGCTGAAACTATTAGAAGTGATTGCTCAGGAATGGTGAGGGCTAGAGGAAAAATTCCATCTGCGCTGGAATCAATGGAGCAGATTCTATTGAAGGATGCAAAGAGCTGGAAGAGCTGTGAAATTTCCACTTTTAAGGGGAATCCAACTCAAATTTTATAAATATACGTGGAGTTGGTTGAGGTGGTGAAAGGTCCTCTTTTAAGTATACTTTCAGACCAAATGTAAACATGAAGGTCAGTCTGAAGGTAATTTTTCTTTTGGTCTTATATTGCAATATGTATTTTCCAGTTTAAAGGGATTCTATCATTAAAATCACATTTTTTCCTCGATCACACGTAGGGATAGCCTTAAGAAAGGCTGTTCTTCTCCTACCTTTAGACGTCTTCTCCGCCGTTTGGTAGAAATCACGGTTGTCGTCTTTATACAAATGAGTTCTTTCGCAGCATTGGGGGCAGTATCCAGCGCTCAAACAGCACTGGGGGCATCCCCAATGCTTCGAGAGAAATCTCCAGCGCTACCTCCATCTTCTTCAGGAACGGCCTCTGTGCGTCTTCTTCTGTCCTGGGTTTCAATCTTCTAGGCATGCGCAGTCGGCCTCGAGCAGAGCCGACTGCGCATGTTCGGCAGCCACAAGAAAATTGCCGATTACACAGTAAGCTATGTAAGCGGCCATTTTCTTGTGGCTGCCAGGCATGCGCAGTCGGCTTTGCTTGAGGCCTGATGGCAGAGCCGACTGCGCATGCCTAGAGGATTGAAACCCAGGACAGAAGAAGACGTGCAGAGAGGCCGTTCCTGAGGAAGATGGAGGCGGCGCTGGAGATTTCTCTCGCAGCATTGGGGATGCCCCCAGTGCTGTTTGAGCGCTGGGGACCACCCCCAGTGCTGCAAGAGAACTCATTTGCATATAGACGAAAACTGGGATTTCTACCGAACGGCGGCGTGGAGAAGACATCTAAAGGTAGGAGAAGAATAACCTTTCTTAAGGCTGTGAGTCGGTTTTTTAAGGCTGTGTGTAATTCCTGTGATTGAGAAAAAATGTGATTTTAATGATAGAATCCCTTTAAGTCCTACAATTGTTTATCACAACTTTTAATTCGCTTTTTGATTTACATTGCTCTCAAGATGACCCAGTTAATAATTGGCAATACATTCCCCCACTTCAAAGACACAATGCATTGCCCTCTCCAGGTTCAGCGCTGCGTAGATCTGTCCTTATCACGTCCATTTTCTTTTGACTTTACTGTGTTTGTTATATGCTTTGATATATAACCACAATTGTTCGTGTTTTTTTTTTCCTACCAGTCACCGATAACAATGCGAGAGGTTAAACTTCAGGCATTGCTATTTCTGGATTCCGCCATTAAACCCGTTTTTGATTGTAACAATAACTTTTTCTTCTGAAAACCCCAACAAGGTTACGAAAATATGTTTTTATTGTGCGGAGTGTAAATTAGACGTCTTGTTATTACACTGCGGCGAAATAAGGCTCAGGAGGAATTTATACGGTTTCCTGTGCTGCGTACGATTTCACTTTAGAAACGGTTTTATACCATAAGAAAGTTATTACGGCATTGACTTGTTTCCTGTCTGGTACATGGAAACCATTTCTATAGCAGTACAAAGGCACTGATATGGAGTTGCCCATAGCAGCCAATCAGAAGGCTGCTTTCAATTCACCACCTGCTTCAAAAAAATGATAGCTGTAATCTGATTGGGCACAGCTGCACAGTTTTTTTTCTTTACGAACAACTTTTTCTTTATGAAACATTGTCCTGTTTCTCTATTATTCTTCTTAGAAACGTTTAAGCAAAATTAATATTAAATATGCTTAAAATAGATTATAAAACAATTCAGCATTCCTCTGTTATTCCTCTTGGAAATGTTTAAATAAAATGTAGATTATTATTGCTAATTATGGCTAAAAATAGATTTAAAAAAATGTCAATTTCTATAAGCTAATACAATGTAATAAAATATGTTCTAACTCTTACACATATAAACTGGATGGGCGCAATAACTTTCTACTTCATCCTTCTGTGCAGGCTATCGTGTATGAAGGACAAGATAAGAACCCTGAAATGTGCCGCGTTCTGCTCACACACGAGATCATGTGCAGGTAACAGTAATGTGTACAAGTCTCCAAACGGGAAGAAGACATTTTGACATGGCTGCTTGCTAAATATATTCGTTTTTTGAATATTATCCTTCCCAGCATAATTTTCAGGTTCAGATTAGGATCTGTTGACACATGCCCTCTAGGTTGTATTAAAGCTCCTTTCACCTTAGGTTTCAAAAAAAATCTCCAGATTTTTTTTTCTGTAAGTGTAAATTGGTGATAATTATTCATTTATACAAGAAAAATGTCATTGCTATTCAATCCAGATCAAATGCAGGATGTATAAAATCTATCTATCTATCTATCTATCTATCTATCTATCTATCTATCTATCTATCTCCTATCTATCTATCTATCTATCTATCTATCTATCTATCTATCTATCTATCATCTATCTGTGTATCTCATAAAATAACAGAGCATTAGACTCTGCTATAGATGGTCCTTTGCTTGGTGCTTATTATGGGCATTTTTGTTTTAGGCCAACTTGAGGCTCCATGACATAGAATCGCAATTTTCCACTGCTACATTGCAACTAATGACAGTGAATGTGAATAGGTTGTGACCTGCAAGTTACCTCAAACCCTACACAACAGTCGGCAGAAATCCAAACCTACTGGATTTAAGCACAACCACAATTGCTATCATTAGTTGCAATTTTAGCAGCAGGACATTTTGATCTTATGTCATGCGGCCACAAGTTGCTGTGTGGCCTAGTATTTGCCTTCCGTCTTCTTGTAAAGGCATCTTTAATTCTATGTGTCTAGCTTCTTGTCTACCTACTTCATATCTACCTATCTATCTATCTATCTATCTATCTATCTATCTATCTATCTATCTATCTATCTATCCATCCATCCATCAATCCATCCATCCAGCAATCTATCTATTTTGATTGGCCTTTGGTTAATTGATGCACTACCCTTTCCCCTCCAACCTTATATCTTCCTTTATAGAGTCTAGGACAATCACATATTTCTGTATGTATACCTTTCCACTGCTTTGGGCAAAAAGTGTAGAATTGACACGAGCTGCAAAACTATATATTTATCTACTATACTTCATATGAATATATCTATTTTCTATGTGTTATATCTCTTATATCTGCATGTCTGTCTATAGCTATTCTATCTATCTCCTATCTATCTATCTATCTATCTATCTATCTATCTATCTATCTATCTATCTATCTATAGTATCTATCTTCTATCTATCTATCTATCTATCTATCTATCTATCTATCTATCTATCTATCTATCTATCTAACATCGACCTATATTATATTTGTGTGCCTATGTACAGCTGTTCTATCTATCCCATAACGTTCTCATTTTGATTTTCTAGAAAATGACATGTATATATCTCTGGTTATTTTCTGTACTTTCAGGCAGGGTATCCCCTGATATACTACACATCCACACTTGTTCATGTCTCTAGATGGACAATAACAGTTTTGATTGACAGGCACTTAGCGCCCACTTCTGCTCGCACTCCTCGCACGCCCACACTGATGCATACTTTACTTTTTCCTACTGGTGTGGTTTGCAGTGTTTATCATCTTGTTGGGTTACTTTACTGATGGTATGGATTTTGCCTTTATAAATACAAAGAAGAGAAAAGAGAAATCCGCAGCTCACAGCAGGGGAATCATGAAGCTGTTGAAGGCAAATTATGCTATTTGTACAGTATACTTTAGACAGAAAAGCCATATTTAAAATGTCAGGCAGCTAATACCAGAGATTACCATTTTCCTCGCTGCCTACAGACTGGTAAGAGATGCTGTTTATTTACTTGGCGGCCAGGCATTAAACAAAGCTGCCACTTCTGCGCAGGCAATGTTATTTGTTTAACCTTTTCAGTGCCGTAAAACGCCAATCAGCCGTATAAATAATTTAAAGGAGAGCAATATTTATGTGTTATTTTGCTGCAGATTAAGGTAAAAACCACTATTTATAGGCTATAATGAGAATTTTCTTACCAGTCTCAATTATATAGAACTGATTTATTACATATTACATCTAATTATTAGGCAGAAGGGGCTTTTGGCCCCCTAGGCCTCAAGGTGTGGGTGCCACTGCTGCCTTTGAACTCTATAGCTAGACCCCTTAGCTCATCCTTCATTCTGATCCATCTCTGTTTAGCTTGCAGTATTATCTTTGGCTGCTTAGTTTGGATTAAAGTGGATTTACGGGATTTACTGTAGATATTGATGACCTATCCTCAGGACAGGTCATCAGTATCAGATCAGTGGGGACCAACACCTGGGACACCCTACTAGTCACCTGGTTGAAGAGGTGACATTATTCAGATGAGTTCTGTGGCCTCATACCAAGCACAGTGCCGTACATTATTTTGTGGCTGTGTTCAGTATTGCAACTCAGCTCCATTCACTACCATGTGACTTATGAGCCTTAATATCTGATGGAGGGATCTCAGGTAGCCCACACAGATTGCGTGTACAGGGCCACTTCCAATGCCTGTACTATACAGTGCACAGAGATGGGAGGAGTTGGCTCCTACAGTGGTCGGGCACCATTACTACAGCTCAGAGCCTATTGACTTCAATGGAAGCTGAGCCTCAGTGATGGCGCCCAGCCACTATGCAGAGCATGGAGCTATTTGCTTCTGGCTATATACATTGTAAAGTTTGGGCATTGGAAGTGGCCCTGTAAGACTGATCTATGCTGGGGCCGCCTGAAAGCATTGGCCATAAATAATAAATAATTCCTGGCTCCATTCACATGGATTTGCCATGTCCATGATTTTTAACGTGCATGTAGGCTGATATGAATATGTATATATAATAAGAGAATCGGGGAACATATCTTTTCGCTAAAATTAACATTCATTCTTCTTCTATCTAAATTTGCATGGGATACCAGTAAAAAATGATAAAAAGAGAAATGATGTCAATAAAATACGATTAAGATATTGTAAAAAAGTTGAATTGCTCAAAAGTTTGATCAAAACCTATCACTAATACAGTGCATGACGCAACTTCCATATATCTCCTATCTACCTGCACTCATATTGCCTGATTAACCCCTAGCGTTCCTCATCTACCGTATATTAGAAGCGATACCGGGCAGAAATCTTCCCCTCCAGCTAAAATGTGTTAGCACGAGTTTAGAGGATCGGGGGAAGTGCTGATTTTGCACAAGAGGTGCAAATGGGGCTTTGGTTATGAGCATAAAATTAGAGTCTGCTCACCATTAATCAGCCCGGCTAATTGCTATGCACGGCCATTTGCCATATGGTGTGAACGGCAGCCTGCTTCCCCTAAGATGAAATTCCCTGTAACCAGACATGAAATAGTGAAAGCCCTCTGTTTGGAAATGGCTTGTTTTAGAGATTTAATCCCTAAACAACTTTCTGCAGGGCTTTCTGTCAAGACTAACAGCACAATAAAGCTTTGCATTTATGTGACAAAGGGAGGAAATTTATGGGCTACTAAAACATTCCTATGGGTAGCGCCTTGAATTCAGATGTGGAGGGGATTTTTGGGTGCGGGGTGATTGGTTGGTTAACGTACAAGTTCAAGTAGATGTAAGAGCCATCATCTTCCGGGGAGATCTTGGAGTTGTCGGTTTCTAGGAAAGCTGGGTGAACAGAAGACTTCTGTTTCCGCTCTAAGGCTATGTTCACATCAAAGCACAGAGTCTTGAATGTCACACAAAAGAGTACGGAAAGTCCAAATTTTTGTCCGGCGATTTCAGGTTAAAGAAACATAAAGCCAATAGACCCCCTTATAGTAAGTGGGGTCCCTCAGGATCTGTTGTCTGTCATTATAGTAGACAAACTGTTCATCTTGGAAAACTATAAAGAATGGACTGACATTAGGTTCACATTGGCGTTGCGTCTCAGAACAACAGAGAGGAGGACCACTAAAATGGCGGTAACGCATAAAGACCAGGGGACCCCATTGACTATAATGGGGTCTATCGCGTGTTCATCATTTTAAAACCAAAACGGTACAGGAAAAAGTCCTCAGTGCAGAACTTTTTTCAGGCAGACACTGACTGAGTCTCTGGTGCAGATCTGAACCTAGCCTGACCGACACAGATTTGAATGTAGCATAAGAGTGGCTGTGATTCAGCTTTCTGAGAGTCCTGAATGGCATCATCCCAGTTATTTATGGATAAATCCAAATTTTTCAAACTGTCCATATATGATTTTCATAGAAAAGCTGAATCCCATTCCCTGTTGGAGCTGTTCAGAAAACCTCTTCATCATGTAAAGCAATGGTGTATTGCTGATGTGTGGTGGGTGGAGGTCTGATCTATGGGACCCAGGGCTTGGCAACGTTTATGACTTTCTGCCATATATTTTAGCAGCATTTACATTTCCCTATCCTCCTCTTTCTGGGCCAGACCACCATGAAGACTTCTTCACATGTCAAGCTTCTCATCATTCCCATGCCCTGTAAATGCTCCCCCATAGTAATCATGCCACCTATGATGCCACAGCCTCCCCCACAGAATCCCTCCTTGACTATATGCTGCTGACAAAATGATATTTTTGCAGTTAATGGGTTAATTTTTACCTTTCTGACAGTGGAAGGCTGTGTATCATAAATCTCACCAGAGGGCATGGGTGATAAATTTACAATGTGCAGACAACAAAGGGAATCAGAAAGGAGATCAAAAAAGTTTATCCAACTCTAGTGTGATGGGGGTGACCTGTGCACCTCTGTGACCCCTATAGTAGTAGGACCCCACCAATCCTTAGAATGAAGGGGATGGAGGGTTGGTGTAAAAGTGATGGCATATCACTCAGGCATGCAACCACTCTATGGACAATGTAGGTCTGACCTCTCCAAATTAGTCTGTGTGAACCTAGCCTTATAAGATACCAGTATTATTCCACACGTGCGGACTCTGTTACAGATTTTACATTGGGGTACAGGAGCTGCACTGGCAGTGGTCTATTATACATAGATACACATATATTCAGCCTACGAGGACATGATCCCCTATGAGAACATCTCAGTAGTAATGAATCAGATGGATCATGGCATGTCAGATTCACACCTGAGGTATATGGAGATGGCTTATGCTCTCATACACTTCTATGGGTGCAGTATTAGGGCTCGCTACAGCTCAGAACATAAGGTCAAGGTAATGTTGGACTGGCCCACAGAAGATCCCAAATGGACCCAGCAGTAACACAGTAATGGTCCAGCAGAAGACACCCAAATTTGAGGGGTACTACGGTCTATTTCCTAGTTGTTGGTGGAGGGTGAACCTCAAAATCATTTTATCTGGTAGGCCTAAAGAACCTCAGTCTTAAACTGGATTTAAGCCATGTACCCTCTGAACTTTCCAAACATGGAATCTTGTTGCTCCCGAATATCTGACGCCTGTTCTATATTTTTCAGCTCCTTACAGAGTGCTCTATTTTTCTTATTCCCTAAACTAACATCCCCGTCCCTGCCATAAAAGGATGTGGCTATCCACAAACTCAGCGGGTCACCTATGGTGCAACCTTGTAGAAATTGGCTATATTGTGTGAGAGATCAGGGTCGGCCATAGAGATGACTTTGTTGGGCTCTGCAGGGCACAAAGTGGCATTAGTCCAGCTGGCAGGGGGTAGCTTAGTTTAGAAACCGGACGGTCTGTGCAAAGCCTGGGCAAAACTCACCAAGGCCGGTGCTGCGCTGGTTGAGATCATTATTTATTACAAGTCAAAACCTTTCCACTATTCTAGTCACCGGGACAAATGACTTTCCTAAATGAGTCGTCTAGTAAAGTACACTGTGTGTATGGATTTATATCACTGTAAAGATTAATGAAATATGCAATTGTCCCGTGGCGGAAGACTGAATTACCATGTGATACGGAAAATGTGCAGGAGATGAATGCAAAAGGCTTCTACTATACAAGACCCATACATCTCTATTTCCTATTTTAGCTTATATTCTAATTATTGATGACTTATTGGGCTTTTGATTTACATTTTTTAGATTTTTTTTCTTTTTACATTTACAATTCTTATTGGATGGGTACGGAGCTATATTCAGAAGCCCCCTTATAGATTCAGACTTTTTAAATCCACGTCAATCCATCTCAATTCACATTTTTTATTTCCTCCTCAAATGGAAAAATAGCTCATTTCATCCTGAGCCTCCTGGTTCATGAAAACTGCTAGAGCTACTTATGTATGAATAGTCGCAAAGAAGGGCTTAAAGGGAATGTGTCAACAGAAAATTACTTATTTTTTTAGCAAGTTAAACATATATTTTTAAAAGAATTTTTGATTTTTTCTTTTTACATTTATATGAAAAAGGTTGTAAATCCTTCAATTTTCAATCTGTCCACTAAGCCCAATAATAGACTGATACTTTCCAATTCTGTAGGGGTTTTCTATGCAGCTGTTACTTTATTTGCATCACAGACACATGTTCGTCAAGGGAAAAAGGGCAAAAATGGACTGACATGTCCGTTTCTCACAGATGTTAGATAAATAAGACCCTAAACTTTAAACTACCAAAAACGTATATATCTTTTGCATTCGAATTAACTGTCTCTGTCTCGATTTTAAAATGTTGTCCAAGATCTGAATGTAATTGTTACAGGAAAAGCCATCAGTATCAGATTGGTCGGGGTCTGACACTCGAACCCCATCCTGTTCACGTGTTTCCGCTGCCAGTATACAGCTTGAACCAGCCTTGCTTCTATTCAAGTGAATGGCAGCAGGGCTGCAGTTACAGGTGCCAATGCTATAGTGTATGGATTGGAAACTGTATACAGTGTACAGAGCTACAGCCATAATAGCTGATTGGTACAGGGTCTGGGTATCAGATACTGATGACTTATCAAATATCAGTTACCTTCAGGTCCTGGACACCCCCTTTAAATTTTGATATAGAATATAAGGGTTCACTTATTTTCGTCAGACTATAAATATAAGTTGTGAATTCTGTATTATAGAACTACACAGAGATAAAGTCAGTATTTAGAGGGCAATTTGCTCATTTACCTGTGTGGCCGCCAGGCCTAATAAGCTGGCAGCTGTGCTGGCCGAGGTTACGGTAAGTAATTAGCCCCCATGCGACTTTAACGTGTTTTCTGACACAGCTTCCAAGTCGCTAGGATGCCGTTAATGTCGCTGCAATTTGAGCATGCTGTCTCAATGAGGCTGAATGTGCAGTACAGCCGTAATACTGAAACCTCCTCTTGTTTTTTTGACTCCACAGTCGCTGTTGTGATAAGAAGAGCTGTGGGAATCGGAACGAGACACCCTCCGATCCGGTGATTATTGACAGGTTGGAGCTGCCTTTATTTCTTCTCCATTGCTGAACCTCATTACAATGAAACACCTGCCCCATGCCGCTTCTCAGAGCGGGTGTTGGGCAGATGAAAGCAGCAGTGACGGTTGGGTACAGCGCACTGCGGTGGCATTAGATGAGCGAGCACTCGACCATGTAACACCTTCCCTGCCCTTTATAGCATCTGTTCAGTAATGTGGCACCATCTCTAATTGCTTCTCAGACTTAATAAAGGTTCTAAAACCGATCAGCGGAATTTACTGTAAACGGGCGCTGCCAAATATAGGTTAGCTTTGGTGACACTACCTGGCATTGTACTAATGAAAGCCGTAGGTCACATCTTATACATGACTATATGTATGGTGCACTATTATATTCACATTAGGCTTCACCATGGCGGCACCTTTAATGAGTAAAACAACTGGAAATTCAGTCTATTTAATCGCCACACCGACATATACTAAGGTATATATATATATATATATATATATATATATATATATATATATATATATGTGTGTGTGTGTGTGTGTATTATATATATTTAAGGCTAATTTCATCCTAATTTTGTTCACTTAAGTCAAACTTGGCTGTAGTACGACACAACCTGTAGATATGTTTGTGGAAAGGTTTTCTATTCCTGGAAAACCTCTCTAAAGAAAACCTATGCCATATGACGGGCCGGTCACCAGAATCCAACATACCAACCCAGCCCCGCAGATAGATAGGTTAGGGTCACCTGAATCCTTGTTTTTCCCTTGTGAATCACTGCCTCACCATACAAGGCAAATAAAACTGTTATATGGTCCTTTTGGGGATTCTCTGTTATCCATACATGAGTCTAAATTTGTAAATTTAAGGACTAGTCACTGAAGTCACTGCTGCTTTCATCATGAAGTCAAAGACCACCCAATGCCTATATTCCCATTTTGTGTCACCAACCAATTTTCTTTGAGACTCCTTAGAAGAACCCACTAACACCAATTGGCTTTTGAACAATGTCAATATTGACTCCTTCTCCTGAACTAAACCCAGTACAAACATCATTTATAGATTTTACAACAAAATGGGCACCTTCTTGGCACTGGGTGGCAGATGCCACTATGTTACCTACATCATATATTTTGACTTATGGTTATAATTGTCTAGATATGGTGGTTTATTTGGAATTGATCTCAATAATTTTGGTGTCCTAAGGACTTTGATGGATGGATATCTGATGTTGGGCATGAGGTCTATCAGTCTTGTTTACAAGATGTTGGCACACGGGTTTGAGTAAAGGTGGGATTACACAATACCACCAAGAGAAGTTGAGGACTTTGCTATTCTTGTAACTTTGTTGTTGTTTCCTGGTTTTTCACTGATTTTGGAATATGGATGACCGAAGTAGTCATCTTAATGCCTGCCGATAGGAAATTTGTCATTCCACCTCAAGCCTTCAGCTGATGTTGGATAGTAGTTAAATGACGCCAAATGTGATATATTTCTATGTCCAACAAATATCATCCATGATCTGGCTGGTAAATTGCGAACAATTGTTATAGATTTTAGAATGTCGTCTATATAGCGGCGCCTTTTTTCAGGTGTAATAAGTAGGCATTGGTGTCCAGATTTTTGTAATTTATATTGTGCTTGCCATTTTTTGGCTGGTTTAACTAATTATATTTCTATATAACTTACTTCTAACATTATTTTCTTGGTCTAGTTGCTATTTTTGTGGCTGGAATCTTTTTGATAATGACAAACAGTTACTTCAAATATGAGATGATATCTGCTTAAAATATTTATGTGAGAATGGAAAAATGAGGTATTTTTGCAGGTACAGCGCCACTAGTGTCCATAGGCTGTGTATGGTATTGCAGTGTGGCCACTTTCCACTGAATTCTGCAGCTGATTGGGTAGATCAAGCTGTTTCACTTATTGGTGAACCAATCAAGAAATAATACCTCGCGAATGTTTATGTCTGAGTATAATGCAGTGAAACCTCTCCAAATGACCACGCTCTTATCCAGACTGTGACAGATTTTCAGTTTCACCATACTGACTATCTTCTTTGAAAATACCACCGTCCTAGAAGACCACTTTTTAATGTTTCTTTGGGTGGTTGTCTCAAAGAGGTTTCAATGCATGCACTTCTGTTCCAAGGCCAGTGCACCCTAGAAGATTGCTATGGGGCCCATGGAAAAGTGCAACCAGAGCCTAGGTTTACCAACTACTAGATAATGGTTTACTGCTGGAAGCGGGTCATACTGGCTTGGGTTGAGGCAAAGAAGCACTTCAGGTAGGGTATAAGAATGAACCAGCTCTAAGGTGGGCCCTTCTACAAGGAGTCTGTCACCAGGACCCAGTATATCAACCCAATCCTGAAGATTGATAGGTTAGGGTCACCTGAACCAGATGCTGTTTCCCCCTTGTGAATCAGTGCATTTGTTGTCGAGCTATTGACTTTTTTGTCTATACGTATATTAGCTCTTTGGTGCAACAAGGGCATAGCCACTTACCTGCGAGGAACAATAGCAACACCCTCATTCAGTGTTGGACTGAGAATCCTTAAGCCTGCCAGATATAATGATACCCTTGAAAACAGACCATAGAACCCTTCAAATTTGGATGTGCCATTTTTGTTTTGGAGCCTGGACCCACCATATCTTCTAATACTCTGGTGGCTCAATACTACACTGCCCACATTGCTCCAAAGAGCAATTTTTAATTGACAAAAAAGCAATATTTCAGCAACAGAAACACCAAATCTCATTGGAAAAACACGGATTCAGGTGACCCTAACCTACCTATCTGCAGGGCTTGGTTGATATGCTGGGTTCTCATCACAGACTCCCTTTAAAGATTTCAGCTAAAGGGTCTTTGGTCAATGTGCGCCAATAGACCAATGTGATCATTTTCATTTATGTGTACGTGTATAAGAGGGGTTATTTTATTACTATTGTATTACTATTTACATCTTCCAAAAAATTCATTCAAAAAGAATATAATTTATGTAATTTGTTATTGTCACTCCGCTCAGAGGTGGCTTCATTCCTAGGTTATTACATATACAGCAGCTTTCCTAGTGGCCACTTTGAATTAGATGTTGGCAATTAATTAGCCGCCCATTGACACCGACAACTCCTTCCATAATAAATACATTGTAAATTAGTTTGTGCACCTCTACATTCATGTATGTGTGCGGAATATATTATAGGCAGATGGAATGTGCAATAGCTCAGTCCTAAGTTGTTGTGTTTTATTTTATTTTTTTTTCCCTACTGGCCTTACTGGTTTATGGAACGTGTCTGTCAACGAGTAGGAATGGTCTGTGTAAGGAACTAATCTGTGAAAAAATCCCTGGAGGAAATGGCCTCGGCTCTAGGCAAATCCACTGTATCCCCATTTAACGATAAACAACATCTGAATTATGTCTACATAAAATGGCAGATTCAGAAATATGCTAAAAATCTAAGTAATATTTCATCTACAGTTCTATATAAAGCACTAATTCCATCTATCTATCTATCTATCTATCTATCTATCTATCTATCTATCCCATATCCTATATGTATCCTGTATTTATCATCATAGTTTATACTTATTAATCTTCTTATCAGAACTTTCTTTCTCTACATTGCAGTCCATTTCCCACCTATTATTTCTGTTCCTCGCTTGTTTATTATTTTTTTCCTCTCTCCTTCCCGTTGTGTTACTCTCGGTAGTTATTAGTTCCTGTATCAGGCTTTTCCCTGCTTTTTAGTTAGGCCTTACGTAATTGGATATATCGTCGCCCTGTCCTGTTCTCATTACTGGTCTCTGTGTATTAACCCTCCTTTGAGTGTAGAGAGTGTACAGTGCATTAACAAGGACTGACAGTAAAGAGGCCTGGATCAGTAGGGCGTGAAATTGTTACTTTTTAAGATATGCGCTCTTTTCTACAACTAGCAAACCGAATCAGCTTGTTAATTTTCTTCTGTTTTATGTAAGATTTTGAGGATTTCTGAGAAATAATATAGAATTTTACAGATATTGTTGAGCAGTTTTTGGACTTTGTTGAATTTGCCAAATTATTTTTAGATCATTATTTGATTTTATGTTCCTTTAAATCAACAGTAAATCTAAATAACTCATTATTAGCTGCAAGGTAATTGAATATGACAGATTTCAATAGACAAAAAAAGAGATATTGTTTCAATTTAAATTTTTCAAATATTTTTTCCATGAATTTTTAAAAATGTTTTTGCTTTCCCAAAGTCATCTGAAATGCAGAAAGGGAACATCATGAAAGGTGATGATCAGGAATCTTTTTTTATTTATGGCCTATTTTTAGAAATCACCATAAATTTCTGATCGGTGGGGGGTTGACAGTTGGCTCCCACGTGGATCAGCTGTATAGGGCCATTTCAGATGCCTTTACTATACAGTGCACAGATCTGGAAGCAGTTGGTTCTGTGTCCTGTATAGCTATAGCTTTTACTTCTATGGGCATCGAGCTTTAGTACTGGCACCCGGCAACTGCTTCCTGATCTGTATAACCACCCAACGCCCATTGAAGTCAAAACAATCACTATATAGGACACAGAACTAACTGCTTCTGGATCTGTGCACTGTATAGTAAAGGCATCCGAAGTGGCCCTGAACAGCTGATCCACACAGAGCATAGCATAGCATAAGCATATGATTTTTAATGGACTAATTTGGGGGGGAGGTTTAACCAACCCCCCCCCCCCGTCGATAGCCTGATTCTGATACTGCAGCTTAGCTCCATTCACTTATCTAGACCTTAACTGCAATACCAGAGGCAGTCCATGAACAGGGTGGCGCTGATTCTGAGGAAAAAGTAACCTTTTCTCCTAATTTCAGTTAACCCTTTCAATGCTGTATTTATATTT
This sequence comes from Leptodactylus fuscus, assembly GCF_031893055.1. NCBI lineage: Eukaryota > Metazoa > Chordata > Amphibia > Anura > Leptodactylidae > Leptodactylus > Leptodactylus fuscus. The sequence goes on from NC_134269.1 coordinate 186,887,077, forward strand.
GAATGCTAGTTGTGCATATGTAGAAATATGTTATCGCCCTGTAAAGTATATATGTGTTGCTGGTTGACTGCCAAGAGTGCGTAATGAATGAGTCAGTCCTACACGAGGCGGCATGGCCGTAAAAATTATTTTCATTTCAAGACCACTTGATAATGGTTACTTATGTACTGAAGTGAATGTGATAACAGCGGCATTAGTCAGTGATTTATTTCCGTCATAATGGTAGGAATGATTCATAGAGAATAGTTAGAATATTAGATACACGCCGTATGTATTATGGTGTCATTATACCCGCAGCATATTATTATATCAGTCCCTATTATATTATATCATATTATTTATTAATATTTGGTTAATTATATGAGAATATTGACTGCTGATGACATTGATATTAAGTGTCCCTAATAATCCGCGTCCTACCCCCAAAAGGAAAAAATAACATCATCCAAGTCTGATCAACTAGAATCTAATTTCCAAGTCACTTTGCCTTCTCTCTTTGAACATGCAAATCTTAGCGCAGTCTGAACAATTCCCCATGTTTGCTTTTCTGTAGCACTTTATTGATTTAGACAGAATGGAAAATATTTTAAACCGCCTTCTGAAAAAAGTGATTTTTTTCATGTCATATTTTTTTTTATATATGTATAAATTTGTCATTGGCAGTGAGCTTTAAAAAAATTAAATATCGAAAACCTTATATATATTAATCCAGCACCCGCCAATTGTTCTGCCCCTTTATCCAGGATGGAAAATATCAAGATAAGTGATAAATGTCTGATCGATGATTGGTGGAGATCTGGCTACTGGAACCCTACTGATCATGATAATCGGAGTCTTGTGTCCCCCCATTTGTATGTAGCAGTGGTCAGAGATAGCAGAGCACTATACCACTGCTCCATTCAAACATGGAGACTCAAGGATCCCTGTTATCTATATTAACTGGGGTCCGAGTGTGTGAACCCTATGGTCAGTCACTTATGCCCTGCCCCATGGTAGTAACTTTAAATTGTAGTAACTCCCTTTAAAATGTGCTGATTCTTGACACTACACCCCTACATTAAGGACATTGCTTTAGTGTACTGCTCTAGTCCTGTATCTAAAATTTCTGTGAAGGCAGAGTGGTTTGTTGGGGCCCATGCTGACACCCAGCGCCCTTCTCCCATTGCTAGCATACACCAGTACTCACAGGGGTTGTTACTGGGGTAGTAATCACTACCAGGCCCTGGAGCCTCAGGGGGCCTAAAGGCTTCTCTATATAAAAAGACACCTGTATTATAGCTTGAACATGGTAAAAGTCATCCTAGACTGGAGCCCCATTACAGGTCGTGTATGGGGGGACAGGAGCTTCAACCCTCTGCCTGTTCTCCCCAGTCTAGGATGACTTTTTTTAAAAATTTTTTGATGTCTTCCATTTGCTTCTTGAAAGACAGTGTCGTGACCCTTGGTACTTCTTTTGCTCTCCATTTTTTGTGTTTGTGGAGATTGAAAGTTGCCTACGTTTATGTCACCCATGGAGAAGGGGAAATAGGACAAGCATACCCGGAAATAATATATAAGTAAATTCTACGACTTGAACCCAGAGCTCTTTCCCATGTACCAGGGGCTTTATCAATCACATGTATTCCCTTACAATTAGAAATAAATTCTGGAATCTCTGGAACTGACTAAATAAGATATAGGTCACATCTCCTTGGGACACCCACAAGAGGTGCCCTAATGTAAAGCATTATACCTGATTATTGATACCCTTTCTATGTAGCAGTAATATCTCATGCATTTGTTGATAATTTTTATTTCTATAGCACCAACATATTCCACAGCACTTTACAATTCATAGGGTAGAAACATGGACTGAACACACGAAAGCACTGAAACAATAGGAGTGAGGGTCCTGCTTATGGGCTGTACAGCAATATGTATAGATATCATTTGTGCATAGATTTGCTGCGGTTTAGTTGATATATGCATTACCGGAATCACTTCTTTTGCTTTCATGGGGGTATTCAAAACTGGGGCAATCCTTTCTAGAAAACATGAATTTCCCATGATGTAAAAAGTGTATTTAAAGCAAAGCGACATAGGAGCATTTACATAATATTCTTACACCCTCCTACGTTGTAAGGGAATTAGTCAGACTCAGTTACCTATGTAGTTGGAATAACTTATGATACATTGTTTATGCATGATAAGTCTGGTGTATTAAGTAGATAGATAGAAGGATAGATAGATAGATAGAAGGATAAATAGAAGTATAGATAGATATTCATAGAAGTATAGATAGATAGATAGATAGATAGATAGATAGATAGATAGATAAATAGAAGTATAGATAGATATTCATAGAAGTATAGATAGATAGATAGATAGATAGATAGATAGATAGATAGAAGGATAGATAGATAGATAGAAGGATAGATAGATAGATAGATAAGATAGATAGATAGATAGATAGATAGATAGATAGATATTAGATAGATAGGAGACAGATAGACAGAAGGATTGATAGATAAATGGATATTTTTTGGGTGAATAAAGTACCCCCACTTTTTTTTTTTCACTTATTCTTGGAGTTTTCTATTGGCACTATAGTCTGTATTCTGTGGCAGGCACCCCTCTTATTATCGGTGTGGTGTTGTTTGGACATTTGTAGATAGATAGATAGATAGATAGATAGATAGATAGATAGATAGATTAATAGATAGGTGGATAAATGAGCAGAGTAAGGGAATATCTGAGTGTTACTTTATGATGACTTTGGGAAGGGTTGCACAGGATGTTGTATAGAAGCCTCTGGGTGTACTCTCGAAACTGCAACTCTCATTGTGGTATAAAAAAAGGAACAGATACCGTACAAGCCTAGGTATGGGCAGACATCATGTAAACAAGGCCACTGTCTAACCATTTTTTGATCCGGCACACTTAGACCTCCTAGCATCATACAAGGTCTACTTTGCTCTTATTCTGATTCCTTCTTACAGTCAGGTTTCAGAACCTGCAAAAAAAAAAAAATGGTGGAAACTTCACTTATTATAATGCACAGTTTTCCTTGTAACAAGTACATTTTCTCAGAAACGTTGGAAATCCCCACTATGCTTAGAATAAAGCTAGTGGTCTATGTAAGACTATGCACACAGACATAGATTCGCATCAGACCAATTGTCTGTACCTATTGTCTGTGGTGTACCTATCCAAAATGGAGGTAGACTTTTGGTACTAGGCTTCTTTATAATAAATCATGGTTCACAGAAAGGAGTCTCTTTACTGTCACGTGGGTGGTCTTAGGTGAGGAAACGTGATTCAGAGCTTTGTGGCATTGTCCAATTAGAAGTGGAGACATCTGCCATCAGGAGAGAGTTGGGTCACCCATATATGCATTAGATAGTTGGCCGGATTGGCAACAATTGCAGTTCTAACCAGCTTTTATCTAATGCATGTGGAATCTTTAGGGTTGGACTCCGCCAATACAGTGCCAAAGGATTCTTCAGTAACAAGGCTTTTCATCAGTTATGGGCCGCTGATACAACAGGGTCTCACCCCTATACACATTAAATTTGATGTATGTACCAAGAGCTTTCGTGGTACATACAATACTGCAAATGGGTGCTGCAAAAGCACCCTAAGGCTACAATCACACAACGTATACTTTCTTCAAAGCCAAGTGTACTCCTTAGGGTAATCCATTTCCATGGACCCTTCATAGACACGAGACTATTGAGATATCTGTGAAATCGGGCTATGAATTTGCTTGTCTTTGCCTGACCGGCACTGCATTCACTGTCACTATGTGGCTACCAGGACTGTAATCTCCAGCAGTGTCTGCAGTGCCAAAAGAATGAAGGGAGCGCCAGTTACGCAAGTGCACTGCCGCTCCCTTCAAAAGGAAGATTTAGGGGGACTTTCGGTCTCCGGTTTTGCTGATTGTGTAAGTTGGGCTCAAGCTATTGGACACTTATCCTTTTTCTACAGTATAGGGATAAGTGTCTTTAATGGCACAACCCCTTTAAAGTCTATGGGGCTGTTAATACAACGCTAAGCACATGGCTGAGGAATCCTGTCGTGTGAATGAGCCCTAACACTACACACCTCTATCTACAAATCCTACGTTCCATTTTTGAGATGCCCTTGTGTCATTGCCAAGTACACCAGAGGTGTGATTTTTTCCAGGCACCTTTTAAGCATATGTAACGTCTTAAGCAGCCTCGGTAAGAGCACGGCTTTGCATCGTCTCCTGTGAACCCCCCGTTTGTGTCTCTGTAGCTTGTAAGGTGCCGTGAATATGCCCAAAGAGTCCGATTTCTCAGAACGAAACGCCGTCTAATGATCCAATGATGTCATTTTGAAAGGAGCTATTTCCGTGACACAAATTCACTACCCCCATTAAAAGCGAGAAGTTATTCCGAGCAGCAAATCATGGCTGGAAGAGGGGGGGAGGAGAGTTTCTTCTTTTAAATTAAGTTCGGGATTGATTTAACATCCGAATTGTAACTCATATTTGAATTTAAAAGCGTAGCTATAAAATTCCTGTGCCGGAATGGAATAAATTGTGGTTTTATTACCACAATGGGTATCCCTGTGTCCTAACCTTTTTCCTTACCGTTATTTTAGTTCAATAAATAAAACCTCATTAGTCGATCCCGATTTCAAAGAGTTTATTAAATTTTACCGGAGTAATTAGCATAAGCTGCGCTAATTTTTCTAGAAGACTAATGAGTGAGTTTGCTAATTAGGTTTTGCAGCGTAAGAATCAGAAAAAGATGGCGCTGCCAAAAGTAGATCAGTGTAAATTCGCCTCACAAGACTTCTCTCTGTCAACGAGAAGATGATCCGGCTGGACCAAGGGATGGATCTACCGCCACAGAACCCTTAGTGGCTCCTATGGGGCCCTCTACATTAGGAGGCCAAAGCTGTTTTTTTTAATGTAGTGTATTCACTTACCTGTCCCCATTCATTCTTACCACCATCTCTGCTCGTATTCAGCGTCCAGGGGGTGCCACACATAATGCTGTTTAGTATTGGAGTGTAACATGCATCAGAAACAGAGGAGGTGTTCAGCAGGAGCGGGGATAGGTAATATTGGCTGCTAAATAGGTAAAGGCCTAAAGTCACTCTGTAGGGGCCATTATGGGGAGAAGTATATTGTGTGGGGGCCTATAAAGGGGGCACTTAATGTATGAATGCTTATAGAAGGGGGCCTGTAGAAGGAGCCCTCACTGTATGGGGGGCCCGTAAAAGGAACTTTTAAGTAATGGGGGCCTCTAAAGGGACAGTATACTGTGAGGGGCCAGAAAGAAGGTAATTACTATGTGAGGAATTGTAAATGGATAGTATACTGTGGGGGCAAGTAAAGGAGGCAATTAAAATATGGAGGACAATAAAGGAGGCAATATACAGTGTGTAGGATCTATAGAGGTGGCATTATACCATATGGAGGACCAGTACAGGGGAAGGAATCTTGCTATGGGGCCCCATCATTCCAAGCTTCGTCTCTGGCTGGACCCTGGGAGTCTGAATGCGCAGGAGATCGCCGGAGACAGGTTTTTACAGTAACCACCACTGTTTGTGTTTCCTTTCGTTGTTTCTCATGATGTGGACCAGACAATTTGTTTTGACCATGTTGACCATATAATCGTAATTCCTGACTTAATTGAAATCATAACAGCGTGGTTTTTTTTCCCATGGACGAGTTAAAAATGGCTGCCAAATTTCAAAGCAATTAGAGACGGAAAAGTTCCAGGAGTAGAAGCCCATGGCTGGATAGTACTGACGCACTGGAATGTGTCAGTCTCCGTAGGGTTAAGTGAAAACCAAAATTGAAATCATATGGAGATGTTATGTAGTATTTTCTACGGCAACTTTTTGTAGGAGTAAGGCTGGTTTCACAAACAGTTTTTGATTATTGTTTTTAGGGCGTTTTTTTCTGTAGATAGAGTTCCTGAGGTCACTCTCTGCTTAGATGACCTCTGCTTGTTATTGATTTTTTTGGGGGGGTACATTGGGTTGGTTTCAGACAAAAAGATTTTGACGCAGCCGGGCAGATTTACTAATATAAATGCACCAAGCAGAGCATTACATTTGGGTATGTGCACGCTGGATAGATATGCTGAAAAATTTCCACATTGGAATATCCGCAGAGGAAAAATTTGATGCAGTCAGTCAGTCAGGAACGCCCTTCCTCACAGCAGCGCCTATAGTGCTGTACTGTGAGAGCGAGGAGGAACGCCCCCTCCCCAGTACTCGTCCATAGAGGAGAAGGAGGCGTTCCTTCTCCCTCTCACAACACAGCTCTATAGGCGCTGCTGTGAGGAAGGGTGTTCCTGACTGACTGTCAGAAACGCCCTTCTGACAGTGAAGAGCTACAGTACCGACACCAATTACTCTCCACCGGGGACATAGATCGTGAAAGCCAACGGCGCGCTGAATTCAGCGCACTGTCGGCTTTCTAGCGGTATATAAAACCGCATGTGCCCCATGTGGTGAAAGATTCTCTCTAACACCCACTCCAGGGGCCACTGAGTTTGCTCGAAATCCTGGACAATCCCTTTAAGCTGTCTACATTTCAGACAAGATTAGTAAATCTGTCCCAGTTTTTTTATCTTCAGTAAAAGAAAATCTGAAATGAAAGTTATATTTATATCTTTTGTATCCACTCATCAAAAGCAAGTGTGAATCTAGTCCTACAGAACCATTGGCTTTTTTTAGTTTATTAGTCAAGGAAGAGTGATTCCTTACCATTCAATTACTATTGGCAGCTTATAAGACTAATTCAGCCATTATAACGTGACCGCCAGGAGATAGTTTACAGCTACAAGCCCCTCTCCCAGTAGATTGTCTGTCTGAGTTTTTGGCTAGCTCAGCTGTCAGTCACGGTTTCTACTGAGTGACCTCCTAAGGCTTGGGATAAAGGGCCAATATAAATGAGAGTTTTGCCTAACAGGTTGTTGTAGGACGACTTGAGTTCTCTAATGGAGCGATGACTACATGTTTCAGCATATCCAAGTTTTTCTATATTGTTATCACGTCGTTCACCCCAACTGTGCAAGTCAACGACTCTTTCCTGCCTTCCATTATGTAGCAATTTGGAAGAAGAATTTCCTCTTAATCTTTCTTTTTGAGAACTTTTTTTTCTTGGTGTCAGTAGCACCTAGAAGTTGGTGAATGGCTGGTTTTCTAACGTCTCATGGAGGTAATGGTGCCAGGGCACACATCCCTAATAAGATATTGTCCAGGCTGTTGCCATATGCTTCGGAGGCTGCCTCGTCTCTCCGCTTCCTTTGATTCCCCTCAATAAGATTATTTCAAACACTCTAATCCTGAATCATTGACATGGATACAAAAGCCCAGTGACATCTAATAGATTCTTCTTAGCTTTGCTTTGCCTCTTGTTCCGTTCCTTTTTCTTCTCTCTTTTTTTCCCCTGACAAAAAGCTGACAGACACTCGGGTCCCGTCCCCCAGCAGCAGCATGGGGGGCGATGCGTCGAGTATAAAAGAGGAAAGGGAAGCTGACATAGGGCTGATAAGCTACAGAGCAAAAGCACCATAGATTAAAAGTAAACGCCAGTAAATCCTACCCATTCTCCCGTTCCCCTGTGTCTTTTATTGTTTTCTTTAACCATTTAGCTGCTGTAAGGGGGTCACAATGCTCTGACGCGATCGGTATAGGAAAGTGAATTTTCAATTTCTTCCGTCAAAGTGTATATTCGGTATCAGACTTTCTGGGAAATGTATTTTATACAGTGGAGGCAGCCATTTGTGCAGTCTGCAATGATACCCTATAGACCTGTGACATCATTGAACTCTTTTATGGGGCTGACCATCTAACAACTCATAGGTTGGCCCTTCAAATATGGTTGTCTCTTACTGGACCATTACTGAACACTGGCTCAGAGGAGGACAATCTGGGAGTCTCGTGGTCCAGTCTGACACTAGTTTGAACCAACCCTATGTTATCAATATGGTAGCTGCCACTCATAGGTACATGCAGCCTTTTGTGCCATCAATGAGGTATCTACAATTAGACAACCTATTGGTTACCAACATGCCAAAGAAGGGGCTGTCTGTATCTGGCTAGAGTGCACCTTGGTCCCTGTTCTCTGGTTTACCAAATTTCATGAGCCCTTATACATGGTTGGTCACTTTTACCAAGCAGGTTGGATATGGGTATTCAGTACTAAGGGTGACCAAACATAAACATCCTAGATCACTGTCAATGTTTTATTATACGGCCTCCTGTATAATATTTTGGGCTGTAATAGAGGTGATGACCACATAGCAAATCTTATTACAATGGCTTCCCCTTTCTGTTACTGAAAAAAACACCACATGGACCAGGAATACGTTGAACTTGTTTACCCAATCTCATTTCTAATGTTGTACATGAATCCCTGTATACATTCTCACCACCAATTAAATTAAGCCATGGCACCAACCTGGGGCCCCTATAGATAGGTGATCTACGTTGGCGCAGTTCCTTACTGTAATAACAGCCACATTGGCTTCATCTTTAGTACATATACCCTTGGTTGTAATGAATCTTAAAAAGTAAGTAGAATATTCTTAAAATCTGGCTAAATGAGCAAATGCTGTTACTATGGCTTGTATAGATTATATAGACAGATGGTCTGTAATATAATATAATAAAAGAAGGATGCGACGGCAGCTACATGAAATTTCTCTGTACCGTGACATCTTTCCTACAGAAAAATCAGTGCAGATCAGAAAATAGACAAACATTTCGTGACCATATAAAGGCACGAGGCTGCACAAAAAGATGACACCAGATCTAAAGATATAGTTTATAGAAATTGACTTGTGGAATTAACACTATCATAGACACAAACTTCTTGGCCTTCAGCTATGAACCTAGATTGCAACCAAAGCAGAAATATACAGCGTCGGAGTTGGACTTCCATCGATACGATTTAGATGATCGATCGTAAGGATTGGCCATCCTGGAAAACCTATTACAGGTGACTACAAACAGGTTGAAGACAAGAAAAAGTTAACACAATTGGAAACTCTTTTCCAGGTTAAAAAAGAAAAAGAAACTTTAGATTTTTTTGCCTGTTTTTCTTGCGAGCACATTAACAGAATTATCATTCTAAATTATGCTGCTAAGTGGGACCTTGAAAACAATTTGTTTTCCTGGAACTTCACAGGAGAGAATTGCTTGGAGATCCACATCCAGCGGAGAGATCTTCTCTTCTAAAGATGAAGAGGAAACAAAGATTGAGGACGCATTTGAAGTTAAGCTCCTCTGATGCATTTTGTCCCTAATCCTTCCTCTGTGCGTGTTTCTTATTGATCTTCCATCTTCATGACAAGGGCTCGCTTGGGTTTTCAAACTCAGCGCTCCATTTTTATTAAGTGTGTATTGCTGACTGTTACAGTTTGGGAGATGGAGGTCCTACGCAGCTCGAGGGTTGGGAACCAAGTATTGAAGAATCCCGTGAACTAAATCGCAAGGAAGTCATAAAGTTTTTGTCAAGCCAAATTCCTCAATAGATATGCAATTCCTAAACATTCTCAGAATATTTTCTTACATTTCTTAGTAAAAAAATAATTTACGTTATGGTTTTTTTTTTGTCTTAGTTTGCTTTGACCTGGACAATATAAATCACCCACTTTGTCTACTCTTGAAAAGATAGGATGTAGAATTCTGACCCCTATCATCATCTTAGGGAACTTGGCAAACAGGCTGTCATGTCCTACTTAAGACTTCCATAGACATCAGAGAAGGCTGGCCAAACTCACCAATTTTAGTAGTACCAGCCAACTATCTCATATGTTTAGTGACCCCCCGACTCTCCTCCAAATGTTGGGGAAAGAGAAATTAGAGACTTTGAATTTTAGGCTAAGCCCATCTTACTTTTCTATAGCTACATGGTTCACCCACTTTGCAGGGCCCATAAACATGAAGCAAGAACCCTCTGAAATGTTCTGATGCCTTTTTCTCCTATAAAGGTATAATGTTTTGTGGTAGCGAGTCCAGACCCTTTGTCCCATTTACCGTGTGCCACTTATAATACTGGTGGCTTCTAAGGGGCTTTCACTCATCGGTTAGGCTCAAATGAATGGATCTAATCTGTGGGGTGTCTCCTACCATGACTAAATCAGACACAGAATCCGCACCAAGATTGAGTAGGATGCTTATTTTTTTCAGTGTCCGGCTTCGATCTCTCCCTCTCACTGAATACAATGGTAGGCAGATTCAGGGTAGAATTTAGCCCAGATTTTGAGGCGGAATTTACCTCCAAATCAAAGCCTAATTTCTTAGTGTGAACATACCTTTATAGAGGCAGCAGTACCAGGGCCCAAGTGTGACTGCTACATTGACACCCCATATACCCGCACCTCTACTTTCTCTGTCCATCCCATCTTCTATTACATTTCCTTCCCTCATCACTACATCCTTACGTAGTCACTCACGCCACTCCATTCATTATACGGATTCCTATTTCCCCTCTTTACACCTCATTCCCCAGTGCCTGCTCCCCATTCATTACCTTTCTACAAGTCGGCCCTACTAAACAGATGCATTCTGGGAACTTCCCAACATAAACAATCCTTCCAGTTTTTCTATAGAGGACTTTTCTTGTAGCATGCCCTCACATAACTCTACTTGTTTAAGTATGTAGATGGCACTGTTGCAGTAACAGTACACACGCTGGAAATGATATGACGGGGTTTTTTTTTTCTTCCCCTCCTCCTGACTTTATGTTTTCCGATAAATAATGCTCTCAGCTTCACCAGATGCAATGAGACAACACGGGAGGCAGCAGTAAGATCATTTGCTTATGTCTTAAGTGCTTCTTATTTACAGAAGATCTGATACATTACACACACCCCATCATTATGCCAGTGAAACCTTCATGATCCACATTAGCACGTAACTAAGGGAAAAAAACGCGGCACATTAAGAGATGATTACACTAATTTTCACAATTGAAAAACATTTCAGATTGAATTTACCCAAACTTTTTTTGCGGCTGCTGATTTGCACTCGAGTCTGTTGCTGGAGTCTAAATTGCTGAGTTGTAAACAGAAAACACAAGATCCGCGCCGCTCCCATGCTCCTTGTTACTAGAAGTGCTTTTTATGTGATTTTCTTTGACTTGCTGCGCATAAGTTTTATGTAAATGATCGTGAACAATGTGTACAGGGGAAGACAGTCTCCCGGAATGAAAGTATATGGCTTGTTATTTTGTTTTATCAAAAAAGCTAAAAATAAAAAAAATCAGACGATGGCGTTATTTAGGTTTCGAAATTATATTGTAATTCTTTTGGCAGCTGAAAGTAAGATAAGGAAAGTCTAGGGGAGAGAAATTTGCAATGGCGGGTGAACCTTGCTGTTCGGTTTTATAGGCGAGGACAAGCGCATAATCATACTTCTCAAGTTTGTGAGGGGACATTACAAAGAGAAGAATGTAAAGTGGTGTGCAGCATGCCCCAAAATGAAAGAAGACCACATATCAGACCCCCTAAACAAATACAGACACCCTGTCCAAATATAGATCCATAAATAAATGCAGTTTCCCATCCCCCTAAACTTATTGGGAAAGCTAGACCAGACCCCCTACAAAGTATAGACCCCAAACCAGACCCACTAACCAAATATAAATCCATAAATAAATGCAGTCTCCCCTCCTTTCTAAACTTATTGACCAACCTAAATCAGATCCCCTACAAACACCAGGCCCCAAATCTGACCCATTAACAAATGCAGATCTTAGAAAAGACTATGTAAAAATACAGGCCCCCAAGCCAGTTCTTGTTAAAAAAAAAATAATAATAATAATAATAATCCTTCGTAAATAGGGACACAAGACCCCAAAATAAATGTGGGACTCAAGACCTGAGGACTCCCATACACTTGCTCCTGACTTACCCTCCAAACTACCAAAATAATATATTAGCTAAGCCGAACATGATTGTTAATGGAGATATCAGAGGTCAGAGCTTTAAGAACATGAAAACGTCGCAGTTCTTTATATATGTTTATATCGGCTTACAAAACAGTAATAAACTTAAGGAAGTTCCCATTCTGTGGTCACTGTAAACGTCTCTTTATTGCATTAAATCTAATTCTGTAGACTAGGGGCCCTGGAATATGCATGGGAAAATAGAAATTGGATCTCCATGGGGTGAACTGAGGCCCACATGACAAGGACGCGATACCAACGTGTTTTACAGTGTCACTTATCTGAGACCATCAACTGATCGACCGTCCAAGGGAAGAGCAATCAAATCCTAATAGATTCTAGGATCTGTGGTTGGATCAGAAATTAGGATGTGGCCCCCCTGAACCTGACTAAGGCATTATATTCATCATTTTCATAATTTTTGAGAATTTTTTGTAATTTTCTATTATTGTTCCAAATGTTTTTGTTTAAAATTTTTTTACTCCCTTATGCACAACAAAGAGTTAAAACGTCCCAATTATAGATATGTGATTTACAGATACATATTCTGAATGTTATAGGAAGAAAAGCTGCTTCTCATTAAAAAATAAGAATGCTTTTAAGTCTAAAAGATGCTGGTAATGGATAGCTGCTGCCGCTATAAGGCGGCATGCTGGGAATCATGTTCTTCTAGTTCTTGTAGAAATCCCATTTCCCTCTCAATAATCCACCTGATATGGGCAGAGTAATATAGCCGGTCACATCTTCTAGGAAGTGCAGGCTCCGGTTGTTGTTCAGGATCACAATATCTAAGGTGGGAAGCTTATAACAGTAGAAGGTATAAAGTATACCATACTGTACTATCAAGGTGTCTGAGGATGTCTTACATCTGGAGATATGGGATGTGAAACCTTGGGGGTGGGGATCTTACTAGACTTCCTGTCACTGATCTGATTGGTGACCACTATAGGCAATCTCTTCCTAGTCTCCCATTGGGGGCCCCCATAAATATTAGATGGTTGCTTGTTATGCCGATATTGGTCAAATGTGTATGGACACAAAGAGTGTTCCTTACTCTACATACATATCATGTAACACACACTGTAGTCCATTTATGGAGTAAAGGATGGGTATGGTGATTGTCCAAAACTTGAGAAAAAGGTCTGCTATTTTCTATATACAGCGCCACTCTTGTCATTGGGTGATGCCTGGTATTGCAGTTCAGTCACACACATGGGTTATAAGGAGTCCAAATTTTTTTAAAAAGTGGGCAAAATGACATAAATAGCAAAAAGGTCTTATTCACCTTAATTTTCCCACGCCATACCTGTTTGACAATTGCCAGGTACTGTTGGACTTGACTTCTTGGTACCTCTAAGGCCAGTTCATACAGAAGGGTTTAGGCCATGAGAGACAGTGTGCTGGCCATATTTCCTGGACAGAACTGTAAGTCAGTACCTGAACCTCTAGCATCATAGTGATCCATGACGCCCGGAGTCTCTGCCTCCTCGGACTCTGCTGTCCCCCTACTCAAAACACAATTACAGTCTGGGACAGTAGAGCCAAGGGGAAGCAGAGACTCCGAGTATCTATGGATCACTGTGATTCTGGGAGTTCAGTTTGGGAAATATGGCCAATATCCAATCTGTATCTCATGGGACTGAACCTGTCTGTGTGAAGCCCACCTAAGGCACCTAATAACATAACAGAAGCCACATGTGTCCAGAACTACAGGAAATCATGGACAGCCATCTTTGGGTAGGGATTTGTCCTCAGGTGGTTGCTGATACCATATAGAATGTGGTCTAAATATATAAGAAGTGAACACTCAACCAATCACTAACGGAGGTGCGACATGGCTGCAGCCAATGATGGAGTGAGTGAGCACTTCCTATGTGTCAAGAGGCGCCAGAAAGCGGAGTACAGTGGGGCTACAAGGTTGACTTGATAGACATAACATGCAAAATCTGTACCGGGCCCCCCAACTATAATATATTGTTTATAGTAAAGGTCCCCTCAAACTGGGAACAAACACCTTATGGGGCCCTTAAGGCTCCTGGGCCTGGGTGCGACTGCACCTTCTACCCCTGGTTGACTTGCAACACCTGACGCAACCAATGAAAAAGACAATCGCTACACTTAGAGAAAAGACCCTTTCTGTAATTTCGTCATAGTATTATATATTTTATAATATTATCTTATTCTTTTATGAGTATTATTATATTATTATTGTTAATATTTATTTTCATGTAATTTATATTATTATTATTTTTTATCATATAATTTATTACAGTCGATCACCTGGCACCCACCTCAGTGCTGGATTAACATCATATTCCTGTAAAATATACGTAAAGTACCAATACTATGGCTTGATACGGTATGCCTTTATTAAATCCAAGTTCATCTATTATATATATGTGCGCATGTGTCCGTACCCTTTAATAGCTATTAGCTGTGAGCGCTGTGATATGTTACCACTTATCTTCTGCCAGTATTGTAAGTGGAAAGAATTCCTTAACATTTGCCTTGATTAATTTCTGACAAGGACCCTCAAGCCTTCTCTAGCCGAAGAGCGAGGATACGTATAATTGCGCAGGTCGGTGTGTGCGCTGGCCTGGCCCGCCAGATGTGCGCCGTCAAATGCTTATAAGGCTACATTTCCATTGAATCCTTCCAAGTGGCAGCATGTCTGATTGTAAGTGTCAGGCCAGGACCTCGCATGCTCTCTCTATCGCTACAAGGAAAGCAGTTTTGTCTTTATTCTCTGATAAGCTGCCTCCCATAAGCACTAATCAGTTTAATGGAGAGGCCTCCCAAATAGCACTCAGCAGGCCGATTCCTCCTTCCTGGCAGAGGCAGATAGCGCGGACAGAAAAAATTACACACATTATTAACCCTTTGTCAAGGCGCCTCTGACAGAGACACGCTACAGATGAATGGAGCTGTTAATAAGAAGGAGATATCATTACAGCGGTTTAACACAGAAAGCGAATTCATAACATTGTATCTCTGTGACCGCCTCATTGAGTTAAAAAGGAGAGTGTCATTTATAAGAGTTGGAGCCGGTGCGAGCGCTCACACATAGGATACAGGGAAAGCAACTAGTTCTTCACAGTCCTTCAGTGGGGCATACAAATTATTCCATATTAGCATCACTTGTCTTCCTTCCCCGGTCTATTCTCTTATAAGTATTTTTATTATTATTTTTTTTATTAGTATATTTTTTGCTTTTTTATACCTGCCCATGCAGAAATGACTACTCTATGAAAATTTATTTCATATTGGGATTGAGTGGTTTGGTTCAAATATTCGCCATCTCTACTTCTCTGTTGTGTTTTGCCCAGTGCATGGTCTGAGGAGGTTGTACATGGTCCAGGATATACTATGCTATGTTTGGGACCCTCTGAACCAGACATACCACTAAATGAACCAATCACAGTTCAGCTTTTATGTCTTATAGAGCTCTTGAAAACAGGCAGCTGCCCAGTGATTGGATGCTATGGGCAATACACCTTTTTTAAAAAATTTTAGCCAGTTTTATAGAGTTGGCCCATTGTGTTATGCCCAATGCAGGGCCTGAGGTGGCCATAGATAACTCAAGGATTCACTACGATGATCTTTTTTGGATTCACACTGGAAATAACACAGTATACGTTTCAGCTGGAGTATTACTATCTGTTTCTGGGAAAAAATGGCTGACAACCAACATGGCAGCTATTCCTGAATACAGTGCATTGTATACAGAATACCGTCAATCTGAGCCAAAATATACCCAATGTGAAATTTCTGAGAGAGTATATCTGAGATGTGTTCATTTCTGTAAGGGAAAGCATGGCAGTGATTCATGGATCAATAGTAAGGGGTTCTTTGCTAAAGTGGATTCTGCAGGAGAGGGAAGATAATCTGGCCGTATCTCTGTGTCAGCCTCAGACGAATCATACTTTAATAAGGTATATCCAGCCTATCTTTGCTGTACTCTTCTAAAGCCATCTTAATCCTCCTCTGCCGTGACTTTGACATCTCACTGCATCATAGGCCCATCCAGACGTCGAGGGGTTAACTCATTATCCTCGTGTTTTTAGGCTGTTTATGTTCCTAAGCGTCCCGTCTGAAATGGCGGCACCTCATAATTTCCTTTACCAATCCTCACCCCCACTCCGGCTTGTTATTTGTTATTTAAGCAATAAGGACGGGGGGGACATATTTATTTGTTTTCCCTTCGGTTTTAGCCCCAAGAATATGGAAGAATGAATTCAATTATCTCCTCTGACTTCCCCCCCGTGCCACAAATCCTTGTGAAAAGCATCTTCTCAGGGAGTATTGAGATTATTTTCTTTTGCACTTGCGGGGATAGAGAAACTAGAGAAACTGGTCACTGCAAAATGAGAAGCAGCTGTCTGCTCAGAGCTGTCATATAGCAGAACCGCATTCTCACACAGGCCAATAAGTGGTGAGAACCTGGATGGATTTCGTCTTGGTCTCACATCTCAACCCCGACTGAAAGAAACGTCATCTTCTAGGCTTGAGGCCCCATCAAACAACGTCGTCTTCTAAGCTTGAGGCCCCAACAAACAATAATCTAAAAGTGCAAGAACATCCACAATTACTTCCACTCAGCCCACCAGCCTTGGAGTATTTCAACGTGAACCAAAATGGTTGCATTTCCATTAGACAACTTTTATATCCATCAGTACCCAGCAGATCTATCTTACTTAGTCATGAAGGTCATCAGAAATATATATTTTTATTCTAACCTAATATGAGGACATAAATTAGGTAGCACATCAAAATAATTGGGTGAATTGATGTGAGGAGAGAGTCCTCCTGGTTATGTTCTCAAGAGTCGAAGGGAAAATAAGAAAACACTCTGAAGACCCAAACTGAAAACAAGATATTATAGGCGTATGGTCACCAGGAGTCAAAAACGGACTTGCCACCACTTAATGTAAATTATATTCTATATAAATATACCTAGATAAATATATTTAGTAATAAACTAGACTCTGTAAACCCAAATCTTTTTCTACTAATATAGCCCAAAATGTTATCACATTGAAGGTCATCATTTTCTAGGTTTGGGCCTACGTATACAGTTAAGAAAGTAAACCTACATGTAGGTAGCATCCATCAGTAGACTCTATTAGAAAACTTACAAAGTGGAATATCTTGGTATTAATGGTGCCCTGAGAAAACCTTAGTGGTGACTACCAAAAATGGATGCCACATAACACTTGACCTTGTAATTGAAGACTCTAGTCTTAACCCTAACCCTTGAAGTCCAAATTGAAGACCATAGTCTTAACCCTAACCCTTGAAGTCCAATTGAAGACTCCACTATTAACCCTAACCCTTGAAGCTCAAAGCATGGCAAAAGCATATATGGCTACCGGTAAAGATGCCGTAAGAGAGTCCTAACAGGACCATGGCCTACGTTACTTTAGAATTTATATTATAGACTGACTTCAGAAATATGCATAAAATTCACCATTAATAAACCTTGTGCATATTTCATATTAACAGCTCGTTGCTGATGGTTGTGGTGTGTCCAAATTGGTAATGTGGGTATGAAGCGTTCTTTGGGGAAATGAAGACCTGACAACAGCACTGTGTATGGCCAACTGAGATCACTTGGGTTCATCTATGCACTGGGCTGGTGTACCACAAACACCTTCATTAATGTCCTTTTCATAATGCCATATATTTATGGAAGTGACAACGTTTCGGGTTGCACCGAGATCCCCTGCGTGCCTCACACATAGCTTGTGTAGCAGCTCAGACTCTACGTGACACTGCTGAAACCCCTTCAGAATAAGATGTTTCTCTGTGAAATCTGCTTTCCTGTCTGTGTGTGGCCCAATGTCAGTCCTTCCTACTGTCCTGTTGCTTCTACAGGAATCCTGCCTACCTTCAAATTGTGGGGGCTAAGTCTTTCACAAAAGACCCTTTGTTGTCATCTGTGGCCTTTGCTCAGCATTCGCTTACTGGGCATTCCTATCTAGTGGTGGGCAGGTAAAGAGAAAAATTGACAGCATCTGCAACTTTCCACGTCCTAACTGGATTCAGATGTTCCGAGGATCCTTTCTCTTTCCAGATGTGTCTCATTGTATGAACATTCCCATTATAGGGTAGACTGACAACACTAAATGGCTCTAGCAGCCTCCTAAATACAGATTTGCAAAATTTACAATTGTAGCAGCTGTCGGAGATGATAAACATTGTCGCACAATCATAATTTGTAGAAGAATGTATATTTTTCTCAATTACAACTGAGCTGACATTTAAAACAAAGAAAATGGTTAATTCGCGGCCGACCGTAGCGTCTGGCTTAGGATTTAACATTTAACGGAGTTATAGCAATATTGTGGATGGTTTTGGCATGTAAATGTTGTAGGAGGGCTCAAATTATGTAAATTCTTACCTGAAAAATCAACTAAAAAACACACTCGTATATATTTATGTATCTATCTATCTATCTATCTATCTATCTATCTCTCTATCTCTTATCTATCTATCTATCTATCTATCTATCTATCTATCTCTTATCTATCTCCTATCTATCTATCTATCTATCTATCTATCTATCTCCTATCTATCTATCTATCTATCTATCTATCTATCTCCTATCTATCTATCTATCTATCTATCTATCTATCTATCTATCTATCATCACCCATTTCAACTTTGTCAATACCTACTGAAAATTCTACTCTGCTTTTTTCCATTAATATAATTATGAAATGGATGGCCTAGTGGGGAATTTTTTTTCCAAATGGGCTCAGAATGGGTTAAAAAAATAAAAGAATTGAATCTTATCGAGCATTCCCCTACAGCTCCCATGTTTACTGGGTCTCTACTTCATGACCCCATCTCTACACCCAGTAAATATCAGCTCAAACAATCACGGGGTCACCTCTGCGGCCAGTGATTGGTCGAGAGACCATTTCCTGTGGGTAATTCTTGGAGTAGGAAGTAGAAATCGGTGGGGACTCACTATAGAAGTGTTGGGTTTCGGTGAGGTAAGTAATGTACCACTTTTTATGTTTTTAACCAACTCTGTAATTTGAAAACCTCTTGTAGATAGATAGATATATAGATAGGAGGGTAGATATATGATAGATAGATAGATAGATAGATAGATAGATAGATAGATATGAGATAGATAGATAGATAGATAGATAGATAGATAGATCCTGTGAAATAGATACAAAGATGAAATAATATGATAGATCTATCTATATAGTGAATGTCAATCTATAGAGATATACATAGATAGATGGGTGTATAGAGAAAATTGTGATATTGTAGAAAGCTTAGACTAAATATCATCACTCTTCGGGAACAATTTGAAATGATATCATCATAGTACCATATTTTTCTCAATCCATTATCTAGAATTTTTTCTTTCCGATCATGTGCGTTCTTTGCCTAGAATGGAGAAACAATCATATGCACTGTGAACATCTGCCTCAGACGACCGTCTGTCTGGATGATTTTCCAGGCATCAGACGTCTGCTATTATGATGGGTGGAAGGCAGTGCAGTCTAATGGAGATGGCCCTGTCTTATATGGTCAGACATTTTTCTTCTTGCATCCTCACTTCATTTCTTTAAGCCATATACATAACATATTGGACTGCGTCTGTCGGTACGTGCTGGGAGTTGTAGTCACAGTTTGGACACCACTAAGGTAAATGGTGAAGTTCCCATTTCTTAAGACGTCTCTTAACTGGACAGAAACTTTTTGTGAACCAAAAAATAACCTTGTGGCCCAAACAAACTTAATAGCATAGTAGTAACGGAGCCCCTGTCATCCCCTTTAACGGGGTCTAGATTATCTAGGATGATATAGGCTTGGCTTGATTTTACATTAAAAAAGTCACAAAAAATCCAAAAAGTTTAATTTCCACTTTGTTCAAAAAATAAAAAGTTGTCTCGAACGTTTACATTAGTAGTCACAGACATCAAAATAAGCCCAGAAGTGATATGTCTATGAAGAAAGACAAGCAAGCTCTTTGATGCAGAAAATACACGGCCACTACAGTCTCCAATTTCTTGTGAATTCTCACAGTATTAAATACTCAGTGGCATACAGCATTAAAGGGGAGGTCTGGTCACCTTGGTATAATTGCATCTCAAGAGGTCCCTTGTCAAATCCCCATTACCTCATTTAACCCAAGAGAAGACCTCTCTGGCTGAATTCATTAACCTCCTCCATGCTAGAAAAAATACTACTACTACTACTAATACCGCGTACTATCTCATATAATTATTCCAACTCATGGTAAATGATACCGGCAAGACTGACAACGATAGTTTAGATGTAAAGCCTAAGAGGATTCCAGCTTTCTGCAACAATAACACATTACCGGGTTTCATCATTTGCATAATGCTCAGAGTCAACCATTAAAGTATGATATGTAGTCTCTGGGCGAAGGAAAAACTTTGTTTTCTTTACTATTTATTTTTTAATGTTTGCATATTTTTTAAGCGTAAGGTAATTTTGAAATGTTTATGTCGTTATTTTCATGATATGCAATATATATTGTATAAACAGGGAGGATTATTGAGTTATACGGCTGTGGAAGACAAATCTAGTTTAGGAAAAATAATTGTGTAAGAAAGATAAGGTTGGAAAAAATGACGTGAACAAAATATGTATAAAATATATTTAAATAAACAAGTTACATGCATATATATATATATATATATATATATATTTATTTGTGTGTGTGTGTAAATATATATATACTAAATATATATATATGTATATTACTAATAAATAATAGAAACATTTAAACATTTAAATCATATATAAAATATTCATATTTTTAGATTTTTTAAATTTGCTGTATATATTTATTTTTAAATAATTGTTTATATCTTTATGTTATTTTTTATATAATTAATTGAAAAAAATAAAAAATTTAAAAAAATAATATTTTTCTATTTTTGAATAAAGGAAAGGTATTTCACTTTGAAGCTTTCAATTACACTATGCGCATTTGGTTTATTAAGTGCAAATTTTTAGGAAAAGGTATGAATGATTCTATATGTTTTTTTTTTTAAATAATTTTATTATATATATATATATATATATATATATATATATATATATATATATATATATATAAAAAAATTTGCAGTTTAAATTTTTTTTAAAAAAATCTTTTCAGCATTCTCCTCCTCTTTTGTGACCGATTTTGAAACACTGACACCTAGAGTACACAAAATAATAAAACACTAAATAAATATAAGCATATTTGCAAGCGCGGTTTATTTCAGCGATACCAAATATCTATAGAAAAGACAACACTTGGGAATTGTACGTGCATTGCATGTAGCTTGTATGGCTTTATATATATTATACGTAGAAATGATAGTTTTTGTTTTTAGATATTATATACCTGTAAACATAAAGCTGTTTTTCATTAAAAAAATGTTGAATATTTTAGTCTTTATTGGTAAGTTTTCCAGCAAATGACAATCATGTTGCCACTCAGTGAAATTTGGACCGAATTTTACTTCCTGTTTCAAAGGTCAAGGAAAGCTGACCCCGGCAGCAGCGTGAAGGCTGCTGCATTATTCATATCATTGACTTTGTGTCAGCTTCCACATTTGTGCAAAAGGATGTTTTATTCATTCATCTCATTTAGGGTCCTTCTCTGCACCTGTTCTACCATTAAGTACCCTGTAATTTGCATTTGATGCTAATTTAGTTTCATATCAGTCTGCTCCCCCTTGTTAATTTAATTTTCCGAGACCCTTTTCATTACTCCAGAAATGTTTTTGCTCTTTAGAGCTCACATCTACACAAAGTAATTGTATAAACTGCCTTTTTTGCATAGTCTTTTAGAAGATTCCACTGTTTAGTTTCTTAATTCATGTAATTAGTAAGGGTTTTGATTAATGCTTCAAAGGGTTAAATTAAAATGAAGGGAATCGGTTTCATCAGTGCAGCCTGGATCCCAGGGTTTTGTTGCTATGTGTGTGTATGTATATCATTCTAATGAATGGAGATTTTACCCACATGCAGTTTGAGGGAGGGTTTACAAAATGGTTGTATGTATTTATATCACAGCATTAAGTTTATATTAGTTATTTTATAATCTTATGATGGGGTCAAACTATCTATGTGATGATGGAGTTTTTATCTGTCTTACAATATTGATATCTTTCTGTCGTCCATGTCATGTTTTCTATGTAAATATCTATCTCTCTCACTCATGTCTATGTAACTATCTCATATCTATCTATCTATCTATCTATCTATCTATCTATCTATCTATCTATCTATGAATGGGGTTTCTATCTGTCTGACAATATCTCATATATCTATCATCTATCTATCTATCTATCTATCTATGAATGGGGTTTCTATCTGTCTGACAATATCTCATATATCTATCATCTATCTTTGGGGTTTTTATCTCTGACAATATCTAATCTAATCTATCTATCAATATATCTATCATCTACTCAATCTTATCTTGCACATATCAATGTAACTATCTTATATCTATCTGAAAGAGTTTCTATCTATCTATCTATCTATCTATCTATCTATCTATCTTTGACTCCTGTCTATCTATCGAAACATCTATATCCATGAAAAGGAAGCATTTGAAAAAAAGAAAATACCCTGCCTTTCTGTCGCTTTATGCCCTGCACCTCTGTAGCTTTATATCCTGGACCTCTCCCACTTTTAACCCTGCACCCCGGTAGTTTCACGCCACAGGTTAATACCCTGCACCTATATAGATTAATACCCTGCACCTATATAACTCTATACCCTGCACCACTGTAGCTTTACATCCTTCACCTCTCTTGATTTATATCTTGCACCTCTGTAGCTTTATACATTGCACCTCTGTAGCTTTATACTTTGCACCTCTGTAGCTTTATACTTTGCACCTCTGTAGCTTTATACTTTGCACCTCTGTAGCTTTATACCCTGCACCTCTGTTGCTTTATACCCTGCACCTCTGTCACTTTATACCCTGCACCTCTGTTGCTTTTTACCCTGCACCTCTGTTGTTTTGTACGCTGCACCTCTGTTGCTTTATACTTTGCACCTCTGTAGCTTATACTTTGCACCTTTGTAGCTTATACTTTCCACCTCTGTTGCTTTATACTTTGCACCTCTGTAGCTTTATACCCTGCACCTCTGTTGCTTTATACTTTGCACCTCTGTTGCTTTATACTTTCCACCTCTGTTGCTTTATACATTGCACCTCTGTTGCTTTATACTTTGCACCTCTGTAGGTTTATACCCTGCACCTCTGTCACTTCAAACCCTACACCTATGTTGCTTTATACTTTGCACCTCTGTTGCTTTATACTTTGCCCTCTGCCGCTTTAAACCCTACACCTCTGTTGCTTTATACTTTGCACCTCTGTTGCTTTATATCCCACATCTCTGTACCTTCATATCCTGCACACGGTGTTTGTTACATATCTGTAGTCACATTAAATTGCGCTATTTTTTGTGGTAATCACCGATTACACGGACACTCAGAATCAATTAACATTCCCATCTGTATGTCGGTATTTCTTAGAAGTCATAAAGTTGCGGTAGAATCAGACAGTTTAAGATACTCCTATTAATGGGTTTTACCAGAACACTAACAGTAAAAATGAAAATGCGCGGTGCAATGTGGGTACATAAAAGTGGCGTGCTGGCCTCGTAAGAACGTTTTGCAGTCCCCTCTGGCACAGAATAGGTTAAGGTTTATGTTTCTCCATCTATTTGTTAGTTTTAATCATGGCGGGGTGGCCTTTGTGCTTTAAATAACATTTACAGCTTTCTTCAGCATCCACCAAAGAGCCAGAGCAGGCCTGACCTGTGCCATGGGTCACAGTGAAATAATATGCCTGTGTAATTTTTGGGTTTCTCATATTTCATCCCCCTAAATCCCCCTCCCCTTGTAATTTAGGTTACCAGGCCTGATCAGGAGAGGAGAAAGAGGAGGAATTGGACAAATTAATTTACTGGGAATGATTTCTATGGATACTGTGCCTCAACTAAACTAAATATTCTTATGGGTGGAGCCTGTAGCACTATTCATCTGGTTCATGAATGGAATACGAACATGACAGTTAAGACTGACACACCACCAGAGCAGCTAGATGGATGTTGCGGTGTCATATATAATTGTGTAGAACAATACAGATTGTTATGCTAGTTAGGGTCTGTAGTGACAATATATTGGTAGCTATCATCAGCACTTTATACACAACTAGTACACCAAGATTTCCAAATATTTTTCAGATCTTAGTGGGATTAATATTAATTTCTTAATTTATGAATTTAATTTATGTATTAAAGTTCTATAAATATATGGCAGCATAGGTACAGTATAGGTGAGAGGTTTTTATACCGCCTACCACCAAAACCTCCAAAAGAATAAAATTTGGCTTCATGTAAGATCTAAGAAAAAACTTTTTCAGAAGCTTCTAGTGGTATACAGGCAGCCTATTACAGAAGAATACACAAGACAATACTTCCTGGATGTTAATGTAGCCTTAAAGGGGTCTTAAAAACTTATCACCTGTACACAGGATGGGTTCTATGTGTATAAGTGCTGGGGCTCCCAATGTCAGGACTCTCACTGGTCACCAGTCTCCTGTCACCCATTTGCATGGAGTGACATTCACACCTGTGCATAACTGCACCATTCAAAGTCTATGAGACTGACATAGCCATGGCTATCTTCATCATTCCCTTAGAGATTGTTGGAGCAGATAGATAATAAGTTGTTATTCTGGGACAATCCCTTTATTATCTTAAAGGAGTCCATCACCCATTTTCAGTTTATCAACCCAGGGCTAGATAGACAGGTTAGGGTCACCTGAATCATACAGTGTTTCCCCTTTGTGAATCGCTGCCTCTGTGATGAGATATCAGTGTTTTTGTGAATGAGAGCATTGCTCCAAAAAACTAAGTGGTGACGCCATCATTGCTCCAAACAGCTCATTTGCACTTTGACAAACCAAAACATATCTTGGTAATGGAGAGGAAGATTCACAAGGGGAATCAAATGGGGTTTCCATTTGATTCAGGTGACCCTAAGGCCCAGCTCACATCTGTGTTCGGGTTTCCATTTGGGGAGTCTACTTGGGGACCCCCCAAATGGAAACCTATATGCATCAAAAAGAGGTTACCTGGGAAATCAACTATAATGGGGTCCATGTGGTTTCTGCACAAAACATGCGGAGAGAAAAGTCCTGCAAGCAGCATGTTTTGTGTGGAAACTGAGCAGAAAACACATTATAGTCTATGGGGTCCGTAGGTTTCTTAGGTAACAAGGGGTCCCCAAGTGGACTCCCCAAACAGAAACCCGAATGCAGATGTGAACCGGGCTTTACCTAGCTGGGTGCAGGACTCAATTTATATACTGGGTTCTGGTGACAAACTCCCTTTAAGAGCATTTTGTGAATTAATATTTCAGTCCACATAACAGACTTGAATTGCTGTAGGACTGGAAGGGTTGTCATAGGGACAATAGCACAGAAAAGGGCTTTAGGGAAATATCTAAATGCCCGAGATGCAAAGATAGCAGTAAGGACCTAACAGCCCCAGTCTACAGGAGTAGAGGTGTAATATGAGGCTCTTGGCCCCAATGCAAAATCTGTACTAAAGCCCCAGAACTATATTGTATAGTTTATAGTGCTGGTCTCCTCATATTGGGGAGAGACACCTTAAGGTTCCTGTGTCCGGAGGTGATTACATCCTTTGCAACTCCTCAAGACACTTACTGCTGTTGGTAGGTGTAAGAGTAGGGTATCTGGTGGCACCCCAACACTAAAAGGGTTCTCTAAACCCAGTGCAGAAGTGAAAGTTTGGGCTAGTCAGTGTATTGGGAATATCTTAGGTTTCCCCAAGTCATGTTCTCTTCCACCATTTGTACATTTTAAAGATCTTGCCATTTTTCCATTGACATTTTTGCCCCCCCACACCTTGTCCATCTACGCTGGCAGGCTTGAAGGGGTTAATCTGCGATGGGCTCACCCTTGCCGCAGCAGGACCGGTATCTCCATTTGTGTCTCCATAGTGACAAGGAGCGATGAGACCTCTTTATCTGCTGATATGTGCACCAAATCAATGGCCCATCTCTTTATAGCAGAAGCTGCTAAGGGTTATACTCTCTGGCTTTTTAATGAACCCAGCCAAATCGTCCAATCTCCTCTCCGCACCTCGGCCCCCGCTCATCAGTCGCTCAGAATCTTTTTAATTAAACCTTCGCTGGGATTCTGGCTGGTTCAGCTGATGTGCTCAGTCTGAACTTACTCCAGTCTATCATGTTATGTATCGCTATATGGAGGAGATATATTACAGGGTGTTTATTCCAAGGGCCATACAGTGAAACTTCTGTCCTCTTGTGAGAGTCCGACTGGTGGTAAACCCCACTGATATGGAGAACAGGCATCCCCCATTTGTGGCAGAGTGGTAGCCACATAGACACAGTCACTGCCTATCTATGGCAGGAATGGCTAGCTTTTTGAGCTCGGTGTGTCAAAATTCGTAAAAACAACCCTAGCTTAACTCGGGTGTCGTGTCACATCTTTTTATGGCCTCCGCACAGTATCTGACCCATTTATTTTACTTGTATAGCGCCATTACAATCTACATTCCTTATAAGTATGTCTTTGAAGTGGGCCCTACTCAGTATCTGATCCCTTTTTACGGCCAACACACAGTATATGATCCCCCTATTTATGCCCCCCCACCACAGTTTATGACCCCCTTTTTAAACCCCCCACAGTATATTACCACTTTTTAAAGCCCACACACAGTTTATGACCCCCTTTTTTCCCCCATTCAGAAAGAGTAGTAACTAGAGATGAGCGAATAGTATTCGATCAAAAACCTTCATTTGCATAATTATTGGTGTACTCAGTCGAATACCATGCGGAAAGGCGCAAAATATTTGTTTCCCCTCCAACCACCTCTGGCGCCTTTTTTTTTTTTTTTTTTTTTTTTTTTTTTTTTTTTAACACCGATGTCTATGGAGGGGAGGTATTCGATCGAATATACTCGCTCATCTCTAATAGTAACCAATAATTTGTACTCACCTGTCCACGCTCCAGTCCTCACCGCCCTCTGCTGCCGCCTCCAGGGTGCACTGTAGCCGACGCTGAAGAACACCAGGATGCTCTAGGTAGCGACCTAGCATTCTTCAGTGTTGTGACTAGAGATGAGCGAACACTGTTCGGATCAGCCGTTCCGAACAGCATGCTCCCTTAGAAATGAATGGAAGCACCTGGCACGTACACTTTGCCAGCGGCCGGTCGCCGTGCCAGGTGCTTCCATTCATTTCTATGGGAGCGTGCTGTTCGGAACGGCTGATCCGAACAGTGTTCGCTCATCTCTAGTTGTGACGTAAGTGTAGCCCCCTCCAGAGGAGGTAGCAGAGGGCGACTAGGACTGGAGCATGGACAGGTGAGTAGAAAATATCAGCCACTACTAATTGCAATAACATAATAAGTAGACGCCAATTTTAAAAAAAAATGCCGCTCCCCCTCAGTTTATTACATGAGGTGCCGCCAAGTTGCAGGCGCTTGCTGCGACTGCCACTTGGTTCAGACAATCTGTGTCCCCAAAAATGTTTTGGCGTGTCATCTTTGACAAGCTTGTCTTAGATTTGGCATCACTGGTCTATGGGAAATACACGAACAGACTTGAGTGAGGGTGACCACATAGGTTTGCCACTGTTTTTGGAATTGGTTGGACTACTACTGATCAAATATTTTTGGCACAACCTATTGATACCCTTTAAATATGCATAATAGTGCTCATGATGCCTACACTGTACAGTATACAGATGAAAGAGAAATGGCATTACCCACCGCTGCTTGTTACCATTGGCATGTACCCATAGACTATGGCCAATAGTAGATAACACCTGATCAGAAGGTGTTTGCTTCTAGGGGAGAATATAGTAGCATCATATTATGGATAACCTATTGATAGTCTGAACTTGGAAAACTCACTTAAAGGGTTGATATGGTAGTAGCCCTTTAAGGTTGGATCTGAAACCTGGACTAGACCATGGGCTAACTAAACTACTCTTTGGACAATCCTTTTCTGGAAATCTCTGCATTCAGTCCTAAGGAGACTCTCGAAAGCTGTCCTAACCACAGAGAATCCATGGAAGACAAAACGCAAGTGTAGAGAGGAGCCGGCCGCTAACCATGTTAATGTAGCCTGAGGTTTGGCAAAGCTCTTAGAAATAAGTTATACAGGAGAAGTATGTATACAGGGCTTCACGTCGGCCATTAAACACATTCCTTGACAACCCATCTGTACCATTCGCTTAGAAACACAAATCTATCACTCGTGAAAACTACACAACTCAGATCCTGGTTTTAGATATAGTTATGCCATTTAACATTGCTAATATGCCAAGCCGCAGAATTCAGGCCTGGAAATAGGTACAGGACATAAAATGTGGAATTATCTAGAAAGAGAAAAACCCGTGCATAAACAATCATGAATCGATATCATTGAATTACCTTATGTCCCTAAATAGATGACACATGTCCTGCGTATTGTATACTGTATTAGGATTCAAGGGTTATAGGGGGGCCTTGCCCCTATTTATAACTTTACAACTGTATACGCTGACTTTATTTGTTGTTTTGTTTTCAAGTAAACTGTGACATATATTACTATATTATATGTATGTATAAGCTTAAAGGGATTCTACCATTAAAATCAAATTTTTTCTCGTTGACACAAAAGGAATAGCCTTAAGAAAGGCTATTCGTCTCCTACCTTTAGATGTCTTCTCCGCGTCGCCGTTCGGTAGAAATCCCGTTTTTCGTCTGTATGCAAATGTGTTCTCACATAGCACTCGGGGCGGGCCCCAGCACTGAAACAGCACTGGGGGCGTCCCCAATTCTGCGAGAGAACTTTGTAGCGCCACATCCATCTTCTTCAGGAACGGCTTCTTAATGCGTCTTCTTCCGGCGCGGGCAGTCAAACTTCTAGGCCTCGGGCAGAGCCGACTGCGCATGCCCGCGGCTGCTAGAAAAATGGCCGCTTACACAGTTGGCTCTACAAGTTTCACTGCTGGCGCCGGAAGAAGAGGCATGAAGAGGACGTTGCTGAAGATGATGGAGGCGGCACTGGAGAGTTCTCTCGCAGCATTGGGGACGCCCCAGTGCTGTTTGAGTCCTAGGGCCCGCCCCCAGTGCTGCGAGAGAACTCATTTGCATACCGATGAAAACCGGGATTTCTACCGAACGGTGGCGCCGAGAAGACATCTAAAGGTAGGAGAAGAACAGCCTTTTTTAAGAAAAAAAAAATCGATTTTAATGGTAAAATCCCTATAAACGTCAATATAACTGTACTAGGTGGACGACTCTTCCTTGTGTAGAGCTAGAGAGCTCTGCAT
This sequence comes from Leptodactylus fuscus, assembly GCF_031893055.1. NCBI lineage: Eukaryota > Metazoa > Chordata > Amphibia > Anura > Leptodactylidae > Leptodactylus > Leptodactylus fuscus. The sequence continues at coordinate 186,916,374 of NC_134269.1, forward strand.
TGAACAATCACATATCTTTCTCCTTCCTTCTCACATACTGTAAATCTCATACAGACAGACAGAGGCAAAGACTGCAGCTTCATACCCCTCCCTCTCCTTCCGTCCTCCACTCTCTTCTCCTCCTACCTTCTCTTCATTTCTCTCCTCTTCTTATCTTTCCTATCCTCTCTTATTCTCTTTTCTCTCTTCCTCCCTTCCTCTAACCCTCTCTGCTCTTCTCCTCCCATCTTCTCTTCTCTCCTCCCCCTTCTTTTTCTTCCTTTCCTCTTCTCACCTCTTCTTTCCTATCCTCTTTCTTCTCTTCTAAACTTTCCTCCTCTCTCCTTATTTCTCTTCTTTGCGCAACCTCTTCTCTATCTTTTCTCCTCCTCTCTACTCCTCCCTTCTCTCTCCTCTTCTTCTTTCTCTTCTGAATATTTTGACTTTTCATATCATAACAGTTTGTGTACATGCTGACATATATGAGTGTAGTAGATGTGTCAATAGAAGTTTCTTGCTTCAAAGGCTTAAAATATTCAGACATCTGTCAGTCAAATATTGGCCCAACAATTATTCTTCCCAATTCCACCATACACATGGACGCCTGGCTTCTGAATGCCTTCTGATGGTAGCTTACCTCTTCAAGAACAAAAGGATTGGGCATGTTAAAATCATCTGCCCCATCCTCCTCTCTCAGCATTTGGTATTAGATTACACATTAGATGCGGATTCGGCCAACATTAATCTTATATGAATGACCAGCACAAAGCAGATCCGGTAGTCTTCTCTCAGCTTGGAAATAACCAACGATGAACATCCCCATTAATGGCAAATAAGGATAAAACAGCCACTTGATAGGGGACTATGATATTTAGCTCTTAAAATTAGACATTTTGAAAACCTGCCCAGAGAGATACAATACGGAGAGACATCCAGGCGGTGTGAGAGCGCAAACAGACTGAAGACTCCTGGGAACAGCTGATGCGGTGGTGATTGACAGCTCTCCTGTTTTTTCAGCCAACCTATGGTAAAGTTCCCCACAGGCCTCCATCTGATTAAATCAGGAGCAGCTCCTGATCAATACTATTAGAGATGGTTGTCGTTACCTCTCCAGGAGTCAGGGCACGTAGCAGCCGGCTCAGTTGTTGCTGATTAGTCACTACATGGTTTTGCGCATTGGGATGGAATGAAAAAAGGGGGTCCGGCTGTTTAATTTAACTGCTTCACCACCATTGGTAGCAATGATTGATTCCATTACTGGTAATCTATAAGCCAATGAGTTGTTCTTACACCTCCGTACCCTTCTGATTTATCCCGTCAATGGAATCTATATGTTTATACCAAAAACATCATGATATATTACTATTATCTATAAATAATACCGTCCTACAAAGCTAATGTCTGTAGCTCATGTACTATAGTATAAGTCTACTCTTTTTATCTGTGGCAAACTAGCCAATTCCCAAGGGCTAGTGTTTTTTTTACTCAAGTGGAGTAAAAAAAAAAAAATCAGTCAGTTTCACTGTTCCAGTGGTCTATATAGTGCTTAGATACACTGAGAGGCTCAATGGTATGGCGCCATTTTTTACATAGTATGGTGGTACTTTTCAAATACTGAATGGCAGCTTTTGTTAGGCATTGATTGGCAGTATTGTGTGGGTAATATATAGCAGTATTATTCGCATATTGTATTTAGGCATTGTTTGGCAGTATTATTCTGACTCTGGTGGTTTTATTTTAGCAATGAACATTCATATTATGTGAGCAATATATAGTAGTATAATTTGGATACTGTATGGAGATATTATTTAGGCATTGTATAATTGTATTATTGTGACACTAAATAGTGGTTTTATTTCGAAATTTAGTGACTGGCAATATTGTCTGGCCAATATATCGTAGTATTATTTGAATACTGTGTGGAAGTATTATTAAAGCATTATATGGCAGTATTATTCTGACACTGAATGGTGGTTTTATTTTCGCAAATTGAGCAATATATTATATAGTAGTTTATTTAGATACTGTATGGAGGTATCATTTAGGCACTGCAGGGCAGTATTATTTACATATGGAGAATGATGGGTCATCCTTGCTAGTTGGCCATGGGCACATTTTCTATAAACTTTTTTAAAATAAACAAAGGTCAGACTAATTTGATGTTAGGGTATATTCACATGCTGAAGCTGAGATGCAGTTACAATGAAAAACAAAAAGGGAAAAATCCATGTGTTTTTGATAAGTTTTTAACTACATCTCAACTACTATGTGTGAATATACACTTAAAAGGGTTTCAAAGAAATAATTTTTACAAGAAACAGCGCCTCTCCTATCCACAGGTTATACCTGGTATTGCATCTCAGTCCAATTCACTTGAATAGTACCTTTTTTTTGCCCATTGAAAGCTGCTGTGTACGTTCATTCATTAAAACATGAAACTCAACCTGCTTCTTGACTTAAATAAAACGAAAATCCGCTTTTAAATGAACCATTTGCGTCTCGCAGTATTATACGATTTTTAATAATAGGTTGACTCCAATGAAGTAATTGCTTGTTATTATTACCAGGGGCCACGGTTTATCGTACCTGCACTAAATGTGATTATTTTTAATCACGAGAAGGAGCGAATGCCTCTTTTTTAATAGCTATTTCTATTTTATTTAATGACGTGAGCCCCGGCCTGCCACTTTTCCCCTCCAGTTTTACAGGCCGGTCCCTCAGGAGCAGAGCTAAACTGGAGGTAGGTCTCCAGTTTATGAGCAGTAAATTGAGAGCAATTAGCCTGTGCATTGATGCTACAGAAGGCAGGGGAGGCTGAAAATTTGCTACGTAACTCCTTTAAGGCCTTTACTGCGCCGCCGAGGCCTTTGGCCCTCTAGGGGTTAACGCTTAACATACCATGCAAGCATATGGCGGCGCAGCTATATGATCACCTACGTAGGGTTCAGTCGGTGCAAATTAAAGGCACAAAAAGAAAGACGCGGCGAATGGGGATGAATATAAGAGAAGGAAGAAGCGGATTTTGTTTTGATTTATGACAGAATTAATTGAGGAAAACTGTATGTGTTGTGAATTTAATGGAGTGTGCAGAAGCAGCGATTGTGCCGAGCTGTAAATCACAGGTTAGAAGCCAGGCTGAGCGAGAACACAACCAAGAGAACACTGGACCTGTAGTTTTGTCCCTCAGTAGTGGCATTGTAGGTAGGCATGAATTAGCCCTTGAGAGGAGCGGATTCCTTGCTATAAATCCCAGCCCGGGCCCGGCAAACACACTGCGGGAAACACAGCACAGAAGAGAGAGAGAGGGGCAGCCTCTGTTTGTGTTGTTGTTAGCTGCTCGGAGATGAACGGAAAGACTGGCTCCACATTGTCGCCAGCGAAAAAACAGAAACATAAGTCGAACATGTGGGAAGAGCGGGGGAAAAACCCTTTACTTGCCTCAATTCATGGTGAATATACAGGGGCCAAGAAGTATACGGATAGGCAATGGCTTCCCTTACAAGTGATGGCCTGTACAAACTTACTCTTAGACTTCACAGGACACAAGCAGCCAAATTTTAGCTGTTTCAATTATATTATAGATTGTGGCAGAGGCGTAAATTTAAGGCCTTGGGCCCCTTTTCATGATATGCAATAGAGCCCCCAAGTGCTAGCTGTAATACTGATGTCCTCTTATGATGTAGAGGCCCATTGCTACCTCTGCACCTACTATGGCTATACCTCTGGATCATAGCCATCTCTATTCGCTTCTAAGCAAGCATACTCAGGCTAGGTTCACACTAGCGCTCGCTATACATTCAGGGTTACTGTCCCCGAATTCTCTTAAAAAATGCAGAGGGAAAAGTCTTGCAAGCAGGACCCGAAGAACAGAAAGCCAAACTCTAGTGTGAACCTAGCGTCAGGTGTTTCGGTCACTACCATAGAAGTGAATAGAGAGAGATGCCATTGCTCCATTTATTTTCTGCCTGGATGCAGTGGCCAGCCGCTACCTTACCTCTTGGTATTGGTTAAGAAGATAGGAAAGGGTCTTAAAGTGGACAGAGTTGTACATTCATAAATGTATAACATGGGAATATATCTTTAAGGGGACTTTCACCATCGTCACCAACTCCTACTCTTTTCATTCCTAAATAAATGCTCCATTGATTTCATTGATTGAGTTGGAATTTTTTCTCTAGCCCGTACTGTTCCTGAATAATCACTTTTATTAGTTTCAGTACCCAATATGTTAAATAGGCTCTCTGCTGTCAGGTGGATGGTCCCAGGCTGGCTAATCTAGTTTAGGACTGCCCACTTGACAGTAGAGAGCACAATTAGCATATTGAATGTTGAAACTAGCAGTACCAGATGCAAAGGAATGGTGGGGGGTAGAGAAAAATTTCCAACTGGAGCAGAGCCTATTGAATGATGCAAAGGATGTGAAGAGTTACAGCTGGTGGAGGTGGTGAAAGGTCCACTTTAATTCACTTTCTTACTATGCGGGGTTTCCATTTTGGACATACTTTTTTTTGTTGGAAAGGCCTTTAAAACATATGTCCCAGCAATTAACTGTATTCTGCAGTAGCATATGGTAACAAGTGATCAATTTCCCTGCAGTGCCTCCACAGGAGAACAGAAGCATTGCACAAAGGGATGATGATGTAATGCTTAGGTCTTCCAGATCAACACACCCATAGGCAATGTTCTTTTGCTCTTGCTAATAGATAAAGTGATTTTCTCTATAAAATCAGAATTACCAAATAGGGAAGAGGTTTCCAAAGCATACAACCCCTTTAAGGTTTTATGGAGTCCCCTGCTTAGCCATTCTCTGACCACAGAAGTGACCACCTTAGCCTGTGAGTATCCATTTCTGATTCGTGAGAGGGACCAGAAAGCAGAAACTGTCAGGCTGCTCAACATAGGAAGGGTTGGAAATCAGTGTTTCTTCTTTTAGTTTATTTTTTTAGCCCATTTTGAGCTTTTTGTCATTTTTTTTCCCCCACTTGTACAAACCCCTTTAATGTTTAAATTACTGGTTGACTATGAGCCAGTCAGTGATGTAGTCCACATGAGGGGTGTAGTTATGGGAGGTGCAGAAGTAGCAGTCACCACCGGGCCCTAGACCCTGAGGGGGCCCCAATGGTATACCAGTATTCTTAATGGCACAAAATAGGTAGGATACCCATTACAGATATTGCGGCCCAGAGTCTTCAAGTTATGCCTTGGGTCCATGGAGACACATAATAAGAAGGTCAGTCAGTTACAACTTAATGATGGTTTCCAGACATAAGAAGGTCAGTCAACAGCAGCTTAATGATGGTTTCCAGAGACCTGGGAAATGGACGAAGTGGGTAATGAAGACATAGTAGGTTTTACATTGGATTTGTATTGCGTATTAAAGAATTTGGGAGTATTATTATGATCTCACATAAAATTTAGATATGAAATAAACCTCTTTATTATATTTATTGCGAAAACAAAGTAGATTATGGATTCTATACTTAGAACTGTTACATATTGCAAAAAAAATCACATAGAAATTCACACCATCACTTGTTTTGTGGTAACATTTCTGTCAAAACTGTTATCAGCGGAATGAGAAACACATTTTACTTTGATGAATTAGTCAGCCCCGGCCCGGGTTTTACAGACTCGCATAGAGACGCCATCAGCGAGGGAAATTATGAATGATTTACGCAAGTAGCGCCACAGAGAAGTGTAGGAATTAATGGGCTCGGTGAGAGACTGTTATTGTCATTAGACCCACTGAAATGTCTTTAGTCTTAATCTCACTTTGGAAAAAATCAAATTATTGAAAAGAGGGGAGACGGGAATTCTGGAAATTAGCCGATCAATTAGGATCGCGTTCCGCTAAATCTTCTTCTATTGAAAATGATCTTCCTATTTTCGGAGAAGCAAAAAAAAGTTGCAGTTCATAATGTACATAGGCTCAGATGTGAAAGGGGCCTTAATGGCCCCCCACCCTGTCAAGTTCCCAGCATTAGGATAATTGCTACAAGGCCACATTCGGCCTAAAAATCACAGGAGTAAAGTTTCAGTTAATTGGATTTGTCCAGCAGCGAATTGTCCGAAGGTCGAGGTTCACCACTCATATTCTTCTGAATGAAATAATACATTTGGACAGGCCAGGGGACTTTTTTTTATTGTGGGAACAACGGGGTGAGAGATGATTTTGCGAAAGGAAATAGGGAGATAGTTTATCTATTAATAATCTTTTCTTAAGACTTTAATGAACTGGGAACGGGACGCTATCAGTGGGTGTAATCTTATGTTGATTCTTGAGATGGTGACTCATTGCTTGTATTAAAGGGAAGCTCCACCTTGGAGCAGTGTTAAAGCATCGCTCAGGGTGGAGGGTTATGTCACATATATGTCAGTCAGTGGCGTAATCTGAAGGTCCTGGGCCACAATACAGAATCTATAATGGGGCCCCACTGGTATTTTCTTATGTAATAGGGAGGACTTTTGGTTCCCAGAGACTCCAAGGTCTGGTAGAAGTTGCTGCCTCTGCACCCCTTTAGCTACGCCTTTGGTCAAGGTCTAGAAAATTCTATTATAATAGCAAATAAAAGCCACTGATCCAGTCGCTACCATACTTATAGGCGTCTACTATGTATTGTGGGTTACATATGCCCTAACAAAATCAACTACATCAAATTACCACAACCGCCATAATCCTTGTGCTGCCTATTGAAAAGTGACTGTAACTCCTAGACAAGGCAAATGCCCATTATGAAAAAAAAAAAAATTAAAGGGAACTAGTCACATGAAAAATACTGTCCAATCCGTAGGGAGTATGTTATAGAGCAGGAGGAGCTGAGCAGATTGACATATAGGATTGTGGGAAAGAGATAAGATAACCTGTCAGTTATCCATTGTAATCTCTGCTCTTTGTATGTTATGGTGTTAAGGAGGCGGAGCTATCAGTGAATGTGTCACCGCCTCCTTGACTTCTTAGAGCATACATTTTAATGGATAAATGACAAGTTATACTGAATCTTTTCTTATAAACCTATATATCAATCTGCTCAGCTCCTTCTGCTCTGTAACATGCTGCCTGCAGATTAAACAGAATTTTTCAGGTAATAAATTCCCTTTAAGGTCTACAATACCACAGACTCTTCTATAGAGAGTAAAGGAAGGTGGAGTCAGCAGTGCTGTGTAGTTTTTAATGGGCAGCAATGAAATACTAACTATGTATAGAGCTCCTCTTTTGTGTGTCTATTACTTTATCCCTTTATGGACAGGAGTGATTCAGGTAGTAGAGCTGTCAGCAGATTATACACATTGTTTATAGCAGCCTGTCCTCTGTAAATGGAGTGAACGTTACATTTCATCATATATCATATTTCCCCATCATAACTATGCAACTCATTTTCATTCAGGCTGCCATAAACAGCTCCTATATTTTGCTGACATCACCCAGAAGACTATCTTGGTCTATTGACCTATATTGCTCCCTCTTGTATAGACGGTTGATAGCATAATTCCCTAAGAGATTCTCAAGTCAAAATAATGACAAGATGTCTCAGAGCTGGGATCAAAGCGATCAGGTATAATCTGATGGAGAACATGGAAGCAAGCGTTCAATTCCCCTGCAGCACCACCAACAGGAGAAATAAAGCATTACACGATGTCCACTAACAATGATTTGTATGTGTACTGCATGGATGCACTGGTCCTACAAAGCAACAGACTATCTTCTCTCCGACTAACGCCCCCATACACATTAGAGAGAAAAGATGACTGAACCAGCTGATTTTGATGAGACCAGCGTACTTATGTTAATGGAGGCCTCTAAATTCATTGTCTGACAAGGGAGGAGTAATCAGGTATGTTGAATTTCAATGCCCGATCTCCCCCTCCCCCCCCCATTGACAACTCGTGTGTTTGACTAAACCAAGTGTGCTTGTGTATGAGAGGAATAGCTGTCAGTCAAAGAAACACTCGGCCAATAGCCATTGAAGGTCTTTAGGAATCCTTACAGATGAGGAAACCTATCCAAGTACCCCAATATTTGATTGGAGGTCACATACCGCTAAAGATGGGCTAAGCTTACGAGATTAATTTTAATTTTAATTTCCGCCTGTTTCATTTTGAACTGGGAGAGCTATTATTATATTCTGGGGTCTCTACATAGCCCAGTGAATAATAAGTGGAGGCCCAGGGAAGGTGTGGAAAAGTAAGAAACACTTATACTCACCTTCCCTCACCCTCCTGGGTCCCCTTCAGTAGTCCGTTGCTAACTTGAGGTCCTTATCCAGCCTATTCCAGTCTCCTGGGTCATGTCACAAGCCCTTAGGATATCAATGAGGCCTGTGATTGGGTCTCAGTGGCCACTGGTGCCCATGATGTCACCCAGGAGGCTGTAAAAGGACCACTGGATGGAGAGGTGAGTGAAGTCAAGTATAAGTGTTTATTATGTTTCCGCACCTCCCCCAGGCCTCAACTTATTATTCTCTTGGGTCTGAGTATAATGGGGATTTGTGGGTTTGGGTCAATTCTACCCCCATTGCACAAGATTTGCCCACCACTCAATACAATTAGGTGGGCCTGCCAATACAAGCTCACTTTATTCCCTGGATTACCCCAGCTATACCTCTTCATGCACAGCCTGACAGAGGTAAAATAATCTAAAACACCGGCAATAGTTAAATGACATGTATAAAGTAAAATGGATTTTATCTTATTTGACGATAGATTTATTTTCCGAAATGAATTGATTGTGCGATGAAAATTTCCAAGGCCCCAACCGTAGGATTGCATTCTAATATCCCCGGCGCGTACTACATCTCCGCGCTAACCTATTTACTCCACATTCATGACAGCCGTGACTATTAAAATGATGGGAACAAAGAAGATACAAGGTTGCACAGCAAAAAGTGACATCAGACAAAAGGAACCCCTTACCGAAGCTCAGATCTCCGCGCGAATAAACAAACCGCGGAGCTTGAGCGTCAGATTGCAGTTAAAACAACATCAGTCAGGCAGATCTGGACCTCTAAACGTGTCACCAGCCGTAGTTTACTCTCTTCCTGGAATAGATTACCCCTCGGGCTCTAAGGAGCACAGTTTTTGCAGGTCATGAAATATGAAGGAGAATATAAATAATGTTATAGTGTGATGACCTGTCTTCGGACCAGAGCCTGCTCCTAAATCACCCACAGAAGACCTATGGCCTGTAGCTACTGCCAAAGAAAGCTCCTTTAAATATTAATATCAGGTTGTCGGCCTTGTTTTTGTCTGTTTTTTTTTCCTTTTTAAATACAGAAATTGCATAAAAATAGTTTTACAGGAAATATTCTAATATACATGAATATAAATATAGACTAAAAAATAGACTTTTATATGGAATTTTAGGCTGATAGGTAGGGGGCGCTCATTTTTGAAAGCCAAGTGTTGGGGGGACCTGGTAATATTTTTCCATTGGGGCCTAAAAGCATCATGTCTTGTCTTTGGGAGAAACATAGTTATGGGGAAGGGGGGGGGGGTATGAAGGTAAGTGTCACACCCCAGTTCAGAGGCCTGAGGGGATCCAAAACTTCTCTTATTATAAAGGACAAATGATGGTGGAGACCCCATTATAAATTCTACACTGGTCCTACAAGCTTAAACTTAAATGTTAGCAGTAGGGCACCATACTAAATAAGGTTATTATTAGAAATGAGCGAGTACTGTTCGGATCAGCCGATCCAAACAGCACGCACGCATTGAAATGAATGGAAGAACCTGGTACTTCCGCTTTGATGCCGGCCACTTAACCCCCCGTGTGCTGGCTACGTCCATTCATTTCAATTGCGTGCGTGCTGTTTGGATCGGCTGATCCGAACAGTACTCGCTCATCTCTAGTTATTATGCCACAGGCCCATGGCATTCACACTGCCCAATGCAGTGGAGGCAATGTCGTTTTATGCCGATATACTTTTCATAGCAGTTTGCTAACTATTCAGTCACCAACTATTCTTCTCTCCTTTCTTTGCCCTTACACATGTACACCTTGTTTGGCCAAGTATGCATGTATTCTCAAAGGGGAGAGGCAAATACCTGTAGTGGTAGCTTTTTTTCCTGTAAGGTTTGGGCATATTAAAACTTGACATGCCTGATCTTTCCTGAAATCATCTGATAATGCATAGTAGGCTCATCCTCAGACTCATCATGGTGTTCCCACTAGTATTGGTGGGTTCATTTGACTTTGCTCTTATTAGACCAGGATTATGTCACCAAAACCCAGCATATCAACCTAGTCCACAGATAGATAGGTTAGGGTGTCCTGAATCAAATGGTGTTTTGGTGTCTCTTTTGCAACGTGGGCATTGCTGCTTATCTTTTTGGAGCAATGGCAATGCGGTATGTGACTCAAGTGACTCACTATGTGGCACAAGCCTAAATCTACGCTCACATATGTGCTGCAGTCTCCGTTTGGAACCTTGTTTAGCGATCTCATCACAGTGTCCCTCAGAAATCGCCGAACTAAAACATGATGCAAGTCTGACATTTTCCTCTCGCGCTTTCAGTTTTAAAGAACAGACATCCAACAGGTGCTATCATAGTCAGTGGGGTCCTTTGGGCACCTCTGGTGTCCAATATTTTAGTAGTCCACGTGTCCATTGTTCTGGTCCTCCCACAGATCAGAACAACAGACAGAGCGATGCAAATGTGAATAGCATAAAGGTCGCCATACACCGGCTAATATCTATTCCTCATGACCCTCATCTGAGAACGTCGGAAAACAAACCTCGGCCAGACACCTCCCTCAAAGACGAATAAGGCATGCCGATACTTCTCTCTCCTGACATCATATACTACAAAAAGTTTCCCAGCTCGCCAAAGTCAGTGGTTTAGGCTCACACTGGGTGTACAAGCACCTTAAGATATTATATCGTTGGCAGTTTTTGGTCAGAATCCTGACCCCTGAACAAGTTCTTCTGATCCAACGTAGATTATCAATGAACCTTGGTTTCCATATACTTTCAAAAAACTCCACATCCCTCCCCGCGTGGTGCCGTTTAATGAAGTGTTTTTGTACCGCACTATTGTAGTAGGAGTTTATGTTGTCGAGATCCTTTCCTTGTGCTAATGGCTTTTCAGCATCAGGATCTCATGTAATTCCTGTTCCGACAACATGTTCTGATGAATGCTTTGTCTTCTCCTGACAGCGGCATAGTGTGTGCCGGAGCTCAGAGGACTATACATAAAATGCACAGTTATTATAAGATTACTGATTCATTCCCTTTGATGCCAGAGGGCCGTATAAAACATTACACTCTGAAGAAGCCCTGGCCTGTACAACAACAATGGAATTAACCTGTTGAGCGCAGACAAGGCTGGTAATACTCCGCTCCATAGGAAAGCACATTAAATTATATTGGAATTTATTGTACCTGGAGATGCTTCTCGAAGAGTGGATTTTATATTTTACTATATAATTTTAGAACTTATATAACATAGCTTTGCAATCGTGGTAGACTACAACTCTCATCCTTGTGACAACGGAAAAAGAGTCTCATTTTCTTGTCTAAGAACAGCGCCATTTTTGTAAATGGGATATTTGGGGTATTGTAGCTCAGTCCCAATGAAAAAGTTGTCCATGGACAATTATAGGGACACATATATTAAGACTGGTGTAATTGGTCTCAACTGTTGCAGGGACTGAGAAATTCATGAAGAGGCTGCGGTCTCCTCATAAAACTGTCGGGGGTCCCAGTGCCAGAATGGAAATCTACATCATGTAGGAATTGGTGTAGATTTCCATTTTTCAATGATGAATTTGACCCATATTATCCAATAACAGCACCATAGCAGTTCATGGGTTGTATGTAGTATTGCTGCTCAGCACAGGGTTCAGTTGTAATGCCACGCACTAACTGTAGACAGGGGTGGCGCTGTTTTTGATCAGAGCACTCATTTTTCTCTAATCCTGGACAGAACTTTTTACTGAATAAGACAGAACTGCAATACTGGTCAGAACCCATAAACGATAATATCGATCACAACCCATAAACAGAAGGGTTGCCTGCATAATATGGCCTTATACACACAATGGCTGGCCACGTGATGTTTGTTTTATGAATGGCCACAACACGGCCATGTTAAAACCCATGAAAGTCTACAGATGTATTCATATATCCTTTTTTCTATCAGACAGTGATACATCCATTTTTTACAGACATTTAAAATGGGAAGAAAGTAACATGTGACTAAGGCTTAAAATTTGCAAGGCCAAAATTGGAAAAGTCAATCTAACTCTCCTGAAAAATCCAGAAGGCTCCTAAAACACAGACAGGGGTGTCCACAAGTCATTGGAAATGACCATTTTTGGCCATAAACAATCCTTTTTGCGATCCATTTCCCAGGATTGTCCAAATTCTGATAAAGAAAACACAAATGACTGATAAAGAAAACACAAATGACTACTTTACACCAGTGACCTAAAATGGTTGCCCTCATCTTGATGAACATCTTGGACCAGACAGACCTCTCTACCTATGACAGGCCAAGTAAATGAAATTTTCATGTTATGGAAAACATCAGGTAATCTTTTTACACCAATCCAGAGACATGGACTCATTTACATACTGTGACATCTTGAAAGGCCTTATGATCAGGAGTGATAACACCCATATGGTATTGGTTGAAAGAATTGACAGCTTTCAGCCCATCCCCCACTGACTATGTGCCGATATTGAAATGGTTGATACAATGGATGGATAGTAGTGGACTATTTCCAGCTGATCCCTCACTGACTACCTGCCACTCACAATCCACAATGTATTTGCCTATGTGCCGTCCATGCCAGGAGTTCTAGTCCAGGGACATCTGGATAACAGCAGGTTTCCCATGTTTGTTTTCCTACGCTCTATAAACTAGCCCCTCCATTCCTAGCATCTTCCTGTCTGGACCAAC